>NC_090937.1:1611072074-1611404157 GCF_040938575.1 Ambystoma mexicanum
GCCTTGAAGCTAGCAACATGTCATGGACCAGTTACTGTGGAACCCAATGTCAGCCATAGCAGATTTCTCCACTGTGAGGCATTTTAGTGCTTATTTAAGGAGTACCCTGGTGTAGTTCAGTCATAACCAGTAGGACCAGCGAGATATTCATTTTTCTCAAAGTTGTATTGTCTCCAATTATGCAATCTTAGTCTTTTCTTCTTTTCGTCCCTGTCATTTTATTGTAATGAAATATATAAATCAGAAGGAGACAATTAACAATGTCAATATGACATTGGGCCTCATTACAACGTAGGCGGTAGGGGCTTAACAGCGCTGGTAGAGCTGCTGGCGCCGTTAACCCGCTACCGCCTCATTACGAGTTCTGCTCGCGGGTCCCGCTAAGGACGCCTGATAAAATCAGCCGTCCTTAGGGGGTCCCGCGAGCAGACCAGGATTCTAACAATGGGCCCGTCATTAACGGGCCTGTTGTTAGCATCTTCCCCATTCCCATTGAGCCCTATGGGGGCTCAAATGGGAATGGGGATGTACCGGGTCCGGGTTCCTTGAATGGGGAAATACCGGGCCCTCCAAGGTCGGAATGGCCCGGTATTTCCCCATTCAAGGAACCCGGACCCGGTACCCGGTATGGGGGTAGCCATCCCGCTAAAAGCGGCATGGCTACCTCTATACTTGTAATGAGGCCCATTTACTTTGAAGCTAAATTGCAGTGGTTGTTGGTAAGGTAGGGAAGTCAGAAGAGGAAAGATGAGGTGGAGCGAAGAGAGAGGAAGGGCGGCCAAGATAGAGATGGAACAGAAAATAACAGACCATCAGCTTATCTGAATACATTGAGGTAGTTGTACAGTCCAGTAAATAGTCTGAGGCACCAGAGCGCATAAGTGAATTACCAAATTCTGTACATTGATTGCAATTCAATAGTTTCATCTATCATATCCTTCTCGTTTGGTGAAAGTGAGGCGCACTAGAGAAACATGGAGTAGTCAATAGATATACATGAAATAAGTCATGGAGACGTTGCAATCTAAGGAAAACCCTCACTTGAGATTGCATTCAATGTACTTGTAGAGGGCCCCACAGTGTATCTGTATACTGTTTGGACCAGTTGAATCTCTCTGGGAGGTCATACAAGCATATCATGTGTGGATATCAATAAGCTTATTCCCAATTAGCAGTAATCCATTTCATCGCAGTGGACATCAGTAGATTTACTAATGATGACTAACTGTAGACAATGGTCGACCGACAGAACTGGGAGAATACATTTGGTAGGATTTCATGCAGGATGACAACAACATATGTGCAAACTTTCCTCGAAGTCGTAATGCAGCACCACATTGGCCCTCATTACGACCTTGGCGGTAGCCATGCCGCTATTGGCGGCATTGCTGCCGCTGAAATCGCGTCCGGGTCCGCAGAATGAGGAATTACCGGGCCATTCCGAGTTCGGAAGGCCCGGTAAATCCTCCCTCCAAGGACCCGGACCCGGTCCTTCCCCATTCCCATTTCAGCCCCCATAGGGCTGAATGGGAATGGGAGAGGGAGCAAACAACGGCCCATTACGAGTTGGCATGTTGTTTGCTCCCTCTTCCCCTCGCGGGACCCGGTAAGCACGCCTGGTTTGACCAGGCGTTACTTCCCGGGACCCGCGAGGGGACCTCGTAATGAGGTGGTACGGAGTAAACGGCACCGGCACCTTTTACGGCGCCGTTAACCCTGTACCGCCAGGGTCGTAATGAGGCCCATTGATTCCTGCAAGTGAGCTTTGCAGGGTCTTAATTGGGCCGCATACCACTGTACAATATCACTTCATTCATTCAGGAAGGTGACAGGGGTCATGTCTTGGCTAAATTATTACTTCACACGTCATTTTCGATATATCCAACATTTCAGGGATCTCAAGTAGTTTTCCACATTTTCTTTGCCAGCCCGCAGGTGGGGTGACGTAATTCAAATATCTTTGTGATCATGTGCAGGGTTGGATTGGCCCGTCGGCCGATCGGCCTGTGGCCGATACGAAATCCTTAGATGCCGGCTCAGGGCAGCCTGCAGTGCCTACTGTGCATGATCAGGGCCTGCAGGCAGCAAGTCGGCATGAGACTGACACCATTGGCGCTAGGTGATTGTGAAGGAAGTGTTACTTTTTTGCAAAACACTGGTAGTGGGTCGGGCTGGCCTCAGCCCGGCCTGCTACCAGTGTTTTGTAAAAAAATAACAGATTCCTGCAACTGCTCGCCATTGAAGGACCTGGGGCAGCAGGGCAGGCTGATGGAGGAGCCTGGAGGCCGCCTGCAGGGTTGAGCTTGGCCAGCGGCAGGAAAAGTTGCTTTCAACTTTGCAGGAAGCAAGCAACACATTTGTTGCACGCCACTTTGCAAAGCTGATAGCAACTAATATTGGCCATGGCCAATGAAAATGCGGCGAGACTCTGTGCCAACATCAGCCCTCACTCTCAGCCCCAGGTCTCGGATAGGACTGGGGTTGCAGCCTGCAGATAGCCGCGCACAAAGGAGGACCTGACCAGTGCCATGGGCGAGGTCAACGAGGCCCCTGTCTTCACACCACAGCAAGAGTCCGTCGACTAGTCTCCAGCAGTGCAGCAGAGACCAGCCCAGGAGGGCACACAGGCACTCAGGCACAGGCGAACCCCCCTTACTCAAGCAGTCACCACCCCACAGTGGCAGCGGAGATGGACAGACGGCCCTGAGTCGAGCTGAGGATGTAAGAGTCACCGACTGTGCCGTTTCAAGTTCCTTCTTGTTTTTAAATGGATTAATGCCCCCCCCACCTGTCTCACTTTGTCTCCCTAAGCTCCACACCCTGATAACCAAATTGATAACCAAATCTCCATTCTTTGTTGCCCTTCCATTTTCTCTTACTGCCTCCCCTTTACCCTTTTTGCTCACTACTCTTACAACTCCCTCTCCACTGGTGCCCACTACAGCATCATTAGATCCCAGGATTTTCGAAAAAATGTGATGGGTTTTTTCGAAAAAATATTCGTGGTAAAAAACCCTGTGAACAAACATCCCGCGATGAAATGACGTCGTACCAAATGTACAACCCAGAGGACAGGTTACATCTCAAAAGGACTAATGCCAAAGGACAGTCGCGTATTTAGCCCCGGCTTGTAGTGTGCCATCACTTTGAATGTTTGCCCTTATTGTCCTGCACTTCTAGTAGGAATATAAAACTACAAATACTGAACAAGCGAATAGATGGGAAAGCAGAATCTGGAAAGCAAGCACTTGCTGGAGATCTCAACCCCTCAATCCTTTAAGTGGAACCCTTTCAGAACTTTGTTTCTGTATATTTTTGAAAACGTGTTGCAACTATGCAGCACTTTCATCAGGCTAGTCTTTAGTTCCACCTCCTCAGACTATTGGATGTTTAACACTGGCAGGGTGGAGAGGCAGACCGCATTTTCTGCCCTGTCACATGTGCCACTTTCCCTTCACTCACCCTCGCTTGTTTGGGGGGGGTAGAGCACCCATTTTCTGTGATTTCACAGCCTTCCGACTGGCCCAATCGCTGCCACACAGGCCATTTCAACACTAGCACACATGCACCGAGTACTAGTTCAGCTTTTGGAAGACAACATTTAATCTGGAGCGAAAGCAAAGATAGTTTGAAGCTCATAAAACTGCAATGTGGAAAGAGAAAGTCTGAGCTCGATCCCGGCTTCTCGACTTTACCAATCTATGTGATCTTGGGGAAATTACTCTACCAAACTGGCCCTTGCTTTACTTTACTGCTAAAAACGTGGGTTTCCTGGACTGGAATCGGTTGATTGTGCAGTTCCCAAAACATTAATCATACACAGTTTACCAGAATGAAGTGTTGTTTCATAAAGAATATGGCCATTTGTATAGTGCACACCCACAGCCGGCTACATTGTCCCTT
The DNA here is from genome assembly GCF_040938575.1 of Ambystoma mexicanum. NCBI lineage: Eukaryota > Metazoa > Chordata > Amphibia > Caudata > Ambystomatidae > Ambystoma > Ambystoma mexicanum. The sequence continues at coordinate 1,611,075,978 of NC_090937.1, forward strand.
AGCTCACACATGAGCCCCGACATGTGAGCCATGGCCTTCTCCTAACAGAAAAGTGAAATAAACTGTAGACCTCAACGATGGATGTGAGATGGGGCTTTCCTTGACACAATGGCTTTGGCTTCTACAGCTAGCTTATTAGCAGCGGCATTTGGGCTCCAGTGGCTATCACATCTCTGCACGGGGTTGCTGGACACACAGTTCCTGGGACTGGGGGGATGCTTGCCTAAGCCTGAAGCTTGCCCCTGCTTGCCAGACCATGCTATTCCTTTGCATGCTAGCTAGAGGGTGCTCGGAAATGGCCCTCTAATACTTAAGCTCGCTGTACTACCAGCTCTGTTCTCAGTCCCCCTCTCCCACAGGAGGGCATGGGCAAACTCAAGCTTAACCAATGCATCAGCCAGAGTACTTTGCCGGCTTACACAGGCTACATGATATGCATCTTGCCACCGATTTTTGCGGCAAGTGCATTGACCAGCTGAGATGCCTTACACATTCTTTGAAATATTCAAATCTGTGGATTCACCTACTTAAAAGATATGTGAAAAAAGAAGTGCTTGAGCACTTTATATGTATTTCTGCGTGTGGATGCGTACACAACCAAATGAGATAATGGAAGACTAGTGCAAATGAGCCCAAAACCATGGCGTGGGGTTGCCAAGAGCTAGGGCAGGAGGGAGAATTAATTCAAAACATTCCATCTGTCACCTTTGGTGTTGTGGGAAGCAGAGTGTGCTGGAGGCCTAACTAGTTAATTGCCCACAAGAGCCTGAATGTGATGTCACTTCCCGTCATGTCACTTTCTGGGATGTCACACCTTGTGATGCCACTTCCTCCGAATGACACATCACTCCCTTTGAAGTTTATGGCCCAGCTACTTTCTGGCCCTCAAGCTCTTCTCCACCTCTGGCATCTGGCGTCCATATAGACTAAATATAATTAAAGCGAGGCGTGGCCCGTGACGCAAGACCAGACCACCATACTCTCCGATCCAAACTTGTAATGTTTATGAATCTTAAAGCGGGATCGTTGTATGCAGGTAATGTGGCTTGCTTCACAATCAAATTCCATTACTTGAAAGTGACCAGTGCGTGGTGACCACGCCTGGGCAGTGGGCACTCATGAGCAAAGTTGAGATAGTGCAAGAACAGAAGTGGGCCACTCATGTCCTGAGAACGCGCCCATCTTGCGTCACCAAGTTCTGCAGTAACTAGCGCTGGCACGTTTACTGGCACAGCCTGATGTATCATTGGCACAGGTGCCTATTTCACGGGGCAAGTGCTCGCCAAAGTCTTAGTGCAAGCCTGAACTTGGTCAGTTTAAATCACGGTATGGCCAACTCACCCCATCACTCTTCTACAGCCAATTAACGTCATAATATTAATGACAGTGCTTAGAAGCTGCTGGAATCAGACATGAAGCGCTATTTAATGTTATTATTTTCCTGAGCGCTGTATCAGTCACTGCTTCCGTGAAGTGACACCTATTTGCGTCTATGGTGCATTGGGGGCACGGCTTTCTAATGGGCACATCATGAGTCGTGACTTGCTGCAGAGAAAAGATGCCGAATGCTGTGGGTTTTTAACCTAAAAGATGTGAAAACTGTAAATCCTGTTATCTATTTGTTATTTTTTTTTTTTTAAGTGTGACAAAAACTGCCCATTTGACCACATTATTTCAGAAGAATTCTGGAGGGAGGAAGCCCCTCAAATCTTCACGGTGTATTTAGGGTTCAGTCTCTTCGTTTGCTCTCTCCTTTCTGAATGTGTTGAAGTCAACGTGCTCTGTTTGAAGCCTCGATGAGTGGGTCAGTGGAGGAGGGAAGGAAAACAGGTGGAATGCGTTATGCATGCAATAGAAAGTCCAGTGACATGGATTCCCGACTACTCAAGAGGCCACAAGACGCAGGTGGCTTCTTGTGCACAGGTGATGGTTAGGCACTAGGCAGGCACTTTTAAATCTTCCAATTGGTGTGTAAGAACAGTCAAACCAACAAATGTGAAAGAGAGGGAGTGTGTTGAAGTGAATCCACATACCCACCCCCCTCCTATCCAACCATCGTCGCCCTAAACCCTCCTTCCCTGCTGGGGTTGCGGAGTCCTGTATAAGCTTCGACTTGCAGCAGGTCCCAAAACCGCAGTGGGGGTGGTTGGTTCATGCCACTCCTGCACCTCGGAACTGTGGACCCTGTCACAGAACTGTATGCAAAGTTATGTTATTTTATGTTATTTTATGAGTTGTGTTGTAATGTAACTGAACCCTCCATAAGAAGCATTTTCTGTAAAGTCGTGAATTGACGCGATTCACGGGTGATGGTTTGAGGGCACCTTTTTTTGAGGCGTGGAGTGGGCCACCTTTTTGAGGCACGGGGTGGGCCACTGTTTTGAGGCAAGGGGTGGCCCACTGTTTTGAGACGAGGGGTGGGCCACTTTCTTTTGGGTGTCCGGGCCTATTTCTAGTCCCAGTCCGACCCTGGTCATGTGACACTAATTATCCACCTGCCAATTTTGGACACTAGCTACACTGATGAATGGAGAGTTTTCTCATTTTGATACTAAGCATCTAGAGTGCAAGACCTCAGCCTGCAGTAGCAGAAGTGCTCTTGCACTAACACATTACAATTCTCCTGTGTATTTACAGATGGCAACAAATGACCATCTGCCTGTATATCACCACTGGCACATGCCACACTAATAATGCCACGCCAATCCATGCATATGGTAATCCCCTCTAGGAGAATCTTTCTCCCCCATAAGGAACACTACTATTATAAATGTATGTTATCTCTTGGGTGCATTAAATGCTTTTTCATATGGTGCCATCTCTGTGAGGCATCGCCTTTTGACTCATGGAGCCACAACACTATGTGCCGCTCCAGGCAGGATACATGTGAGAGGTTGAAGTCAGGTTCCTGTCGCCTACCTATCTCCATACAGGCTTTGCGATGCTGCAGGGCTAAGCCCCCTGTCCCATCCCACCATGTTCCTTATCACCACTCTCGTTCCTGCTTACTGAGACTCAGCTCCTCTCTACCTCTCCCTTACCATTCTCAATGTCTATTTCACACCTAATTTACTCAACTCCTTGTTCCTCTCTTTGGAATTTCTGTTTGCCTCCTTCCCCATAGAAGCCCCTTCTGATCTCACGAGTGACTTCAATTTCCCACAAATATCCTCCTCCCACCAACTTGAACTGGGCGCCCTGCTTTCCGACCACTCTCTAACCTCCCTCCACAATCTTCCCACTCATACCCAAGGTAACACTCTTCATGAACTTGTCTCTTCCTTCTTAACATGGTTATCAAGTTGTTCCCATCTGACTCATCCCTTATTCACTTGCACATCTCTAGCCCTCCAACAATCAGCCTCCCACTCTCTCATCTCCCCAGTCTCTTGAGCTACCTGACTCTCTAGGCCCCCTATCTGGAGCAGTTCCTCCCCTCTAACCAGATTAAAATGGGGCAGATCCTCCCCCTGCTTAAGAAGCACAAGCTCAATCCAGATGGCCTAACTAATAATCGCCTCATGATGCATTTACCCTTTCTCAGCAAACTGATTGAGAAGTCAGTTGCCATTCACTTGCTTGAAAAGCTCACCCAGCACAATTTCCTTCAGGACTACCATCCAGTTTCCAACCACAAAGTAACTGCTACCATCCAAGTTATTGATGATAATATATTCACTGTGGACAAAGAGGAACCCTTTCGCCCTCAATCTTTCTTCTTGACATCTCTGTTCCCTTCCATACCATTGACAATGAAAACCTTCTCAACATCCTTCCTTGCGCACAGGCTTTGATAAGACACATCTGTATTGGCTCGCCAGAGGGGCCCAATCAGATCCTAGAACCATGAAGTAACATGCAGAGTACAATCTGCAAAGGTTCCACAGGGCTCTTTTCTGTACCCTGTCATCTTCATCCTATACAAGGATCCTCTGGGAGAACAACTCATCATCACTGATATCAAGATACTCCGTTGTGCAGTTGACACACAGCTTCACCTAAAGGTCGATTGATCCATCAACTCAAAAGCTGTCATGTCCTTCATGCAATGACCAAACATATTCTACCAGGAAACCCCACCAAACATGGCCAAGTCAAGAATTGACTGGCTGTCAAGAAGCACAACAGATTCACACTTCAAGTGTGATCCCGGGCAAACTCTCTCTGCTTTTATATCAACTGGGACCTTTTATTTAAAAATAAACAAGACACGAGGCCACTTGCGCCACACCCTATTAGCATAACATTGGTATTTCAAGTGATTGTTTGCAGATGGTGACAAATTCAGTGTTGTATGCACATGTTCTTTACTGGTTTGCCAACACGTGTTTCAACCTCTTAAGTAAGGATGTCCTCGTGGCTACAGTGCCAACAAAAGTATCAATATTATGACATAAAATTATGTATATATGTAACATAAAACATATATATGATTCTTTGAAATACAAAAATAAGTTGTTGTTGGTGAAAATCTGATTTATAAGCCTTCTTTGTGAAATAGATATATATATATATAATAGCATTAAAAGTGATATTAAGAAATGTGAATAAGCTTGGAAATGTGAATAAGCTTGGAAATCATATATGTGGTTGGTCTGTGTGATAAATAGGACCAATAAGAGACTTCTTTTAAAACATTTTAGCTGTTATGTCATCTGTATACAATATAGCAATGTATAACGTTATATGTCTGGGTACACCTGTGGGACAAATGCGACCGATGAGAGATGTCTTGAAAGTTACATTGTTTAGTCAATATAGAGTTTTAGTTCATTCGTATGCAATTAGGTACTGTTCAATGTGTTTAGTATTGAAACATATTGCCACCAACAAATTACCAAGGCCTCAGTAAGGTCTAATGTTTATGCTTCCCAGTCTTAGAACAATTAATATTTACCTTGACATTATTGAGCAATTAGTAGTTTGTGGCCATTAACATGTATTAACAAGATATATGGAGGTCAGCAATGAGAATTGGAAGAATATTTGAGTGGTGAGTGCACTGTGATGTTAAAGGATTTATATATTGATGACATTGGCTCTTGTTGATGAATGAAGTTTGGCAATGAGAATTGGAGGAATATTTGAGTGGTGGGTGCACTGTGAGGGTAAAGGGTTTATACACTGATGACATTGGCTCTTGTTGATGAATGAAGGTTAGCAATGAGAATTGGATGAATATTTGAGTGGTGAGTGCACTGTGAGGGTAAAGGGTTTATACACTGATGACATTGGCTCTTGTTGATGAATGAAGGTTATCAGTGAGCATTGGAGGAATATTTGAGTGGTGAGGGCACTGTGAGGTTAATGGATTTATATATTGATTAGATTGGCTCTTGCTGATGAATGAAGGTTAGCAATGAGAATTGGAGGAATATTTGAGTGGTGAGTGCACTGTGAGGTTAAAGGGTTTATATATTGATGACATTGGCTCTTGTTGATGAATGCAGGTTAGCAATGAGAATTGGAGGAATATTTGAGTGGTGAGTGCACTGTGAGGATAAAGGGTTTATATATTGATGACATTGGCTCTTGTTGATGAATGAAGTTTGGCAATGAGAATTGGAGGAATATTTGAGTGGTGGGTGCACTGTGAGGGTAAAGGGTTTATACACTGATGACATTGGCTCTTGTTGATGAATGAAGGTTATCAGTGAGCATTGGAGGAATATTTGAGTGGTGAGTGCACTGTGAGGTTAAAGGGTTTATATATTGATGACATTGGCTCTTGTTGATGAATGCAGGTTAGCAAAGAGAATTGGATGAATATTTGAGTGGTGAGTGCACTATGAGGTTAAAGGATTTATATACTGATGACATTGGCTCTTGTTGATGAATGAGGGTTAGCAATGACAATTGGAGGACTATTTGAGTAGTGAGTGCACTGTGAGATTAAAGGGGTTATATATTGATGACATTGGCTCTTGTTGATGAATGAAGGTTAGCAATGCAAATTGGAGGAATATTTGAGTAGTGAGTGCATTCTGAGGTTAAAGAGTTTATATATTGATGATATTGGCTCTTGTTGATGAATGAAGGTTATCAGTGAGCATTGGAGGAATATTTGAGTGGTGAGGGCACTGTGAGGTTAATAGTTTTATATATTGATTAGATTGGCTCTTGCTGATGAATTAAGGGTAGCAATGAGAATTGGAAGAATATTTCTATAGTGAGTGCACTGTGAGGTTAAAGGATTTATAGATTGATTAGATTGGCTATTGTTGATGTACGAAGGTTAGCAATGCTTTTGGGAAGATTACAAGTAGCGAGTGCATCAGGAGGGCGTGCATGATGGATTACAATATGGAATTGGAGTTGAAAAGGCTCCTGGTGAAGGGCACAGGATATACATGATGCATAGATTGATCGAGGTCTTGTAACATGTGAAAGTTGCACTGCTAACGTGAATATTGAATGCAGTTACTTATGATGGCTTGGAGAATAAGAGGGAGCATGTCTACATAGTGCATGGTCACATAATAGGTTCAGACTGTGCAATTAGGAAAGGGATTAGAGCTATGTAACTGGTCATGTGTAGGTCCAACAGGGAAAGGGAATAAATTTGTGACACTGATCACGTTTAGGCTTAGCTGTTGTATGACACCACAAAAGCTGCAGTTTTCAGTCTCCAAGAAAGGTTACCGGATTAGCATGATTCGATTTAAGGGACCCTCGTGGATATTATATTATTCATATTATCAAGTTTCTGAATGCAGACAAATTATGCCAAAGGATGGAATAATTGGATCAGAGTAAAGGCACGGTTGCGCACATTGTGTATCTGCGCTTGTCAGTGCATAAGTGCTAACGGATTTCGGAATGAATTGAGGGGATGTAGGTTTATCTATAGTGGAAGGACTTGTTTTGTTATGCTAAATAGTTATGACATTGAAGTCAAAACACATAAAATGCATCAAAATCCAAAATGGCGGGCCTTTTGAAATGCAGAACACCGCAAGAAGATGCATTAGGATCATGGCACTTATTTGGATGTAAGTAGTAAGGTGAAGGACAAATTAGTGAAACCTGTGACATGTATATATTAGAATTACAATTTTAGATCAGATTTTGGATTGTTTATGGGGATTTCCTAATTGTTGGTGTTGTTTTATAGATACTTGATTAAGCACATTTTTGAATGGAGTGCTATTATCAACCATTCTATCCTCATAAACAACTCCATGATACCCTCAGCATCACTGTTAGTGAGAATTCTCTGTTTAGGCTGAATTTCCTAACCTAGTGAGTCCCCCAGCAGCTTTGCTGGATTTTTGAGGTTTAGTTTTTTCTCCTGCCAAGAGTGAGACTCTTTTACCCTCACTCTTGGACATGATTTGACATGATTTGAGTGTGTCTCTTTGACTCTAGATGTGTTTAATGGGCTATGGGGTCTTTTACTCCATAGGGCTTCATGTGTTTTTGTGATGTGTGTTACACAGCACCCTCAGTGCAGTAACACATAATGACCCCCCAGTATAGACTCCATACCCTGGGACTGACTCCTGTCTCCCACGGCATGTAAAGTCACCATTGACTTTACTAGTCTCAAATTCTGAACAGAACCAGTACAAACCATCATATTTTCGATTGCCCCGGGGTCTGTTAGTCGAGGGGGCACATCTCCGTCCCTCCTGATCGAGTTTTGGCTGGTGGCAGTGGATACTACTTTTTATATTCGACCGTGAATATATCCCTATGGGATTTCCCATTGTTCGAGGCTACCAACTTTAATTATTTCATTCCTATAGCCTCGAACATACTGCCGGTTTATTTATTTAATATTAATTCTCCGGTTGTTTTTTGTGCCAGAACTCGGTTCTAAAATGGCGTTTGTGTTCGCTTCTGTGACTCCAACTCAAGTTGAGCTCTTTATTCCCCTTTTTGCCGGGCTTCTCCACAGAAGCCCTCCAAAGTGGTGCCACTCTGTCTGGGGTACTTAGGAGGGGTGGAGGGGGATTTAGGCACCCTGGACTGAGTTGCCTAGGCAACTCAAGTCGCACTCCGTCCTGATTGGCCCAAGTGGTGAGCCAGCCGGCTCACCACTTAGCATGTTTGAGTGACAGCTAGGCTGAGTGAATGGGGTTTTTTTGCATAAAAGCAGGGCTTTGGGGACTGGAACTTTAGAAGTCACCACAGGACCTAAGAATCCGACGAGGGAGAAGCTGAGCCGACCTGCTACGACGACACCACCGGTGGAGCCCTGCTGAACCGTCTCACCACTTTTCCCAACGACAGAGGAGATCTCCAGCCCGGAGAGTCTTCTTCCTTCGACTGGTGGGGATAACCAGTCTCACCACTTTTCCCAACGACAGAGGAGATCTCCAGCCCGGAGAGTCTTCTTCCTTCGACTGGTGGGGATAACCAGTCTGCTTCCTTTTTCGCTTCCTGGAGCATGTCGTGGCCGCCTTGCCTGTGCCAAGCACCCCGGCAACCGGGATACCACGTTTTACCACTACCGCGAATCAAAGGGTAGTACCTTTAACCGGAAAACTCTGCGGCTGGTTGCTTCCCTGGCAGTGCAACGACCTTCATCTTTCCTCCACGTCTTGCTTAAGAGTTCCTAAGTATTAGTGTGGTGTATTTTCCTACATTCTGCCTTTTCCCTCCCTTTTTCGTTAACTTATTGGAGTGCCATCTATAGTTAAGCGCTCACCTCTGTCTGGAAATAAGTGGTGTTAACTAAGACTTGTCTGATAAGGAATAAGGAATGTATATATAATAATAGTAACTGTGTTTAGAGTGATTTACAATAATAGTGCTGGAGTTTTTCAATAAGTGTGTTCTTAAATAAATAATTATATACCTTGATACCAAAACTCTGGCCAGTGTTTGCTTGTGCTATTGTATCTGAGTGCCTACTGTGTATACTTTGCATACTGCCCTACTCTTCTTGAGGGAAGTCTGACTGCTCAGCCACAGCTACCAGGTAAATCTGGGTCGTACAGACTGCTACCAAGTGGGTTTACTGCCAACACCTGTAGTCCTAAATCTTTTGCAGTGTTCCCCAAGGGAACTGCACAGGTTTCTGCCTAACAATCACTGACCGGGCATTGGATTGGCTGACCTCTTTCCTCACTAATCGCCCTTCCCAGTTGCAACTGGGCCCCCTTCTCCTCCACCCCCACACTTTCTACCTGTGGCATCCCCAGGGCTCTATGCTATCACCATGGCTCTTCAATATCTACCTCGCCTCTCTGATTCACCTGATCTCCTCCTTATCTCCTCATTTCCAGTGCTATGCTGATGACACACAGCTTTCCTTCAAATTTCTCTCTACTACCTCCTCTTCCTCCTGTCTAATACCCGATTGTCTGTCTGCCATTCATGCATGGTGTGCAGCTAACAATCTCTGTCTGAATGCCAGTAAGACGTAGATCTTTCTCATTTGGACACCTACGCCCTCCTTTCCTCCCACCCTCTGGCCACACTCTCTGGGCCCTCTACCCCCACTATCCTGTGAGGCCAATAAACTCATAATCATCTTCAACTCCTCACATCATGGATCTTACCAAGAAGGACCACTTCCATCTCCACCTCCTTAGAGGCATTCTCCTTTTCCTCACCTTCCCTCAGAAGCTCAATGTCGCCAGAGCTCTGGTCCTCTCTAGGCTACCGGCTCCCTCAATCTCCCTCTTTCCTCCCTATGTCCTGTCCAGCTAATACAGAATAGGGCTGCAAGACTTATCCGTTTCCTCGAGCCCAGTGATCACATCTCTCCAGCCCTAAAATATCTCCCCTAACTCCTTGCGGCTGCAAGGATCAAAGTCAGGATGCTCTGCATCGTCCACAAGGCTTTCTGGGGCCTGGGCCCACGCTATCTCCAACTTTCCCTCCCTAAATACTCCAATGCAAGAGCCCTCCGGTCCTCTAACTCCAACTCTTTGATTGTCAAGCGCTTGTCCAAGCAGAGAGTGGAGTATGGGGGGCAGGTCTCTCTCCTCGGCTGGTGCCTCTCTTTGGAACAGCCTCCCTGCCAAACTTAGACTTGAGCCGGACCACCTTAAGTTCCGGGGACTACTCAAAATCCTGCTTTTCTCTACCTCTTACCCTCTTTCCCTTCCCTGCTAATCACCCACTGCTGCTGAGACTGGTGGCCTGGTCCTCATGAATCTCACAAGATAGCAGCTCCTTTTGCCCAGTCAATATCAGCACCTACCCCCCACTGCACTTCCCCTGCGGTTCCCTGCTTGGCGACTCTACATCCCACCCTTGGGAGTCGCCGACTAGCACTGAGCCTGAGGCCTTCTCCTTGGCTCCCCTTGGCACTTCCCTGCCGGGCCCACCCCAGCACTTGTCCATTTCCTGCCCCCCCCACCCTATCCCCATCTCCTGCACTTCTCTTCACTGCACTTGCACTTCCGAATACCACAAGACCAAGTAGGACCACGACTCTATATATAGTGTTTGCCAATGTTTTTTCTCTCCCCTTGTTCCTTTCCCATGTAGCCTTGTGGTGCTTTGAAACACAATTCTGTTGTATAAAGGCTCAATAAAATAAAAAAATAAACAATTGAGAGCGGATTAGAAATTAGTAATATATACGTGTGAAAATAAGGTAAGAAGCACCCTCACGAACATGGGTCTTTCATTGGTGAAGGGTAACTTCATCAATTGGCTATCAGGGAGTGGATCATAAGCAAAGGTTGTTTTTTGGTTTTCAGGAATTTTTGGAGTATGATTGTTCGCTAGTGACTAATAATACTAGAATAGGTATGTATTAACACATAAGAGGAGAGTACAACATTGCATAACCCGTGAATGTAATATATTGGATAGCATTTAAATATGAAATGAGTAGTGTGATGGTGTTCCTCAATGTATATGTACATGTTTGTAGGGTTGTAATCCTGTTGGAATGGGCCTATGAGTCAAGCATGTTGGTGGATATGCGCCAATCGAACTGAGGAAGTGACCTCCATTCAGTAATTATTGAAACATGGTAATTCTGAGACATTACATATTCTATGGGTGGGTTTTGAACACATTATATATCAGTGTTTTTGTGGTGTGGTTCAATGAGTCTGTAGTGCAACTAACAATGGTACACTAGGGGATCGGTCCGGGTATAATTACACAAAGATACGCTCAGGTTGCTTTGGTGGTGGTGACATGTCTTTAATAGTGAATGTATGAATTCATACACATTAGTTATAGGGTGGAGCACTGTCGATCAAGGTGTTGAATAACCGAACATCGGAAATGAAAGCACTGACGGCAGAGCGCTGATGACAACGCGATCACGATAAGGAAATACCCCAATGAGAACACAACGAAGTGTATTTCTCGAAGTCCAACATAGGACCGAGGGCTATTCAAACTACCGACTCGTATCGCATTTGGTTCGTAAAGAAAACACCTCCACAGCACACCGGCGTTAGAGTAACTAGCAGCGTTCCCACATTTTAGGAGTAACTTCTTTAAATCAGACGAGGAACTATCACCTGAAGCTCAACAGCAAACGAGCTCCAGTCTGCAAAGATCTAAGGGACGACTATAACCGGGGCGGCTCCATACCCATTCAAACACGAGAGTAACAAGATTTGTGCTATTTCGGATAACAACAAACCGACTACTTCTTTACCTACAAGAAAAAAGCTAAGATCAGCCGTTTTTCAAATGACCAGATGTCTGACCCTAGTGACATAGAAAACGGGAGCGAATAATCTATGAATATCTATCGAGGAGGAGCTATTGACCAACTAATCTTCTTCTTTTGAAGTATGGAGTCCTTCTCACTGTCAGGCTCCAAAGGAATCATGGACCACGAACAAGACTAGAAAAGTATGATTAATCCATGCATTTGAACTGCACACAACTTATTTACATGCAACTTGTGTCCTTTTCCCTCTAGCTGCTAAAACCCGCAAAATTAATTGTGGAGTGAACTAGAAATAGTGTAACCTGTTAATTAAATTGATTAGGTTTGAATTGACGCGGTAGACGGCAGACTACCCCTGATGAATTTCTGTTTTACTTATTTACGCACATGATCAGAAAGAAACATGTTGGGAATGTGAGCGTATGAGTATGAGTATGCCTGAAATGAGATTGGAATGAATGTAGTGTGGTAATAAGTACAGTTTGATGGTATCTGCACAACACTACCTCTAAGTCACCCCAACCAGGATCACTTTGGTACACAAACATTTTGGTATTATTTATTTTCCCCATTATTGTTTGTTGTTCAATCTGCTGCTCTACCTGTTAATTGTGTTTACACTTTTCTTGAGTTATTGTAGTTTTTATGATTTGTTGACGCTGTGAAACATTTTTTAACCATGCTAATTGAAAAGAATTAAATAAACAATTTATATTTTTTTAAAAAAAAGAAATATATTCTGAACTTGTTTTGGAAAAACTACAGTTTGGTGTTCTAGACAGTGGGCTTCATACCTAGAAGTGATCATATAGAGCCCTGTAGCACTTTGTGTTTCTTGTTCAAGGCTTCGCCTATATCATTGAGGATGTGCTACGAAAAGGGCTGTTAATCCTCTTACCTCCTTCAAAGTGTTTTTTGTTGAATAACCTGGCAACTGTTACATTGTTCTGATAGTAATTGTTCTGTATATCCCTTTCCTTTTCCTCTCACCTCAACCTACTTGCAGTCCGGCCTTTGCTTCGTATTGTTTTATTACTTGCTGCCAATTTTGTTTGAATGTGGAAATTTGTTGTGTGGTTTTACTTTGAGTGACAATTGATCATTATTTGATGGCCATGTAATATACACAATATTCTGTTCTTATATGATGGCGATGCAATCATACACATCTTTTATGTTATATATATAATCTTAAGTCACAATATGGATACATTTGTTGGCACTGTAGCCATGAGGAAGCCCTTACTGAAGAGGTTGAAACATTTGCTGGCAAACCAGTAAAAAACATATGCACACAAAAGTGAATTTGTCAGCTTCTGTAAACAATCATTCGAAATACCAATGTTATGCTAATAGTGTGTCGCGAATGGTCTAGTGTCTTGTTCATTTTTGTGTGCGCAGTGACATTGGGTTAGTGTCACTTCTTTGCACCAATGCTAGCCTGTACATTTAAATCAGAAGTGGTACATTTTAAAGATCACCTAGAACACTTATTTTTTGGGGGGTGGGGGTAGCTCAGTGGAGTGCTTGCCCACCTCACCTTTTATTTAAAACACACATTGCCAAGAAGACCCAAGCAGCCTGGTACCATCTTGCAATTGCCTGGAAAGTCAACCCTTTCTAACTCTGGTCATCTCCTACCAGAACTGTAGCAGCACTGTACTTGCATGAGTCCGGGGTGCCACATTTTCCCCTCTGGGGATCCTCAACACGTTTCTAAGGAAACTCAACCAATATCATGCCCATCCTCAGGGAGCTGCACTGGTACCAGTTCAAGCACACAACATGTTCAAGAATGCCTGCATCACACACAAAGCAGGCACAATTAATCTACACTCTACTTGGCTGTGAAATTATCTTTAGAGGTAAGCACACTACCAGAAGCTACAGCATTGCCAAGCTGGAAACAAAGGACCTTGAGAGGGAGAAAAACAGCAAACAGGTATTTTCTTGCTATGCACCCTATCTCCAGAAAAAGTTACCCACGTACATAAGATTGGCACATCTATCCTGGGCTTCAGGAAGGGGCCGTGAGACCCTACTCGTCAAAGAACATTGCATCAATCACTGATTGCTCCCCTCAATGCTTTCTTCCCCATAATACATATATTCATACACACATACATACTTGTATACATGTATAGCCTCCACAGCTATTGCGGCATTTTCAATCTTATTAACATCAGCAAGATGGCCATCATCCACCTACCAGTCCAAGAAAAAACAATGATATCCACCATAGCTACAACTCGAGTCTCCTCCTGGACCTGCCATGCTCCTCCTTTGTTTCCCTTGATGAAGTCCATAATTTGCCATGAGTACCCTCTACAATCCATCCTGCTCCTTCCACACCTTTCCTTGCTGCCTTCCTTCTGGATTTCTTTCCATGCAAACCAGTCTTTCTACAAACATATTCTTCTCGTCTTGAAGTATGATTGTCCATCACCCACCCTTTGCACCCGCTTGCCTCTTCTCAATTTCCATCCTCGCTAATTCCACTGCTTCTTCTTTGCTCTTGACATCCTCCGCGCTCGTCACTGACCCCCTCGGCCACCCTCTCCCCTCCCCCTCTTCTCTCCTGCCTCTCACCAGTCACGCCTGAGGATGTCTCTAGACAAGCCAGGTCTATGAAAGCCTCTTCCAAACAGGTTGCCTGTTTCCCATCCAAAACCATCAAAGACACCATTGACACCGTCGCCCCAGCTTTGGCAGGTCTCCGTAACCTTTCTTTCGCCACTGGAGTCTTCCCCACTTCTCTCAAGCACTTGTTAATGCACCCTCGGCTCCAAAAACCTTCAGCCGACCCTTCCATTTCAGCAAACTACCAACCGATCTCCATCACTCCCTTCCTCGGAAAACACCTTGAGAATTTGGCTATCTTTCAGCTTATACCCACACAGAATATGTTGGTTGTCTCCATGACCATCAGGCTGGCTACAGAGCATCCAGAGGTATGGAAATTGCTCTTCTGAACACCTGTGAAAACCTACTCTCAAATCTTGACACTAACTCTTCTTCTGTCATCATTCTTCTCGACCTATCCTTTACATTTGACACAATAAACTGCAACATCTTGTCATCTCGTCTCCATGACACCCTGGGAATCACAGATCAGACCCTGGCATAGCTTGCCTCCTTTCTCTCTGACCGTCCTTCCCAGGTGAAACTGGGGTCTTTTCTCTCGGCTATCACTCTTTCTACTTGTGGTGTCCCCCAGGGTTCTAACCTATCTCCCTGGTTCTTCAATGTCTACATAGCCCCTCTGGCCCACATGATCTCTGCCTTCACCTACAGCTTTCATTGTTATGCGGAAGACACACAGCTCTCTTTCAGGCTACCCTCAGCCTCCTCCTCCTCGCTCATCCCCCACTGTCTGCAATTCAGTCCTTGTGTGCTGCGAACGATCTCTGTCTCAATGCCAGCAACACAGGGATAGTCTCATTGGGACCCCTGTTCCCGCCTTCCCACTGTTACTTTGGCTGGCCTCTCTTGGCCCTGCACTCTCACCCACTAGTGAGGCAATACATCTAGGAATCTTCGATTCCACTCTCTCTTTCTCCACTCACATCTCAGACATCTCTAAAAAATCCCACTACCAGATGCACCTCCTCAGAGGTATTCAACCATATCTCACCTTCCCCCAGAGGCTCAACACCTCTCGAGCCCTAGTTCTTTCTAGACTGGCCTACATCAACTCTTAGACCTCCTACAACTCATCCAGAAAAGAACTGCAAGACTTATCCTTGGCCTCGAGCCTAGGAACTGCATGTCTCTGGCAATCCCCCCGCTGGCTCCCTGTGGCTGCAAGGATCAAGTTCAAGACCCCCTTCATAGTCCACAAGGCTTTCTAGGGCCAGAGCCCTCACTAATTTCAACTCTCTCTCCCCAAATACTCTCCTTCTAGAGCCCTCCACTCGTCCTTCTCCAACTCTCTCAGATTGAGGTTTATTCACAAAACAGAGATTTTGGGGTATATCTCTTTCCTCTGCAGGTGGAACAGCCTCTCTGCCTTTCTCCATCTTGAGCCTCATCACCTTATGTTCTGGAAAATCCTCAAGACCTTCCTTTTCTCTTCCTCATTCTCTCCACCTCTCCCTTGCTAACCCCTATTCCTGCCTACTGCCCTCCCTCTCTCCCTAATTCAGCTGTTTCCTGAATGGTCGTCTGCTGCACCTCCAGAGACAGACAAGTCTCAGGCTTCCCTGCCAGTCCTTGCCCCCAGGCCTCTGCACACCACCCACCACTTTCTGCACTCCCTTACTCATTCCTTGAGAATGGTAGCCTCTCGGCACTTAACCCACAACCTTGCACTGGGCACACTTGTTCTCTTCGCCCCTCCCATTCACTCCATGTCTGGCACTTAATCTACCTAGTATGCACTGAACCTGGTCCGTCAGGCTTAGTATGGTAGTTTTTGTTTCTATATGTCCTTTTCCTCCCCTCGGCCTCTCCTTATCACCTTACCATCAGTCACGCACTTGCACTATTGAAACATTGTTGGCCGAGTACGGTAGCTTAATGACTGTATGTTCTTCTCCCTCCCGTCTTTTCTCCTTCCGTGTCTTGCACCGCACTTGTAGTAAGACCGTCAGGCCAAGTTTGCTAGTTATTTTTGCATGATCATTCGGAAATTTCAAGGCGTAAGAATGTATATGTATTCCCTTGTTCCTTTCCCACCTTGAAGCACTTTGAAGCACTTCAAGTGCTCTATAAATAAACAATTGCAATTGCAATTACAATCACAAGACCAACATTCACGCATTTAACTCAGCACTCAGGCACCACCTCCTGCACTTAAATGGATCACTCAACATTATGCACAACATTACCCAAAATCATCCCTTTTACCACTGCAGTTACTGCCCCCTGTCTCCAATGGTCTGATCAGATGTCCTGCTCCATATTTGCCCCTGATCTACCTACTGCTCGGACGCCCTATTCCACCAGAGCATGCAGTACCAATGCCAGGCTTGTTTATCATTCGGTAAAGCACCTGAATCGGGGTCTGCCCAGGCTACTGTTGGATACTTTGTATGAGTTTATGGTCAAGGCACATGCCATCCTTAATAAAAAGAAAGAAAAATTGAACAGTTTTCATCGCAAAGCGGAAGCTCGGGGCTTGTTTGACTATTAGGGACTTCCAGAGATGGGTGGCATTTGTGGGTTCCAATTATTTAATCTCCCATTTGCACGACCCAGAGAAGTCCAGTACATTGGTACTGTTAGTAAGGAAAGCTTCACACAACCTTCTCCTCTATCCAAGAAAAACCAGCAAAAGGGATGTCAAACAGTCCCTATTGAGACAAGTATTGCAGGTGGGCCCATGCAGGTGAAGTCTTTCCCCACAACAATTGGCCAAGGGGAAAACATATCACGAGCGGGTTCTATGCCACTGAACAAGTCAGCTCCACTAGCTACCTCTTCACTTGCTAAGGATTTCCGACAAAGGAAAGCGAAAATGGCCAATATTACGGATCCCATATTAAAGAGTTTTGTCTTGGACCCGCGAAATGTGATTATTACCAATGTTCCTAAACCCAATCAATACGAATCCAGAGAAGCCCTGAAAAATAAAATCTTGGCATGGTTCAACTCCAAACTCGGGACTAACTGTGTGAGAACACAAGACTTAAAAGGGCTGCGTAGACTTCAAATCACTAACTGGTGTCAGAGTGGCTACACTGATTGCATGATCTTGGGATGTGGGTTTAGTAGTTTGCCGATGTACTTAAATAGAATTTCTCTTTCTCAGCAAGCAGGCTCACCTACGGCTTTGAAAATTGTATTGAATTGAAACAATGTTTAACTGTTTTGCTCCCTTAGTTGGTGTATATTTTTAGTGGTACTGCTTTGATCCATCCTTCTTAGTTAGGTCTGTGCCACTATACCATTATTATCTTTGTAATCTTATGTTTTCTCGATTTGTTTGTCTCAGTTGTCTGTTGCTATTATGTCCTGATATTTCTTTATATGTATGATTCATGTTAAAGCGCCTTGATGCCCTAGGGATTTGGTGCTATATAAATATAAAATAAATAAAGCCCGGGTGGATATAAATCAGAGAGCCTATTTGGGATATTTTATAATGCTATCCTGATTTGGATTAAGTCAAAGGTTGGCGGAACCCTATAAATAATCTTTCAAGGTTTTGTTTGACCTTGTCTGAGTAGCAATGGGACCATGCAGCCCTTTCCATCTTCAGACACAGGTGTGCATTTGTTCTTCAGCAGGCTTGGGATCAGCGTAGCTCCTTCAGGTCTCTACCTTGAAGCTCCCCAGCAGATCAATGATTGTTTCTGTTCTCCTGCTCTCCTCCTTGGAACTCTCTCCGTTGTCTACTTTACCCTCTGCCCTTCTGGCTTCCCAGCGTGTGAATTACACAT
The DNA here is from genome assembly GCF_040938575.1 of Ambystoma mexicanum. Taxonomy (NCBI): domain Eukaryota; kingdom Metazoa; phylum Chordata; class Amphibia; order Caudata; family Ambystomatidae; genus Ambystoma; species Ambystoma mexicanum. The sequence goes on from NC_090937.1 coordinate 1,611,093,960, forward strand.
CAGAAAAAACCTCTTGTAAGTCTGTGAAGATGGGGCGCCTTTGCTGCTGGAAAGCTGACATTTTGTTTCTCCTATGGGATTTACCAGAGAGAGGAATGGCCTTAGGTTTCTCTCCTCCTCTGGTGCATAATGCAAGTCAGTGTTGCTTTGTCTTCGCGCATGTTTGCATCTGTGGAGATCCTCTGTATTACATGCATATCAGTCACTCGAGATAGGGTTTCCCACAGCATTGGGGCTGAAGGGAGAAATGCATTTCTTTGCTTGAAAGGCTAGACTTTCTTGTCGGGGTGTTTGGGCCTGGTCAGGGTGCTGGATTGGCTAGCTAAGTGGGACCATCTTATAGAAAAGTGTATATTGAAGACTCTTTGCCACCGCCATTCCATCTTGTGGCCACTGGCCTCCTTAGAGGTGGCGGGGGGGGGGTGTTTGCTACTTAGACTGTCCTCTTGGTAGTCATGGTGGTCTGTAGGAGTGTTGGGTGTACATGCTTTTCTGACTGTCCGCTGGCTCAGAGCAGGTGCAGGAATTGAGTGGCACAGGGATCCCCCCATAGCGCCTAAGGGTCCAGCATCCACAAGCTCCAGGCAGGCCCTCCCCATTCAGCACCCAACTATTGGTCCCCTAGGCTGGGCCGGCATTTAGTCACAGCCTAAAGTCATGTATTTATCCAGTTAAATCCCGGAGGAGACCATTGTGGAAGGCAGTTGGCAGTAGCGATTCCATAGATTGCAATAGCCACATTCCACCCCCCTGTCCCCCAGACTCTTTTCCTTGTGTGTCCTTTTTCTTTACAACCCACTGGTTGTTGATTGCAATGGCTGTTCCTGGAGCATTCCCACAGGTTCCACTACACCTTCTCAAAGCTACCCTTCTCTTGACTGCGGCTCACAGACTATGACATTCAGACAGAAAATCTCTCTGGGACCACGCGCTGCCCTTCGAGCAAGGCTTAGACGCTCGTGAATCCCCCTGAAGGTTGTGGTCACATTTGGGGTTCCATATTGACGCCCAGATCTCGGAGAATCACTAGAAATCTACCTGGTTGATTTGTGAGGATTGGCTCATTGAGTTTCCTCCAGCTGTACTCCAAGGTGTTTATGTCACTGAGGTATGTGTTATATCCAGTCTCAAGTTCTTTGTCTAATCCCTGTTATTACAAGGGTAAGAAGCAGGAGGAATCCGTCTGGAAGCGCACTGCCAACATTGGACATGTTTCACCTATGTCTGTGTCCTTTGGTGAAATGTGTTGATTATATATGGCTTCCTCCATACAGGCTGGCCCTGTATATGTTTCCTGCTGTGATGTTTAAATCAAAACGGAAGGGCTGGGTTGAAAGGACGGGCCAGGGCATCAGCTTGGAATACAGGATCCAGGACAGTGGTATCAATGCCCGCCAACAGGGTGGACAATGGCAGTATAGAATAGGTGATCGAGGACAGCAGTGCCAATGGCCGTGTACATAGAGGCCAATGGTAGAAAGCTAGCGCCTTTGGCTTAAGATATGATAGGGGCCCAAGGGTGGTTGTGCTAGAGAACATCCACAGAGTGGCACATGGCAGTGTGAGGGTGCTAAGTATAGACTAGGGCAGGACTAAGAATAGCTACTGCAATGACCATCAAGATGGAGGTGCACGGAGGAGGGTGGAGGCTGGGTGCTTAGAATAGCATGCAAAGCCAAGCCTAGGCAATTGCCATCAAGATGGAGGTGCACGCAGGAAGGTGGAGGCCGGGTGCTTAGAATAGGATGCAAAGCCAAGCCTAGGCAATTGCCATCAACATGGAGGTGCACGGAGGAAGGTGGAGGTTGGGTGCTTAGAATAGCATATAAAGCCAAGCCTAGGCAATTGCCATCAACATGGAGGTGCACGGAGGAGAGTGGAGGACGGGTGCTCAGAATAGCATGCACGGCCAAGCTAAGGCAATGGCCATCAACATGAAGGTGCACAGAGGAGGGTGGAGGATGGGTGCTCAGAATAGCAAGCACGGCCAAGCTAAGGCAATGGCCATCAACATGGAGGTGCACGGAGGAGGTTGGAGGATGGGCGATCAGAATAGCATGCACGACCAAGCTAAGGCAATGGCCATCAACATGAAAGTGAACGGAGGAGGTTGGAGGATGGGCGATCAGAATAGCATGCACGACCCAGCTAAGGCAATGGCCATCAACATGGAGGTGCACGGAGGAGGGTGGAGGATGGGTGCTTAGAATAGCATGCACGGCCAAGCTAAGGCAATGCCATCAACATGGAGGTGCACGGGGAAGGGTGGAGCCTGGGCGATCAGAATAGCATGCACGGCCAAGCTAAGGCAATGGCCATCAACATGAAGGTGCACAGAGGAGGGTGGAGGATGGGTGCTCAGAATAGCATGCACTGCCAAGCTAAGGCAATGGCCATCAACATGGAAGTGCACGGACGAAGCTGGAGGCTGGACGCTCAGAATAGCATGCACGGCCTAGCTAAGGCAATGGCCATCAACATGGAGGTGCACGGAGGAGGTTGGGGGATGGGCGATCAGAATAGCATGCACGACCCAGCTAAGGCAATGGCCATCAACATGGAGGTGCACGGAGGGTGCACGGAGGAGGTTGGAGGCTGGGTACTCAGAATAGCATGCACGGCCAAACTAAGGCAATGGCCATCAACATGGAGGTGCACAGAGGAAGGTGGATGCCGGGTGAACAGAATAGCATGCAAAGCCAAGCCTAGGCAATTGCCATCAACATGGAAGTGCACGGACGAAGCTGGAGGCTGGATGCTCAGAATAGCATGCACGGCCTAGCTAAGGCAATGGCCATCAACATGGAGGTGCACGGAGGAGGTTGGGGGATGGGCGATCAGAATAGCATGCACGACCCAGCTAAGGCAATGGCCATCAACATGGAGGTGCACGGAGGAGGTTGGAGGATGGGCGATCAGAATAGCATGCACGACCCAGCTAAGGCAATGGCCATCAACATGGAGGTGCACGGAGGAGGGTGGAGGATGGGCGATCAGAATAGCATGCACGGCCCAGCTAAGGCAATTGACATCAACATGGAGGTGCATGGAGGAGGGTGGAGGCTGGGTGCTCAGAACAGCATGCACGACCAACCTAAGGCAATGGCCATCAACATGGAGGTGCACTGAGGAGGGTGGAGGCTGGGTGATCAGAATAACATGCCAAGCATAGACAATTGCCATCAACATGGAGGTGCACGGAGTAAGGTGGAGGCTGGGTGCTCAGAATTGCATGCACAGCCAAGCTAAGGCAATGGCCATCAACATGGAGGTGCACGGAGGAGGGTGGAGGATGGGTGCTCAGAATAGCATGCATGGCTAAGCCAGGGCAAGGGCCATCAACATGGAGGTGTATGGAGGATGGTGGAGGCTGGGTGATCAGAACAGCATGCACGGCCAAGCCTTGGCAAGGGCCATCAACATGGAGCTGCATGGAGGAGGTTGGAGACTGGGAGATCAGAATAGCATGCACGCCCAAGCTAAGGCAATGGCCATCAACATGGAGGTGCACGGAGGGGGGTGGAGGCTCGGCGATCTTAAGAGCATGCACGACCCAGCTAAGGCAATGGCCGTCAACATGGAGGTGCATGGAGGAAGGTGGAGGCTGGGTGCTCAGAATAGCATGCAAAGCCAAGCCTAGGCAATGGCCCTCAAGATGGAAGAGCACGGAGGAAGGTGGAGGCTGGGTGCTCAGAATAGCATGCAAAGCCAAGCCTAGGCAATGGCCCTCAAGATGGAAGAGCATGGAGGAAGGTGGAGGCTGGGTGCTCAGAATAGCATGCACGGCCTACCTAAGGCAATGGCCATCAACATGGAGGTGCACGGAGGAGGTTGGGGGATGGGCGATCAGAATAGCATGCACGACCCAGCTAAGGCAATGGCCATCAACATGGAGGTGCACGGAGGAGGTTGGAGGATGCGCGATCAGAATAGCATGCACGACCCAGCTAAGGCAATGGCCATCAACATGGAGGTGCACGGAGGAGGGTGGAGGATGGGCGATCAGAATAGCATGCACGGCTCAGCTAAGGTAATTGACATCAACATGGAGGTGCACGGAGGAGGGTGGAGGATGGGCGATCAGAATAGCATGCACGGCTCAGCTAAGGAAATTGACATCAACATGGAGGTGCATGGAGGAGGGTGGAGGCTGGGAGCTCAGAATAACATGCCAAGCATAGACAATTGCCATCAACATGGAGGTGCACGGAGTAAGGTGGAGGCTGGGTGCTCAGAATTGCATGCACAGCCAAGCTAAGGCAATGGCCATCAACATGGAGGTGCACGGAGGAGGGTGGAGGATGGGTGCTCAGAATAGCATGCATGGCTAAGCCAGGGCAAGGGCCATCAACATGGAGGTGTATGGAGGATGGTGGAGGCTGGGTGATCAGAATAGCATGCACGGCCAAGCCAGGGCAAGGGCCATCAACATGGAGCTGCATGGAGGAGGTTGGAGACTGGGAGATCAGAATAGCATGCACGCCCAAGCTAAGGCAATGGCCATCAACATGGAGGTGCACGGAGGAGGGTGGAGGCTGGGGGATCTTAAGAGCATGCACGACCCAGCTAAGGCAATGGCCGTCAACATGGAGGTGCACGGAGGAAGGTGGAGGCTGGGTGCTCAGAATAGCATGCAAAGCCAAGCCTAGGCAATGGCCCTCAAGATGGAAGAGCATGGAGGAAGGTGGAGGCTGGGTGCTCAGAATAGCATGCTCGGCCTAGCTAAGGCAATGGCCATCAACATGGAGGTGCACGGAGGAGGTTGGAGGCTGGGCGATCAGAATAGCACGCATGGCTAAGCTAAGGCAATGGCCATCAACACGGAGGTGCACGGAAGAGGGTGGATGATGGGTGCTCAGAAGAGCATGCACGGCCAAGCTAAGGCAATGCCATCAACATGGAGGTGCACGGGGAAGGGTGGAGGCTGGGCAATCAGAAAAGCATGTACGACCAAGCTAAGGCAATGGTCATCAACATGGAGGTGTACAGGGAAGGGTGGAGCCTGGATGATCAGAATAGCATGCACGGCCAAGCTAAGACAATGGCCATCAAGTTGGAGGTGCACAGGGAAGGGTGGAGGCTGGGCGATCAGAATAGCACGCATGGCTAAGCTAAGGCAATGGCCATTAACACGGAGGTGCACGGAAGAGGGTGGATGATGGGTGCTCAGAAGAGCATGCACGGCCAAGCTAAGGCAATGCCATCAACATGGAGGTGCACGGGGAAGGGTGGAGGCTGGGCAATCAGAAAAGCATGTACGACCAAGCTAAGGCAATGGTCATCAACATGGAGGTGCATGGAGGAGGGAGGAGGCTGGGAGATCAGAATAGCATGCAAATCCAAGCCTAGGCAATTGCCATCAACATGGAAGTGCACGGATGAAGGTGGAGGCTGGGTGCTCAGAATAGTATGTAAAGCCAAGCTAGGCAATTGCCATCAACATGGAGGTGCATGGATGAAGGTGGAGGCTGGGTGCTCAGAATAGCATGCACGGCCAATATAGGGCAAGGGCCATCAACATGGAGCTGCACAGAGGATGGTGGAGGCCGGGCGATCAGAATAGCATGCAAAACAAAGCTAAGGCAATGGCCATGAAGATGGAGGTGCACGGGGAGGGTAAAGGCTGGGAAATCAGAATAGCATACAAGGCCAAGCTAGGGTAAGGCTCATCACTATGGAGCTGCACGTGGGAACGTAGAGGCTGGGTGCTCAGAATAGCTTGTACGGCCAAGCCAGGGCAAGGGCCATCAACATGGAGGTGCACAGAGGAAGGTGGATGCTAGGTGCTCAGAATAGCAAGCACAGCCAAGCTAAGTCAATGGCCATCAAGATTGAGGTGCACAGAGGAGGGTGGAGGCTGGGGGACCAGAATAGCATGCACGGCCAAGCTAGGGCAAGGGCCATCAACATGAAGATGCATGGGTGAGGGTGGAGGCTGGGTGCTCAGAATAGCATGCGGGGCCAGGCCAGGGCAAGGGCCATCAACATGGAGGTGCACGGAGGAGGTTGGAGGCCGGGCAATCAGAATAGAATGCATGGCCAAGCCAGGGCAAGGGCCATCGACATGGAGGTGCACAGAGGAGGGTGGAGGTTGGGTGCTCAGAATTGCATGCACGGCCCAGCTAAGACAATGCCATCAACATGGAGGTGCACGGGGAAGGGTGGAGGTTGGGTGCTTAGAATAGCATGCACAGCCCAGCTAAGGCAATGCCAGCAACATGGAGGAGCATGGGAAAGGGTGGAGCCTGGGCGATCAGAATATCATGCACAGTCAAGCTAAGGCAATGGCCATCAAGATGGAGGTGCACGGAGGAGAGTGGAGGCTGAGCAATCAGAATAGCATGCCCGACCAAGCTAAGGCAATGGTCATCAACATGGAGGTGCACCGAGGAAGGTGGAGGCCGGGCGATCAGAATAGCATGCAAAGCCAAGCCTAGGCAATTGCCATCAACATGGAGGTGCATGGAGGAAGGTGGAGGCTGGATGCTCAGAATAGCATGCAAGGCCAAGCTAAGGCAATGGTCAGTAACATGGAGGTGCACGGAGGAAGGTGGAGGCCGAGCGATCAGCATAGCATGCAAAGCCAAGCCTAGGCAATTGCCATCAACATTGAGGTGCATGGAGGAAGGTGGAGGCTGGATGCTCAGAATAGCATGCACGGCCAAGATAAGGCAATGGTCATCAACATGGAGGTGCACGGAGGAAGGTGGAGGCTGGGTGCTCAGAATAGCATGCAAAGCCAAGCTAAGGCAATGGTCATCAACATGGAGGTGCACGGAGAAAGGTGGAGGCTGGGCGATCAGAATAGCATGCAAAACCAAGCAAAGGCAATTTCCATCAAGATTGAGGTGCACAGAAGAGGGTGGAGGCTGGGTGCTCAGAATAGCTTGCACGACCAAGCCTAAGCAATGGCAATCAAGATGGAGGAGCATGGAGGAAGGTGGAGGCTGGGTGCTCAGAATAGCAAGCACGGCCAAGCTAAGGGAATGGCCATCAAGATTGAGGTGCACAGAGGAGGGTGGAGGCTGGGCGTTCAGAATAGCATGCAAAACCAAGCTTAGGCAATGGCCATCAAGATGGAGGTGCATCGGGAGGGTAAGGGCTGGGCGATCAAAATAGCATGCATGACCAAGCTAGGGAAGGGGCCATAACATAAAGATGCATGGGTGAGGGTGAAGGCTGGCCGATCAGAATAGCATGCATGGCCCAGCTAAGGCAATGGCCATCAACATGGAGCAGGGTGGAGGCCAGGCGATCAGAATAGCATGCAAATCCAAGCAAAGGCAATGGCCATCAAGATGGAGGTGCACAGAAGAGGGTGGAGGCTGGGTGCTCAGAATAGCTTGCACGACCAAGCCTAGGCAATGGCAATCAAGATGGAGGAGCATGGAGGAAGGTGGAGGCTGGGTGCTCAGAATAGCAAGCACGGCCAAGCTAAGGGAATGGCCATCAAGATTGAGGTGCACAGAGGAGGGTGGAGGCTGGGCGTTCAGAATAGCATGCAAAACCAAGCTAAGACAATGGCCATCAAGATGGAGGTGCATCGGGAGGGTAAGGGCTTGGCGATCAAAATAGCATGCACGACAAAGCTAGGGAAGGGACCATAACATAAAGATGCATGGGTGAGGGTGAAGGCTGGCCGATCAGAATAGCATGCATGGCCCAGCTAAGGCAATGGCCATCAACATGGAGCAGGGTGGAGGCCAGGCGATCAGAATAGCATGCAAATCCAAGAAAAGGCAATGGCCATCAAGATGGAGGTGCACCGGGAGGGTGAGGGCTGGGCGATCAAAATAGCATGCACGACCAAGCTAGGAAAAGGGCCATCAACATGAAGATGCGTGGGTGAGGGTGAAGGCTGGCTGATCAGAATAGCGTGCACGGCCCAGCTAAGGCAATGGCCATCAACATGGAGCAGGGTGGAGGCCAAGCGATCAGAATAGCATGTAAATCCAAGCAAAGGCAATGGTCATCAAGTTGGAGGTGCATGGAGGAGGGTGGAGGCTGGGTGATCAAAATAGCATGAAAAACAAAGCTAAGGCAATAGCCATCAAGATGGAGGTGCACCAAGGCGGTTGGAGAATGGGTACTAAGACTAGCATGCATGGTCAAGCTAAGGTAAGGGCCATCAACATGGAGCTGCACGGAGGAAGGCAGAAGATGGGTGCTAAAACTAGCATGCATGGCCCAGATAAGGTAAGGGCCATCAACATTGAGCTGCATGGAGGAGAGTGGAGGCGAGGTGCTCGGAATAGCATACACGACCAGGTTAAGGAAATGGCCATCAACATGGAGGTGCCAGAGTTAGGTGCAGGCTGCGCGATCAGAATAGCATGCAAAGTCAGGCTAAGGTAATGGAGTGGAGGCTGGATGCACAGAATAACATGCACGGCCAAGTTAAAGCAAAGGCCATCAAAATGGAGGTGCCCGTAGAGGGTGGAGGCCAGATGCTCATAATTGCATGCATGACCAAGCGAAAGCAATGGCCCCCAACATGGAGGTCCCTGGAGGAGGGTAGAGGCAGGGTGCTCAGAATAGCAAGCACTGCAAGCTAAGGCAATGTCCATCAACACGGAAGTGCCTGGAGAGGGTAGAGGCTGGATATTCAGAATAGCATGCACGGCCCAGCTAAGGCAATGGCCATCAACATGCAGGTGCATGGAGGAGAGTGGGGCCTGGATGCTCAGAATAGCATGCACGGCCAAGATAAAGCAATGGTCATCAACATGAAGGTGCACAGAGGAGGGTGGAGGGTAGGTGTGCACAATAGTAAGCACAGCCAAGCTAAGGCAATGGCCATCAATATGGAAGTGCACGGAGAAGGGTGGAGGCTCGATGCTCAGAGTAACATGCACAGCCAAGCTAAAGCAATGGCCATCAAAATGGAGGTGCCTGGAGGAGGGTAGAGGCTGGGTGCTTAGAATTGCATGCACGACCAAGCTAAAGCAATGGCCATCAACATGAAGGTGCACAGAGGCGGGTGGAGGGTAGGTGCTCACAATAGAAAGCACGGCCAATGAGGCTGTGGTTGCTTTTTTAATATCTGGAAGAAAACAGCAGGACAACGAATACTGTGTCTACTTAAATGTTTTAATGAAAGCATGAGTCCCTGGTACATTAAAACAACTTTTATCACAACAGAAACCTAAAAGTAAAGGATAAATGAGTGTTACCTGTGCGCAGGCACTGGGTCTCTCTCAGGCGGGGCATTACATCTCTCCAGGAGGAGGAATCTTCTGTTCCAGGCTTGTGGTTGGCACATGAGCAGCTTTTCTGAACGGGCCTTTTCTGGCCATGGCGCTGCTCAGACTGTGACACTGGAAGAGAGACAGCGATGAAGAGAGACAGAGAGAGATGCAGAGAAAGAACTAGAACATGCGTGGTTTATAGTTGTTCTCTTTTAAACCAATCATGGGCTATGTCCACCATTCCTTTCTGAAGGCTATTGGAGTGTTTATTCCAGGAACTTGTAGTTTGCAACTACAAACACTCTTACTTGTTTTAGCTGGGGTATGGGACAATAAATCACTTACCATAGGAATTCCTGGTTGTACTGGAGTTTTTGTACTTCTGGCATCATAGTGTGAGTGGGAGTAACCACTATAAAACATACATGTTACTGCATCAACACATCACGCGCATTCCCCATGCACTTCTATATGGCATCATCACACTTAATGTAGCATTCTATCTACAAGAATGTACAAAAAAGATACTGTGTATATCTTTGAAAATGTTGGAAAATATGGCCATTATGGAACTCAACATCAATGTATACACCTTGTCATAGTTATGCAGACCGTCAGTATTAACATGCTCCTGTCCTACATCTGTAAAGGAAAATCTTCCAGGTTTCTGGTAGGCTTTAGATGGGACTACAAGACGTCAGACATTGCCTAGTCCAGAAGTTACACGTTTAAACTTTAGGAAAATCTTTTCGATCCACAACACATCAAAGCTTTGTGTTATATCACGTAATATTTCAAAGAGAGGGACCTTTCTACCATGTGGGCATTACTAGGAGGGGAACAGTGTGTGTCTCACTTCTTACAGGCAGGGAAGCCCCAGGATTATCTGGGGAGATAATGGCTATTTCTGTGGAATCTGCTCAATCGCAGTTAACATATTGACCACATTGGCCGAGTGCCGGATCATCGAGTAGGATTAGGGTAGCCTGGCTTAGTCTGTTTTGCTCCTAGTTAGAAGTCAGCATGTGTGTCTGTTTGTGATGGTTTCAGACTTTGTTGATTAAAGTACTCTCTTTTTACTGCAGTCTTTGTTGGGATGGTTTCAGAACCAATACTGGTGTAGCTTTCTGGGAAGCCAACATTAGTGGCCCTACAAAGTTTAACACAAATCCAAACGTTTACTTTGTAGTGAGGCTGAACCATAGGACCTAGACTAAACATATCAGGAGTTTGATGGTTTATCAAGCAAAAGACTATCCACACAGGTAAGTATACATATGCACATATTTATGTACCAACAGAGGTACATTCAGCTAGAATACTAGTAAGAAACATATACAGATATATAAAATCCCAGTTCAATTAGGACACAAACAACCACTTTTATTTGATACTGTTGGAGGTAAAGAAACTCATAATAAAGAGGAGGGCAAAGAGGTGAAACAATCTATCACATGCATCATGAAATGATATGGTAGCATCAGTAGCGTGTAAGTAAGTGTAAGGAGTCCAGCCCTAGTATATTAATAACTGTTATTTGGACTTTAAGTAAAGTAGCTAGGTTTTAGCTACTCAAAGATCTTCTATAGGACGTAATGGGCTCAATGCAGTAGTTAGTGCTTTATAAGAATGTGGCTAAGATTCCTGGTCACCTGGGGACACCACAGAGATTTCCTGCATCCAGGTTCCACCACCAAAGGCAAGGAAAGGGTTGCTGCAGATTAGGATTTTACACTCAATGTAAGTTACAGGGAACAAGGCGTCTTCAAAACAGGTATGCTAATCAGAAACTCACACCCTAATAACAAAGGACAATGATCTTAGTCAAATATAGGTCACTGGAGACAACTGCTCTCATTGCATCTTGCGGCTTTGGTGTTACATGGTTTGCAGGTGCAGTGTGTTCTTCTGTGACTAGGCCAGCGGCTCTCCTGTACTGGCCTCCTTCAGTGACCTAACAGTTCTGACAATCAGTGAGCTGGACCCAGGCTGAAGATAAAGAAGGGCCATTGCTTCAGATCCTATCTCACTGGAGAATCCACGGGATGCCACCGATGAGCTGAGCAATTGAAGTGACCACTGCAGGTTCTGCAGGCACAAAGACGCAGGACCACAGGGCTCAGGATCAAGCAAAGCTCCTCTTCCTAGCAGAGGACACAACAGAAGGACAGTGATAGGTGACCTGCAGGTTGCGCAGCACCAGGCTTTGCAGGATCCAAGCCACAGGAGCATCACCCTTGTTTGATGGTGGATACCAAGTCCAGGCCCATGACTCGTCAGCGTTCCAGGAGGATGAACTACATGAGATCTCGACAGGAAAGCTCAGGGGCAATGTGCTGGCCTTGGAAGCAAGACGACACGAAGCAACAGGGGTTCGATCCCCGGGTCCGTGCTTAGAAACCTCAGGTTATTAAGTGCGTTATAAATAACCTATCATATCATATCATGTAGAACTCAGAGCTGGTTTAACCCACCAGTAACCCACCACAATGAGTTTGGGATGAGTAATAGGGCCGTGGGTAGACCCGTAGCCAGCCTAAATCGAATAAGTGCAACCAATAGCTACTTCCCCATTCTGGCCAGAAAACCGTAAAGAGTATGCACTTATGTGGGCTCTTTGTACCCATGCCCGCGAGAAAGAGAGAGGAAAAAGGAAAGTGAAACACAACGACAGGTCCTAAACAACGTGTATAGCAAATGTGACCACTGTAGTGAACAAAAGGTTGACGTGCAGAGCAGTAAACTGTATAAGGTACACAGTTGTGTACCTAAAAACGTACCGCTTTCACCAACCTGTCTGGGATTCACTAAGTATGGAAAACAATTCCTTTACAGATAAAAGAAATGGGAAACTTGGTTCCCCTCCACTACTCTCCACACGGAAGGTAGTAGTGATTGATCATTAGCGATGGTGACTAACCAGTACCCCATTACAATATGAATTAAGGGAGCGAGTGAGATTAAAAAAGAGCCCCAATTCATAGAATCATGTCAGTGACTCCAAAGAACCCTTACCCTTTTTAATCAGCCAAGATAAGACTCCATCTATATTTTCTCCTGAAGCATCTGTTTGGACTATGGAAGGTCTCCCCCCTCCTCTTACTTGTTTTTTTCCTTCCTGCCCCCTTTCAGCACTATCTGAAATGTCATCAGGCCTAGTACGATAGTCGCTTGTTTTGTTCCTGCCCTCCCTTTCTGCACCCCTCTCCCTCACCGTTTGTTTTTCTCCGGCTCTACCAGAAATGTCGTCAGGCCTAGTACAGTAGTCGCCTGTCTGTTTCCATTTCTTTCCCACTCTCCCCCTCCCTTCCTTATCTATGTCTTAGCTCTTGCACTATCTGAAATCTCCTCAGGCCGCATATGATAGTTAATTTCACATCCTTACTGTTCATGGCCTGTAAGAAGGTCATTGTATTTTTCCTTGTTCTCTCCCTTACCTTGAAGCACTTTGAAACGCATTGTGTATAGGCGCTATATAAATAAACTATCATATCATATCAAGTGGGGGTACGGTCTACCATTTCTAAGAAAACCACCGGACAGACCTTCTCCTCTGCAACAACTGGAACAGGAGCTCCAGGAAGAACTGAGCACCCTGTTACTGAAGGGTGCCGTGGTAGAGGTGCCACCGAACAGAAAGAATCAGGCTGGTACTCTCGCTACTTTCTGGTACCCAAGAAAGGAGGAGCACTCTGTCCCATCCCAATTTCCTGAGGAAGCACCAGTTCAGGATGGTGACGGTGTTAGAAATTCTTCAGGCTCTACAACTCCAGGACTGATTGGTGTCTCTGGACCTTTAGGACACTTATTTCCATGTGCTGATGCATCGGACGTACAAGTGATCCCGAGTTTCATTATCGGGGCCACTCACCATCAGTTCAATGTGCTCCCCTTTTTCTTAATCTCCATGCCCAGGGTTTTCACAAAGCTGATTGCAGTGTTGGCAGCTTACCACAGGAGATCCAGTGTTCATGTATTCCAGTACCTGGATAACTGGTTGATCCGAAGAAGGTCACTGGAGCAGGTATCGACTCAGCTCGGGGAAACCTGCTCTCTTCTTCACGGTTTGGGCTTCTCCCTGAATTAAAAGATTTCCCACGTAACACAAACCCAGAAGCTCCAATTCATCCGAGCAGCCCTGGACAGATGGGTGGGGAAGGCTTTTCTCCACTGAAGAAAGAAAGAGTCACCAATGTCAAGCAAATGTTTGAGCTTTTCCAGTAGCACAACAGTCTAGCTGCGGCTTCCTTCCTCTGTTTCTTAGGTCTCAAGGCTTCCTGCATTTTATTCTGGTGCCAGAGGCCAGACTGCAGATGCAATCTCTGCAGTGGCTTCTGAGCGGTGAGTGGTCCCAGCACTTTGACGCCATGAAGGACAGTCTCAAGATGATGAGCTCAGTGGCCAATGACCTTTCTCGGAGGGCCAGCAGAGAGAGCATGATGGAGGGGGAACACTTTTGGCCACTATGGCCTCAGACACAGCTGGTCACTGATGCATCCCTGTAGAGTTGGGGTGCCCACTGTGGTTACCTACAGGTGAGGGGCCTTTGGCTGCCAATAAAATGCTGGTGAGATAACCACAGACTGGAGTTGCAGGCGATCAGGTTAGCCCTGATGGCCTTATCACCTTCCATCAAGAGGAAAAACGTCCTCATCTTGATGGATAACAGTGGCCATGCACTACCTGAACAAGCAGAGCAGGAGGGGGTCCCTGTCCCTATGCAGGGAGTTGCTGCAGCTTTTGTTCTGGTTGCGGGAGAACCGGATCTCTGCTTTGGCGGCCCATTTGGTGGGAGCAGAAAACGAGCTGGCGGACACTCTGAACAGACAGACCACAGTCTCACACGATGGTGGGAAGTTTGCCAGGAAGTTCTCAAAGAGATCTTTGCGCTGTGGGGTACACTGGCAGTGGATCTGTTTGCCACAAGGGCCAACGTGAAGTGTATAAAGTTTTGCTTGAGGGAATACCCTGCAAAAGGTGCACTAGGGGAGCGTTTCTGGTGGAGAAGGCTTTCGACCTCCACTTTGTGTTTCCTCCAGTACCTTTCATTTCGTAGGTTCTCAGGAGGTTAAGGACGTTTGAGCCACCATGATCTTGCTTGCCCCAGGACTTGGCAATATGCCCACCTCTCTGGCACCTTCTATATCAGTCCCTCAACCTACATGCGTGGCTCTTGAAAGGTTGAGATATGAGGACTGGGACCTCTCAGAAGAGGTATCTGAGGTGTTCCTGGCTGCACGAGGGACCTTCTATGAGATCATTGTGCGAATGCAGGTGGAGGAAGTTTGAGGCCTGGTGTACAGAGAACAGGATAGACCGTATCACATGTCCCACCACTGCAGTGATGGAGTTCTTTCTGTCACTGGCCTCAGCAGGCACAGTCAAGGGTTACCTGGTGGCTGTGTCTTTGTTCAAGAAGTCGCTGGAGCAAGTATCTTTCTTTTCAATTTCAGTAATTATCCAATTTCTGAAGGCCTTGTAAATAGGTTCCCACCAGCTCAGTTTCTTGTTCCGGACGGGGACCTCAAGTAGGTATTAACCTTTTAGTTTTGGCTCTGTTCGAGCCCATGCATTTGTGTTTTGTCAAGTTAGTTACCATGAAAACAGCTTTCCTGTAGCAATCACGTCAGCAAGGTGTGTGAGTGAGTTACAGGCTCTTGCAGGCCGCTCTTCCTTAATTTTTTCAAAGAGAAGGCTTCTCTTAAGGTAGGTCCTAAATTTCTGCCAAAAGGGGTTTCCGATTTCCACGTGTCCCAGAGAATTGATTTGCCAGTGTTGTATCCTCCGCCACATCATTCTAAGGATGAGGAAAGGCTACACAGGCTGTACCTGTAGAGGGCGCTCAGCTTCTACATAACTGGGACAGCAGAAGTTAGGCATGATGACCAACTCTTTTTGGATTTCTCTCTGTCCAGGAATGGTACGACTGTGTCTAAGCCGATGATTTCTCACTGGATATATCTCTGCATTGCAGAGTGTTATCAAAGAGCAGGAAATGATCTGCAACCAGGCATCATAGCAGGAACTTAATTTCACAAAAATGCCAGTGGTAGCGGAAGTGACATCACATGACCCATGACCTCTGATGACAGCACAGGACGTGATGTCACTTGGGGGCTGGGTCACATGACATCACAGGAAGTGATGGCTCACAACCTTCCGATGTTTCAGATGCAGCTAACACCTGTGTTTCCAGGTGCTCTCATTTCAGCCAGATATAAGAACCGAGGCACAGAGGGAGGATTTATACACAATTATCAGTTTATAACAGTGCCCATTTGACATGAAAAGGGCGAGTGTCAAAAAGACATTCAAATTCAATCTGTTGCTAAGTAGAAACAAAATGCCACAGGATAAAGTGAGTACTGCGGACAGGGGGAGAGAAAAGAGGAACACTTGGGAAAAAAAAGGAAAGCTAAATTACCCCTCTATACTTAGACTAACCAATAGTCAAACTAGAGGGACAAATCAAAACAAAAAGAACTTTTTGTTTTTATTGGACATTTTTATGGCGCCTATACACAAGTGTTTCCAGGCGTCACAAGACAAGAAGGGGGAGGAGAGCATGGGATATCATAAGGAAAAACAAAAACAAGAACAAATAAATGGTTATATTGACCTTGTAACAATCCTACTGTGCAAGTGCTTAAGGAGGTACATGCAAGGGGGTGAGGGTAGAGGGAGAAGTGCAATAGTGGGGGGACCCCATGGGGCAGAGGGCAAGTGCTGTACAGGCCACAGTGGAATGTGCCAGGGGAAAGAGGGGGTGGTGAGGCAAAGTACAGTGGGCAGGAGCACTTGGTAGGGATAATCCAGGAAAGGGGGCCCAAGGGCAAGTGCTGGTGAAGGATGCTGGGAGGGACTGGTAGGGGGTTGGTCTGGTCCCTGTATGACTCAGAAGGGACCAGGCCGCAGTCACAGCAGTAGGTGGAGAGCTTAGCAAGGGAGCAGGTGAAGAAAGGCAGCGGGCGAAGAAGAAGGTGTTGAGAAGTTTCCGGAACTTAAGAAGATCCAGCTCAAGCCTGATGGGGAGAGGGAGGCTGATCCAGATGGAGGCACTAGCCGAGGAGAGGGATCTGCCCCCAACTCTCTGCTTGGAGAAAAGTTTCACTGCAGAGAGTTGGAGCCAGAGGACCGAACTTGAAATACGAATGGAAAAGTGGTCATACACACTTGGATTTGAACAAGTGGGAGCCACTCTGAACCAAAATCAAACAATGTGTGGATGATGTAAGGCAAGTGCAGGCCAATCGAAATGACCATCATTTCAAACACGCAAAGCAACTGAGTGCATCTCTCTTGTGCAACAGGCACCCTGCATGTTGAAATAGAGATGGTAGCCATTTAGCTAAGTGAATAACTGGACATCGCAGTGGAGTAAGAACAATGCTTAAACAATACTACCTGAAATGCCTTAGGTAAAGGAGTCCTTATAGGGTCTGTAGTGGGTGCTGGAGTATCAATCAGTGAAAAAGCATGTCATCTTTAGGTATTACTTCAACCCAGCTCTCGGTTCACAAGCTGTGTGAGCCTACACACTGGGCCAAGTGGAAGGAACAATAGGAGGCTTCCTTAAATTCTGGTTCTATGGTGATGCATTTATGTCACACACTCACCCCTCAGTGTTCCTAGTGTTCCCCCTGCCCGTTCTCGAACCTCCACCCCATCCCGTCCTCTTGCCCGGTTCCGGGACTCACTTGTGCTTTCCCCGAGTCCCCATGTGCCACCGCGCCTGGTTTGACATGCTGCCTACTCGCGGAGACGCCCGTTCCATTGGCATGTCCCTTGGCGATTGCGAGACCGGCTTCTTCCGCGTCACATGACCAGCATCTCCCGCTCACGTGTTTCTGAGTTACGGTCACGTGATGCGGTTGCGACTCATGTGACCGGAAGGTAATAGGCAGCGCCGGTATTTAAACAGCCGCATCGCAACACTTCGGTGCTTCACAGCAGTTAATTTGGACACCTGTTCGTCGCTACACTTATTCCTTTGGATTACTTGGACATTGACCTCGGATTACTCTACGGACTGCTATCGGATTTCCCCTGGCTTCTGGCTCTTGCTTCATTGGATTCCTTGTTATGATTCACGGACTGCCTTTTGGACATTCTACTTCCTTAATCCTTTGGTACTACGTTCTGCTCAACTTCCTTGTCCGAATTCTGGCAGCAGGTGGGCCCGGCACACGCAGCTCAGTGACATCTACTGCCCTGCAATAGGAAACAGCCTTGCTGGGTCCCGGAACCTCCTCTATAGGTGCACCAGATACTCCACGGCCACTTATTGGTAAGACCGTTCCACTTCCTTGTTGTCTGGTTTGTTATTGCTGTCTTATTGCTGTCTTAGGCTTGTTACTTAACCGGTGCTTTCTTTACAGTGGTTCGGGGTTCCCAGAGGTCCACGGTTCCGGAAGATCATCTCCCACCTGTGGCCTCAAAAGTTGTACAGAGAGTGATTTAGATTCTCTCTGTGTGGCACCTGTGGACAGAGGACTCTTCTGACTACACAACAGTCAAGACACAACAGACTGTGAAGCCATCCTGTCGTGTAGTCAATGGAGGGATCCGCGGATGACCCCTTGGCCACTATGGTCCAAGCCATAACCGTGTTACGTGCAGATATGGCCGCAGCAAACACTGCCATTCACCAACGTTTAGACAACATCCAAAGCACTAGACACCACCTGCCTCCAGATGTTGGGTTTGGGCATGCTTCACCAGCGTCATCAGCCCCACACCCTGTCCAGCCTCCTGTTCCATCCCCTCCGAATCCCAATACCCGTGGTACTCCCCTCTCCTTTTCCATTGGCTGCCCCCGAGAGGTTTCATGGGGATCCCAGTAAGTTTAGAACTTTCTTGAATCAATGCAAACTGCATTTCTTGTGTAGGCCCCAAGCCTTTCTAGATTCAACCACTAAAGCAGCATTCACCCTCTCACATCTAGCCTGTACAGCCACTGCCTGGGCTAACCCGCTCCTGGAAAATGATAACCCAGCACTTTATGATTTTGATTTACTGGTCACTGAAAAATGTCCCGGGTGTTCGACACTCATCACAAGGTTCAGTCCCAAGATCTGGAACTCCTGGAACTGGGACAAGGGAGAGGGTCCTTAATTGAGTATATAACAAAGTTCAATCAGCTTGCAGCCGAGACCTCATGGCCTGAAAGTAAAAAGGCTGTTGTGTTTTATAGAGGCCTAAACAACGCTATGAGGGATGCTCTTGCTGTTGTTCCCTCCTTGCCAACCTCTTACCAAGACTTAGTTGACTTAACCCTACAGTTGGACGCCAGGCGGTCTGAACGCAGGGCTGAGGCCGGTTTTGCTCATATGTCAAACCCATCCATCAACCCCGCTGCCTCCAACACCAGTCACAAACCCATGCAGATTGGGGGTATAAGGAGCCCGATCACACCCATAGAAAGGGAACGCAGGAGGGTGGACAATGCATGCTATTATTGCGGTATAACTGGTCATTTTGTGATGGAGTGTCCCCGCCGGCCAAAGCTCAAGTCTTCGGGTTTTCGCAGTGCTCGACCCTAGAACCGGGGGCTGGGTTGAGCGCTCCTTGTTACACCCCGAATCCTGTTCCTGCATTCGGTCGCATCAGGCCCATACATGTACAGGCTATTCTTCAACCCATGTCTGATGTCTCACACCCGGTTACTATTATCATCGACTCGGGGGCCACGGGTAATTATATTGACATCGCGCTTGCTCAAACCCTGACACTACCTCTGCTAACTAAAACCAGGCCAGAATCAATGCTGGTACATCTCTGATTTCTGGGCCCATCAAACAGCAGACAACCCCAATGCTCCTGACCATACAGGCTATACACAAGGAAACCCTGAGCTTTGATCTCATCTTGATGCCCCAGTTTGGCTTAATATTGGGAATACCTTGGCTCCAGGAGCACAATCTGTTAATAGATTGGAAAGCAGGTACCGTGCACTTCGAATCTGATCTCCGCCAACACTATTGTCTCCCAGCAACCACTAGCAACAACACACCCGCTCAGGCTTTGGGGGCCATTGCTCACTTGACCTTAGAGGATTCTACGATTCCACCGACAGAACAGCTCTTAGTAGGACTGATCTCCACACTTGTTCCCACCCAATACCAGGATTACACAGGGGTGTTTGATCGTGGTTCATCTGAAGTACTTCCTCCACACCGTTCTTACGACTGCCCAATAGACTTAGTTCCAGGTAGTGCTATTCCCACAGGCCAGATTTATCCTCTCTCTCCTACAGAAGACATAGCCCTGAAGGATTACATCCAAAAGTCCCTCCGCCTAGGCCATATACGTCCTTCCACTTCTCCAGCAGCTAGCCCCATCTTCTTCGTCCCCAAAAAAGAGGGTGATTTGCGGCCGTGCGTGGACTATCACCGGCTTAATGCCATCACAAAAAAGACCGCTACCCCATTCCTCTAATCACACCTCTGCTAGACCGCCTCACACACGCAACTGTCTTCACTAAACTCGATCTCTGTGGTGCTTACAATCTAGTCCGTGTGCGCCCTGGAGATGAATGGAAGACCGCCTTTTGCACCCGCTATGGGTTGTATGAATACATGGTCATGGCATTCGGTCTATGCAATGCACCAGCCACGTTCCAGAGATTCATGAATGACATCTTTTCCGATATCCTGGACGTGTTTGTTGTGGTCTATTTAGACAACATTTTGATTTTTTCCCAGAGTATGAAGGATCACGTACAACATGTTCGGGAAGTGCTTTCTCGTCTACAAAGACACTCCTTGTTTGCCAAACCCGAGACGTGCCAGTTCCATGCAGATTCTGTGGAGTTCCTTGGTTTTCATATCACGTCCGGGGGGTTGGCCATGAATTCATCCAAGGTGCGGGCGGTGTTGGACTGGCCGGTCCCCAAAACCTTGAAGGCACTTCAGTCTTTTCTTGGCTTCGCTAATTTCTATAGGCGTTTTATTTCTGGGTTCTCGTCTATAGTGGCGCCCCTTACTTCTTTGACGCGTCCTTGCACTCCCTTCCTGTGGACAGAGTCACACCAACGAGCCTTCCAGGCTCTCAAAATGGCCTTCACTACCGCCCCTATCCTACAACAACCGGACCCAGAACTGCCGTTCATCGTGGCGGCTGACGCCTCTTCCTTCGCCTTGGGTGCGGTTTTGTCATAGACCTGCTCTGCCACCGGTCGTCTTCACCCCGTGGCCTTTCACTCCCGCAAATTCACTGATGCCGAATCCCACTACACTGTGACCGAAAAAGAATTGCTAGCTGTCATGGATGCTTTCTGTGTTTGGCGACACCATCTCTTGGGTGCTAAGCACCGGGTCACGGTTTATTCAGATCATCAGAACTTGCAAGATCTAGCATCCTTGAAATGTATCAACAGCAGGCAGGTCAGATGGCATTTATTCTTTGCGGCTTATGATTTTGTTATCAAGCATCGCTCGGGTTCAACCCACGGCAAGGCAGATGCATTGTCACGTTCCCCTGGGGGGGGGGTGGCCTTGCCGGTGTTTCCGGATACTCTTCTGGATGTCGGGAAGGTAGTTTGTTTGTGTACACCGACCTTGCCTTTACTCGAAGCTGTTCGGAGCCGGTTCTCCCTACACCCAGACCAGTTGTCCAAATGGGATCTTGTGATTCATGATGGACTACCCTTTATTTCCGATCGCCTATTCTTGCCCACTGCAGATAACCGCAACATGGCCTTGGAGTGGTCCCACGATGCCCCTGTTCATGGAAATCCTGGCCAGAAACTCACGTTGGCGTTACTGAAAAGATGGTGCTGGTGGCCATCCATGAAGAGGGACGTGGAATCTTATGTCAACACCTGTGCGGTTTGCACACAATGTAAACATCGTAGGGGTCACCCTGTGGGTCTCTTGCTTCCTTTACCTGTCCCTCCCAGGCCCTGGCACACCTTGACCATGGATTTCGTCACCGATTTGCCCCGGGTCCAGGGCTTTTATACCTTGTGGGCGGTCATTGATTCCTTTTCTAAGATGGCTCGTTTCATTCCCTGCAAGGGCATTCCCTCCACTCCTACACTGGCCAGGCTGTTTTTTTAGAACGTTTTCTGTCTCTTCGGGGCTTCCTTCGGTTCTCATCTCGGATAGGGGTTCCCAATTTACGTCTCGCTTTTGGCGTGCTCTGACCAAACTACTTGGTATGGATGTCCGCTCAGCATATCACCCCGAGACGGACGGCCAGATTGAAAGGCTCAACCAAACCTTGGAGCAGTATCTACATCCTGGTTGAGAGTGCTGCATCTCGCAGAGTTTGCATACAACAACGCTGTGTATTCCTCCACGGGCTTCTCCCCCTTCTATGTCCTGTATGGTCAGCACCCCCGTGTTTTACCCTTCACGGACCTACCATCCTCTGTCAACCCGGCTGCCGCTGCTTGTGTTAGGGACCTGTCCTCCATCCACGCACAGGTCTCGACCCACCTCGTCGAGGCTCAGGCTTCCATGAAGGCACAGAGAGGACAATTGCAACACGCAAACCTATTATCAGCTTGGTGAAAAACACACAGAAAAAAAAGCTAAAATGTGCCTTCAGTCCCCTGACCACCGAGAGCATTGGCAGAACATGGTAATCGAGCGGGCCACTGAGGTTTACATTGTGACGCGCAGCAAACATCCCAGAGTGCCACTATTGTATAACATAAAACAGCCTTATTTATATAGATGACTGAGAAACAAATTAAAAAAGGTGTCAGGAAAAGGGTGTGGAAAGAGAGGCCCTCAATATATTTGCTGGCTAGGGGGGCCAGAATGTACTGTGCCAAAAACATGTATTACAAGCATGGTGGAGGGAAATGTCTCGCCACCCAACATGTGACTAGCTGGGACCACCGTACCAAACTCTCTAACCAAAGACGTTGCTTCTTCTGCTGTTCTGAGCACGGCGGTCTTTTGCTATGACAAGGCTGGCGACAGCTGCGCCAACATGCCTACTCTGCAGGAGTCCACGTGTAGCGCAACGGGTGGAGTGCTACAGGGGGCAGCTAGGCAAATTACATATGGGACTGGAATATAAATGGCAGGAAATGTGGCTATTATTCATAGGAGTATGCGACAGATATGCCAGACAGTTCCCAACTCTGAATTACAATAAACAATAATAAAAGAAGCTCGCTCAGCGTTTTATTTTTATCTTACATGCTCTATAAATGGCACCGGCTCCCAGGCCTTAATTTCCATGCCAGGCTCCCAGAGAAAGTGCTAAATTGAAATGAATGTGCAGATTCTCTAAACACACACAATTCTAATGGGCGCCGATCACAGAGGATTTACATGATTGACAATCAAGGTCATTGTTTTAGTGAATTAGATTTCGCTGCTTGGGGGCCCAAAAAATTATAATGCTCCCTTAAAGCTAGCATGCAGAGAGCTGAAACAGAAAAATATGGTTATGATTTCACTAATACAGTTATCCTCACCAAACTGTCTGAAGGCCTATATAGTTGCAATCACACGGGTTGCCTTACCTTGAAAGCTCGAGCCACATCTCCTACACGAGTGCACAACCAACATGAATTCAAACGTGCACGCACGCGTCTACTCGTTGGCCGCATGAGCCAATAAAAAAAATAGATGATGGACTAGACAGCAAACACCCCATCAGGACAATGACTAAATAAACGGACCATCCGTATTACTAAGCGCCATGTTGGAACTGGAAACATACCTGTGTCCATTCCAGAAATAAAGAGACACCATGCTCTATAAATCACATAAAGCTTGCAGGCCGTAGTGTGATTTATAGAGCCATAGCTCCCAACTCACACGCTTTTGGCGGGTGTCACCCGCCTTGCAAACAGTGGACTCACCCGCCAAACCTCATGCACGCCCATTCATTTCAATGGGCCTCTCACCCGCCAAAAGTAAAATCGGGTGTTTTCACCCGCTTTTGCGACATAAACGGTTGGGAGCTATGATAGAGCAGTGTCTGCCACCTGCGGATCATCCATTTTAAATGTTCTTTTTTAAAATAAAAAATAGGGGTCGCAAGAAAGATTGCAGAGGTTGCAACTGGGACCACAAGGGTCGCAGCAGCGACCCCTAGCAACCCCCAAATGACGTCCATGCATCAGAGCACATTCTACCAGGGTTGTGGTGCATAGCTCTCAACCATTTGTGTTGCAAGGGCGGGTGAAATCACCCGATTTTGTTTTTGGCGGGTGAGACACCCATTGGGATGAATGGGCGTGCAGGAGGCTTGGCGGGTGAGTCAGCCCTTTACAAGGCGGGTGACACCCGCCAAAAGCGTGTGAGTTGAGAGCTATGCGTGGTGGCATTTTCTGCCTTGCAAAGTGCTGCACTGGTGAAGGAGATATGTCGAGCAGAGGCATGGTTGTTGCTCCACATGTTCACTAAGCATTACTGCTTAGATGTGGTACGTGATTCTGGCGCTAGATTTGGCAGAGCAGTGTTGCAGAGCTTCCTTGTCTGAGGGCTTTCATCCCACCTCCACACACTGTACTGCTTTTGGAGTCTATCAGACAAGGAATCTGTGGAAGAATGCAATCCATTGAAGGATACATGACTTAGGGGTATTGTTCTTTATAAGGATTCTTTGCCGTCAGATTGCTCTTCTCCCTCAGATTCCTCTTCACCCTCACATCCTGCCCAGCTATGAAAGGGTCTATTGACGTTTTATGGTTGGTATCTGCTACGGAGGTGATGACGATATGGTGTTAGGCATGGTTGATGTCTCTTTGATTGGGTACTGTCAGCTGGTTGCTTTCAGTGTGGCGTCTTTTCCTCCCAACAACAACAAAACGTTATTATGTGTTTTTTGGCTGTCATTAAGCCGAATCCTATGGGTTCTTCCTCCATGACTGTTGTGCTTGAGGAGGGAAAACAGGTGGGGAACAGAGGTACAGGGACACAGTGACGTTGTTATTCTCAGGAGAGTGTGAGTGGGGTCAGGGATCCACAATGAGTCCACACAGTGAAGCATACAATAATTTAATTTTGACAGGAATGTATACAAATACAATATTTACTCTAGTCATTAAAAGCACACTAAAAAATGAAACTAGCAGGTGATATTATCGCACAATACTCAATAATAAAAATATATACATTCATCATAGGTTTTTAAAATGCATTAAAAGACTTAAACACTACAATAGGTAATTACATGTATTCAATAAAGATGGATCCTCTCGCCAGAATGTATCTGTAGCAGGTAAGTAACTTGTATTGGTGATTGTTCAAAAGAAGATATGCAACAAAATTATTTGACAAGTAAATTGTGTTTGTACCTTTCAAATGGTACTACCCAGGTTCGATGAGCAAAAGGCAGTTGAATGGAATGTTGGGATAAAAAGAGACTGGTTATCAATGTTATCCTATGAAGAAATGACTCTGATTTTCCCAGATGACTTGATGAGTCGACTGGGGGTTGCTGGAGGCTGGATTTCCCACCATTGGTTCCAGTAAGAGGTGCCCAGAAGCTGCGGGTGTAATGATTCTTCCTGTCAAGTCCATATAAACTATGCAACCGTTGGCGAGGAAGAAATGCAAGACTTGACGATGCAGGCCTCTTCAGGGCACTTCACATGATGGGGGAAGGCACGTTTCAGCAACCCGCACTGCAAAAATGCGACGACGATGTCCTTCCAGTTGCAATTGAAGGAGTGTCTCCAGAACAGGATCCCCTGAGTCAGGGAGGTTAAAAATTGCAGGGAAGGTGACTTGTACCACAACCTAGTGACCACCAAAGGTTCGGTCCAAGCGCCGAACAGCGACAGTTCAGGCGAGGAAGCCAACGAGAGAGCTGGTCATTCCACTGGGTGATTCAGGGATATTTCTGAAGGCTCAGGATGGCTGGATCCTCAAGAAAATGTTGACTGGTTGGTCCCATCAGTCCAAGGGTTGAAGCACCACACAGGGCCTTCGCAGATCAGGTCATCCAATACAGCTCCGTTTGCGGGGCCAAATGCAGGAAGGAATGCCAGGCCTCTTTAAGGGGCATCTCTGGATCTACAGTCAGCTGTTCGCCTACATGTGATTCATGGCTGCAATGCTTAAGAAATGGCTGCAGGAGTCCTCTTCTTATCCAGAGTCCAGCCTGGAAACAAGTCCAAGCCCACCAATGGTAAGGATCTGCACCATTCAAACAGCCAGTAGATGTCCAATCAGGGACAACTGTTAGTTTCACTCATGCCCCACACCTAGACTCTCTGGCTCCACAGATGTGGAATGGGAGAAGACAGCCCCACCCACTTCATGGGCCATACATACACAAAGGCAGCACTAGCTAGTTTCAGTTACTCTCCTCGATGAATAATAAGCTGAGCTCGGATGTATCCACCGATAGGGCAGGTCCAGCACCAGCCAAAGAGAATAATGCCAATTTCCTTGCAGGAAGACTCATGGCACCAGGTGTGGTGGTCCAGGTATTGTAGAAGGACAGGTCAGCCAGTGCTGAAAGTATAACTCAGTACAAGAATGACTCTACAAGGTGCCAAAAATGAATTACAGGGAACTCAAAGCCCCTGAGACCGTGAGAGACTGTATACCGCTGGAAAGGCAGATTTGTTATAGGGATGAGGGTCGGAATGAGGACAACATTCCTAGGAGAAACATAACCATTTCCATGCATTCCAGAACCTTCTACCACAGCTACATCGAAGGGCAGTACTGTTGGACTGCAGCTCGTCTCGCCCTTTGCGCCTGAGGACCATCAGAGGTAATGCAACCCTACAAGGCACGTTGGTGCCACTGCTGAAAATATTGAAAAAAGCGCTATTGCAGCAAGTTCTTAATTGGGTGCCACCTGCACACCCATTATGCATCTTTATGGCACAAAAAAATCATATATTTCAGAGAAGCCCTGTGGGGCTGTTATGGATCCCGGCTCCTCGTGGCAAATCCAAAATGACAGATTCCATTTCTTCAATTCCTACAAGAATTGCAGTAGCCGAGTGCCCCAGCCACCCTAGCCTGATTGGATGCAGCCCTCTTCTTCTGCCTATCAAGGGAGCTGGCAGGCTGAGCCGGCCCCCTCCTCAAAATCCTCTGTTAAGGCATAGTAACTACCTTGTCTGACCCTGTCCGGGCTCGGGAGATCATTGTGGGCCCTCCATCATCATGCCTGACCAATCCGGACTATAACTGCCACTGTGCCTCAGCTCTGCACCTATGGGTAAGCACCTCATTCATGTTGCACCACTGTATGCACCCTTTACCTCCTGCTGCTCTACCGTTACCATTCCTTGGCTTCCAGTATCTACTCGGCACACCTAGGATTCTCCCCGTCCTCCGCTGACCATCTCATTGAAACCTGCACTCTTCCTACCACACACACTGACTCTCGCTCAGATTCTCTTTGGCAAATTTGCTGCATTTCTCTTCCCTGCATGGATACACCATATTGGACCTTTCTTTAACCCTCTTACCCTGTACTTGCTTCCATCTCTGGTAAATTCGAATTATGGTCTATTTTCTCATCCGTGCATCATCTATTTTGTACTGCAGTGTGTGCTTTCTGGGAAATTTGAATTTATGTGTATTTTCTCATCCGTATATCATTCTTTCTGCCTCCCTCGGCTGCTAGGCCACCTGGTGAGTCTGCTTGTGCATTGTGCAGTCCCTCTTTTCCTCCACCACTACGACACTCTCCATCTCCCCCATCTTTTCCAACTGTTACCCTATCACCTCTTCCTCCTCTCTCACCAAGTCTGGAAGAAGAAAGCTTAAAAAAGATCTATTGGCATCTAATCCTGTCCTACCTATTGCTGACACCTGCGTTAGTACGACTTCCAGACAATCACTGAATTTCTTTTCTCTGTCTCCTCTACTGACCAGTGGACCTTCCATCTAATCTCTACCCTCTCCCCTTTTTCCTCTTCACCCATTAATGGTGGCACTAGATGGGAAGGACTCTTCCCATTCTCCAAGTGCATCATCAATGTCTATCACAATGGCACTGTCGTGGCCCAGGTTCCTCAACCCAATCTTCTTTTCTTCGACCAGGGCCTGCCATTCCTCATCAACTTCCTACCCTCTCCTGCTACTACTCATTACTCTCTCTGCACCTCCTTCACCACCTCCGACTGGTGTACCACCCCCCTGTACCTCTCCGTGGGAACACCTTCAAAGGGGGTGACCGGTTACACTTAGCCACCGTGAACGTTCAAACTTCTGTCAAGCATTCTTCTGACATCTACCTCGTACTTGAAGACTTTGATCTTGATGTCCTCACTCTCACTGAGACGTGGTTCCATGTCAGCTCAGTCACTGCTTTTGACTCCCTTCTCCCTGATGACTACAAGATCCTCTCCAAGCCTCAGCCCCATCGACCTGGTGGTGGAATAGCCCTGATTTTCCCTGATTGGGTCACTACCTCTATCATACCCACCCAGCCCTACTCCTCCTTTGAAAGTCTTGTCTGTAAGCTTGTTGTCTCTCCAACTCTCTCTCTCACCCTTGCAACTATCTACAGGCCCGCTGGCACTGTGTCTGTCTTCCTTTCAGAATGGGCTGACTTCACTTACTGCCTTCTGACCTCTTTTTTATTTTCTTTATTTTGTATTAAGTGCATATGGTTAAAACAACCTTTTACACTGTAAAATAAAACAGAAAAACAGCATATCCCATTTAACAACAATCAATTTGTTAAAACATAAATGAATACATTGCGAAAAGTGCGAGCTCCCATCGAGTGGGATGCTCAAAAAGGCAATTTCCATATGAAGAGATACAGTCGCTAGTAGTAATTCCTCTTTAAAAAGTCCTTCATGGTATCCCATTCAATAGCCTCAGAGGACTACCCAGTTTTGACCTCTGGATCTGGCAGTAACTTGTCGTCAAATGCTGGTTAAAAAGGGACATGACCTGATTAAGATAACATGTGGTCAGGTCATTCCTGGAATATTGTCTACGGCGATAAGAAAAGAAATAGTATCCTCTTTCATCTGGGTGTACTTCTGTTCAGAGAGGGGAGGAAGTTACTGACAGGCCCATAGGTCAGTACTCACCCTCCTGAGCTTGTAAGACAAGATAGCTGCACCATGTGAGGACAGGGGGTGCAGGATTTACATACTCCAGTACAACTCAATAATGAGGACTCAGTAAGTTGGCAAAGGGAAGTCTGTTTAATGGTAAGTACGTCAAACAGGGAAAACAAATGGAAATCAGCAGCGTTGCGATCACCTCTCTCGCCCCGACTTCCTCGAACTTCAGATGAACAGCAATTTTTATACACAAAACTCGTCATCATTGACGTCTAACTTTACAAAAATGATCATGCAATATAATTGGTTAGAAAAGGTAACTTAAGTATAGGTGCTATATCTGTATCCGTTAACAGAGCATGTGGATTGGATAACTCTTACCGGGTGGGCGTCTATGTCCAACCCTCTACACCACTCGTGATTGTCGTCACTACAAGTACGACGTCTCATTGGTTCTACTGGCTATAGGACCCTAGATGATTTGGTCTATTGTGATTGGGCAGGTTACACCCCTAGACATAAATCCCCATTTTAATTAGCAGCATGCAGAATGGAAACCCAGGTGCCTGGTGTCCCAAGTTTCACCCTGCCTCCCTTTCATCAATCAGTATCTTAGGGCTATGTGTCAATTAGTTGGCTGGGTATGGCCTCGGAACTGTAGTCTCTTATCAGGAGAAGTTATGGTATCCTCGGGTTCTGGATGACATCAGGCGGTGATACTTTTTTGCACCTGGCTGGTGACGTGTCTGTTCATCATGAATCTGCTTCAGTTTCCAGCTTTTATTGCATTTAATTCTGCTTCGGATCTGCCACCTGCCTGGGCCTCTCTTATCTTGACCTTCACGGGCGAGCTGATATGCTCCAGAGCCTGATTTTTGCGAGTCGATGCTCTCCTCCCCTTCTTTGGTTGACCTCGATATCCCAGGCATGAGCCGCTCTTTGTTGAGTTTCGATTCTGCTCCTTCTCTTGTCTTTGGCTGGGTTTCGAAAACTTGGCCTGTCAGGCCTCTGGCTGCCTGTGTACCTTTCTGCTTTCACAAAATGGTGTCGCACTTGTATAATGTGCTTCTTGAGGTAGATATATAGTTGGTGCATGCCGCTTCTATTATTCTACTAAGCATTGCGAGCAGTATTGGTTTCTTAGCATCTTGCGTTTCAAGCCTATTTTCACACGTTTAACAGGACGGTTGCTTCCATCTTGTCTCGCAGCACCGTTTCCTTACGTTTTAACATTGTCTCTTCTCTGTGTCCATTACATTTATTTTCGTAGCTACTCGCACTAGCGTGCTTGTCTTCGATAGCCACTTGTTCATTTGCGAGTCTGTTCAGGCACTTATGTCATTTCTACTGGCCTTTCATTAAGGCTTTTGGGGTCTCTTCGTGGACCGCATGAAGGTACTCCTCATTTCGTATCAGCGGCTGGTATGGCTGTCTGATAGGGTACCGCGCTGCCCAGGGTTGTCTTGTTATGGGAAATTCAACAGGCATGGATCTCCTAATGTATACTGGGCAGAGTCCCAGTGCGGCTCTCTGTTGGTTCAATTTCTCTTCATACGTCACGCCCCTTGGCGAGTACCTTCCTGGCAGGTTGAACTGAGGGGCAGGGGTGCAGGTCATGTCTGGAACCTCCTCTACACTCCCCCCTCTGGTTGGTTCATCGACCACTGTTTCTTCAATATTCGTCTCCATTTCTCTTGATTCTTCAGTGTTTTGTTCATCATCTTCAGGGTTGGTACATGATGGTGTGAACATATGCGTCTTTGGAGTCCACATTTTTATCACGCCTTTCAAACTCCCTGCTGTTTTGACATGTTCATCCTTGTTCCAGGTCATTAGCTGGCATTGTCCATTTGGACTGCAGTAAATCCATTTTCCTTCATACTTTCTTTGTTTCTTAGGGTATGCAAATTTGGTTCCTTCTGGCGCAAACTCGCTGGCCTTCACAAAGTCCTTTATCTCTTCATCAGTTAGGTCTCTGGGCTTCCACCCTGGCTCTACATCGACCATAATCTTCATCCCAAAGGCTTTCTTTTCTGTTTTCTGGCACTGTGTGATGATTATTTTGATCACACAGAAACCAAGTAGTATCATTACTAGCAGGACTCCTAGAAACTTGAATATATCAGCCATCCATTGTGGGACCCATGAGAACAGGTTCCCAAACCAGCTGTCATCGTCCACTTCATCCATTTGATCAATCATTTGATTCTTTAGCTTTGTCAACATGCTTATGGCCTCTGTGAGGGTTCCATTCTCTTCATCATGAGATGGTATGAATGTGCAACATGATTCTCCAATTTTTGCACAAACACCTCAATCCATTGCAGTTATAATGTCAAGCACATATCTCTTTTGGAGGGTCATCAGTCTGATTGCTCTCAGTTCCTCCTGATGGCGCTGAATCCTTTTACAGTGGTGTTGATGGTCTGCAGTAATTCCCATCTGGTTATCTGCAACCATTTAGTATTTGCTCCAACTTGGATGCGTGGCAAGAGTATTGTTGTGAATACTGATGAGGTGAGGCTAAACAGCCTGTGTTCGTATGGGATTGCATCGAATGCTTCTTTCGATTTGGTAGAAAAGTAATTCTCTCTCTTCATTCGGGATACTAGCTCTGCAGACCTCCTTTTCCTCAGGTGAGCATCTGCTTTCGGGAAGCTGTCAATATTCAGGTCACTTTTTGCGATCACTAGCGCAGGAACGTGGCGCTTACTATTGTGCATATGCCTCCCCAGTTCTTCGGAAGTCTTATATATGCTTTGGATCCACACGCCCAGTAGAGATCCATTATTACTGCGATACCATGTACCATTCCTGGGGCGTCAAAGACTCGTCCACAGTTCTGGTTCTCTCCCATCTTCCTCGTACCAATGTTTCTGAAGCAGAACTTTGGTCTTTCCAGTAGTATTATCTGCAGGGGCCCTCCTCTGTCTTCGACCCATGTGAGCAATTTTGCGAGTTTTGGCCATAATGGCTTGCATCTGTTCCGTACTATGTTGATGGTAGGTTTGTATTGACCAATGACCATCCAGGCTCTACAGATCACCACTCTCTTTTCCCATCTGTCTGGTGAAAGCACTGTCCCCCAAATCTGCATTTGTCCTCTGTTGTTCCAACTTCGAGCCTCCTCTGGAGTTTTTCCTTGAACGTTTAGCTTCTGATTCACTTCCCGTCTGAGTCTGGCTCCCTTCACTCTAGGGTTCTCATATCTGATTACATGATTCTTAGTATGGGCTTTGTTTCTTGTCTTACATTTCCCATTTCAGGGAGGCGTCATTGCCCATGAACTGGCCTCTGGTCTTGCACATTGCTACGTGTAACATACAGTGAGCTGTCTGGACATCAATTTCTACAGCCACAAAGATCTTGGATTTTCCCATACTGTATGGCAGGAGTGCACAGACGAAGCATTCTCCTTCTGACTGCCTTCGTCGTACTTCCTTCATGTGCTGGTACCATATGTTGTTTCCACGATGGGCTGTGCTATCCACGTAGTCGTTAAGTTCATTGGAATCTTCGTGAGGGCTTCTCTTGAATCTTAGTGTTCTTCTGTAGTTAGCTATGACTATGCCTCTGAAAGCATCTGTGCTGCTTTTCCACTTCGGGTATCTCGGTGGGGCAGGCTGTCGCGACTATGTCGCTATGGTAGGAGAAGGCTTTGCGTTTCCTTTCCCTCCCTTTTGTAGCCTGTCGTCAGTTTCCCCTGACCACCATTTGTTCGCAAACTTCCCAACGTGAGGCTGTTTTGTGGGCTTGCGGCTTGTTCCTTGTGTTGGAGCAGGTGTGCCTGTCGTCATAGTTTCTATGGTCCAGTTCTTCAACTCCTCGTATGGTTTCTTTGCTTGAGGTTTCTATGGTCCTGTTCTTAAACTCCTTGTACAGTTTCTTTGCTTGGCTTGTAAATGGGAACAAATACTTTATTAGCATCTGTGTCTTCTCTGTGACTTCTTTAGTGGCCATTTCTGTTCTTTTGAGAGATGTTGTTATTTCCTCAGTCTTTAGTATTTCACTTGGCTTTTCCTGGGCATTTCCCTTGTTCTCATGAATCGATTGTTTGGCAGGCAGTCCCTCCTTTTCTGCTGCCTTCGTCAGAAGCCTTGTAGCCATTGACACTTGCCCTTGTTTGTGTGCACTCTGTGTGTGGGTGCATGCCGTGGTCAGCGCTACACTATCATTCATTTCTTGCTGTCCTTGTCTCATGCTTTTCTCCCCATTCATTATCTCATGTATATACGTATCACTGCTAATTACATTCAATGTCAAATCATTTGCTTTTATTGGAACTGGAATCACTATATAGGGTCTGAGTGGTTTTGTCTGAACCTGACGTTCATTATCCTGTGGTCGTACTGATAGTGGGACACTTCGCTCACTAATAAAGAAAGCCGTTCTGGTTGTTAATAATAGGAAAACAACAATAATCACTGTACATGTGCACATTATCGTTTGGAACGATAATTTGCAGCATTTACTTCCAGGGATGTGGAGGCGCCCTTCTGCTGGGGGTAGAACTATGTTACTGTTCTGGGCCCCCATTTCGATAAAGTCCATAGTTAATTAAAGTGTCGAGTGCTTTTAAGTGTCCCCCCTCTTGTGGGTGTTGATGACAGTCTCTGGATATGCAGCACGGTTCTGTTCGCTAGACTATGGAAAAAGGTTAGGCTATCCAATCTGGTGCATCACATTTGTTTAGCGTATCTGTAGTAAGTGAGGTCGCCAATGAACGCCTCGGATTTGCCTTGGTCCTGAGGACATGCTGGAAACAGTTCAATGCGAAAGAATAAAACGATGGAACTGCTACAAAATCACACAAAATGAAATGCTGAAAAAGTAAAAAATAAAACAAAAAAAACCCAAAAAACTGAAAGTGTACATGTGGCAAAAATAGGAAAACTGAGCTATACTCACAAAAATAGAGTTGCAAAAATAGGAACAAAAATAAAAATGAACATATGGAAAAGGTAATAAACGAATTAAAATCATAAAAATAAGATGTCGCAAAAATAGGAACAAAGCATAAAAGCAAAAGTGACCATATGAAAAAATAGAACAATTAGAAGGTTGTAGGAAAAGAAAATAAGATGGTGAAGTTCTTGTGTTCACTCCTTTCATTCGGTATCTCGGCGACACGTCAAAGAACAGTGTCTCTTTCCTCTGCTTGCTCCAAGGCGGTAAGATGACAAAAGGTTCTATTTCGGATCTCCTCCTTCTAAGGCTCTCCTTAGCAGTGGATGTCCATAATTGCTTCTTAGTTGTGCTACGATGGCTCTCAGGAGCCTGTTTAATTGAGCGATCTTCACTGGATCTCTGAAAAATGTGGATACGTCAACATTGTTGGGTCTACCCACTAGTTCTGGAAAGTTCTCGATGAGGTGGAAGAAGACCAGGTATGCCTATCTGCTGTCAACGACATTTGCTCTTGTTTTCTAGTCTCTAGATCACAGGCCTTTCTTGCAGTGTTAACAGTCTTCATCTCCTCGATCTGTTCCTCGGCTAAAGGCCTCACTGGAATCTCCTTAGGAATTCTCGCTGGAAGTTTGACAGTTCCACCTGGAGCATTATTCCATGGAGAAGTGTGCCCATGTGTGGGGCGTTGGCTGTATCTCTAAGGAAGGTGTTGACGTCAACATCTGCAGGCCTTCCTATCATTTCTGGATAGTCTGTGACTAGTCTGAGCTTGACATTGTGAGCCAGCTGGGTATCTGAGGGTGACAGAGGCATCTGCCTTGTTTGCTGGGTCCTGATCACAATCCTTTCTTTTGACGCAAACAGTTTTCACACTTTCCTGCTGCGTGGATTGCAACCACGTAGTTTAGTTTGTACCATACTTGGTTAAGGAATTTGTTGTTTCTTGGGTCTCTGATGAAGGTTAGGGTATCTGTGGTTCTCCCGACAGCTCCTGGGCACTCCTCTATGATTCAGAAAAATAGGGTGTAAGTCAGTTCATTGATGATCACTTGAGGTGGCAGCATTTGTTCTTATTCCCAGTACTCTGGCACTTCGGCAAAAGCCTCTGCTAGAACAGTCAGTAGTTGCTGTATTATCTTCCTGTTAGCTAGATTTTGGATGAAATCTGGGATACTTGTGTCTCTCCCTACGAGTGATGGATATGTCTCTAATACTAATCGGAAACAGGAAAGCACATCCTTTGTAATATTCCTACTGGGGGAGACCATGAGTTTTGTGGCACAGTCTTGGTTCCGGTTGCTTCGGGATATTGTTTTTGGTTCTCAGGAATGTCTTACTTTCCGCTTATCAGAGTCTTAGGGTCTTTTCAGTGTTCAATGTGGCTCTAAACATTTATATGAGTAGCATTACTGCGGCTTTGGGTGCGCAATTCTCTTCTTTACCCTGTATCTTTGGCTGCACAGAGTGTTCGTTTTGTTGCTTTTATCCCTTTCAATGCTTAGGCGAAACGTTTGGTGTAAGGTCAAGATTTTCACAAGAGCTCTTTTCGTCTTGTCTTTTCTGCTCATGCGTCCTTCTTCCTCGTCATGGATCATGTCTGCAAGTGCTGATGTTCTTTCCCATTGTCTGTAGCTTCTTCACAGCTAGATGCAGCTGGAGGGCTTTCTCCTATGTAGGGTTTAATGTCATTTAGGAAGATCCAGGCTTTTCTGCCCTTGAGCTTGACAGCGGACGGGGTGCAGTCCTCTACGATGAAGGGACCATTGAATCTTGGTTCGTCCCACCTCTTTCTTGTGTGGTTCTTCACCAATACTGTGTCACCAGGGAAGACGAGGGGTGCACAAAGGATTTGAGCTGCGTCTGCATCAGCATTTTCTGTTGCGCTGTCCCCTTTTCGCCGTCGCTGCAGCTGGTCGGTAATGGCAGAGGCACTGGATGTCAGACAGTTGAGATAGTCTTTCATTTCTGCTCCCAGAACCTCCCTAGTTGGCTGGGCATCACATCTAGCTCTATCTCGGGGGGTAAGAGGGGTCCTCATCCTTCTGCCTGTAACTATCTCGTGCGGCGTGAGATGATGGTCGGATCCTGGTTGGTTCCGAAGTGCATACAATGCCAATGGTAGACAGGGCAGCCATCCCTTCTTTAATGTGAGCTTCAACTTGGCCATCCTCTCCTTAAGCAAGCCGTTGAGCCGTTCACATATCCCGTTCCTCTCAGGATGATACGCCGACGAGAACTTGTGCTTTATACCAAGCAACAAGCTAATCTGTTCAAAAACTGAATTTACAAAGTGAGCCCCGTTATCTGATCTCATTACTTCGCACACACCCCCATCTAGGGAACACCTCCCTCACTAGGAACTTGGCAGCACAGGTAGCATCGGGGTGTGTGCAGGGGCCTGCTTCTATCCATCTAGAGAAAGGACACACCACCACCAGCTTGTAAAACAAGATAGCTGCACCACCACAATTAAATACCTGTACCCATTGCACACTTTTATCATAAGTAAGTGCTGAAACAGTCCATTTGGTCTGGGAATGCTTCCACTCACTACTTTTAATGTGTGCCCACCGGTGAACTGCTGGCAGATAAGGCAATTCACCATAAAAAATGCAACATGCTCTGCTAAATTCGGTGTGAACCAGTCTTCTGCGAGCGTTGCGGCTATGTTTTCTTTTGACATGTGAATGGAGTAGTGAAGCTGTTCTAGTGCTACTTTCAGAAGGGCGACAGGCATTACTGGTTTACCAGTGCTGTCTTACCTCCACAACCCGTCAGAGGGGTGTAAAGAACACCCCTAATGCTTCCACAGATTTTTCTCCTCCTGAGGTGCCTCCCCCTGGAGCTCCATTAGCTGAGTCTGCCCCATATTGCTATAGGCTTCTGGTGTGGCTCGCGCTACCATCATCCGCTCATGAGTACGTGCCACCCACACATCATGATTGTTTCATTTTTGGATGCCATGTTCTTGGCTTCCGTGTCCGCTTCATGATTTCCACATGACACAAAATCCGTCCCCTTGGTATGAGCGGCGCATTTCACGACTGCTATGTCCACTGGGAGCTGTAGTGCTTTTATCAGCCTGTCCAATAAGGCTGCGTGCTGCACTGGCGTGCCATCTGCTTGGAGGTAGCCCCTCCTCTTCCAGCGTGCTAAGCCTGCGTGCACTGTGGACATCACATAGGCAGAGTCACTGTACACCGTTACTTTCTGGTCTGCATGATTCTCAATGGCGAGTATCAGTGCCAGTAGTTCTGCATCCTGTGCTGAATAGTGAGATGATATTTGTTCACTAACGAGTACTCAAAACTCCCCGTTCGCCAGGTGTTTCACCACGGCCACCTCTGTATACCTTTGTCTGTCTTCTTGATCTATTCTCGAAGACCCATCAATGAAGATGATCTCTCCACTCGCCAGGGCATTTTCCTTCGCCCTAGGGATCTTGTCATAGAATTCCTCATAGTTCGCACAGCCGTGTACAGGTTCTCCCTCTGTGACTGGCTCAGCTATGAACGTAGCAGGGTTTACAGTTTTACATTGCACTATTTTGATCGATGGATTAGCGATGATCACCTCATAGGCGGATGCTCTCTGAGATGTCAGTGTGCCCTTTGGCTTCTCTAGTATGGCGAACAGTGAGTGCTCAACATACAGTGTCATGGATCACCCCATCGCAATGGATGACGCCTTCTCGATCTCGAACACGGCGGCAGCTAGATTATGTTCGCATGAGAAATGGCCCTTCATGACTGGGTCCAGATTCCCGCTGTAATATGCTAGTGGCTTGTATCCTAGCGAGGTTCGCTGCGCGAGCACTGCCGTCATGAAATTACCTTTGGTATGTGAGAACAGGTAGAACTCTTCTGCATAATTAGGAATCCCGAGAACTGGGGCCTTACAAATTGCCCCCTTCAGTTCTGTAAACCCCTTTTCCATTGCGTTAGTCCACTCGATATCTTCCCTCGTCGCCTGAGCCTTTTTTAGGGCCTGAAGCAAGGGCTTGGTGTATGAGCTGTAGTCGAAGACACATGCTCTGATGTAATTGCACAGGCCTAAGAAGCTTTGCATTTGTTTTAGTGTGCGCGGCTTGGCTGTGTTCATGATAGCTTCAGCCCTCTCTGGGGTCACTTTCTTCCCCTCATGTGAAATCAGTTGCCCTATGTACAATACTTCTGGCTGACAGTACTGCAGCTTTTCCTTGTCAACTTTGTATCCCTTCTTAGCCAGTATAGTTAGTAGCTGGACAGAGTCTTGACTGCATTGCTCTTCAGTGGTGCTGCTGATCAGAATATCATCTACATACTGCAACACAACACTGTCCACCCGAATATTGCTTAGGTCCATTTGCAGGACTCTGTTGAATATAGACGGGGACTCGCAGTACCCCTGTGGCAACCTCGTGCTTTTCAGGCGCATTTGTCTGAAAGTGAATGATGTCAGGTCTTGTGAGTCACGGTGTAACGGGATCAAGAAAAACGCATTCTTCAGATCGATCACCGTGAAATATTTTGCCTCAGTGGGTATGTTGCATAAGATTGTAGAGGGGTTCGGGACTAGAGGGAACTCAGCTTCAACAATATCGTTTAAGGCTCTTAAATCTTGGATTAAACGCCAAGACCCTCCTTTTGATTTCTTGACAGGGTAAATCACTGTGTTACACAGCGATTCTGACGTCACAAGGATGCCCTGCTCCATCATGGCGGAGATTGTCTTCGCGATCCCTTCATCTGCCTCTCTGGACATGGGATACTGTCACGCTCGTTTTAAAATTGCTCCTGGCTTCAGTTTAATTTTGACTTCCCTGCTCCCTTCAGGAATCCTACATCGTAGGGTCCTGTTGTCCATACTGCGGAAGGCACTTGGG
Organism: Ambystoma mexicanum; assembly: GCF_040938575.1. Lineage (NCBI taxonomy): Eukaryota > Metazoa > Chordata > Amphibia > Caudata > Ambystomatidae > Ambystoma > Ambystoma mexicanum. The sequence continues at coordinate 1,611,131,881 of NC_090937.1, forward strand.
CCATGTCGTCATCAAATTATTATGGACGTACTAGTGCTAACATCATTCTCTGTGGCACCTCTCATTTGATCATTTTGACCCAAAATATGGGACTCACTTCCACCCTTGTCTCTTCTAGGTCAGGGTGTTCTTTGAACAGATCGTCATCGGTGATGTCAGTCACTCGGTACCCTTCTTCAATGGCGACAATCGCACCCCATTGTCTGCTTTCATCATCACATCCTTCAACAAATACCACTTTCTCTCGTACTGTGGCAAATTGCACCCTTAAAGGAAATACTTGTCCCTTCCCTTTGTGCATGGGTATTCTTGGTCTGAATAGAAACTCATCCGGGGTTCTCATAGGTCTGTCCGTGAGGCCTGGCAATCCCGCCATAAGCACCCGAACGCCATATGCAAAAACCTCTGGTTATAGCGGTATAGCCCTCATTGCTGCATGTCCAGAGTATGCTCTGATCATCTCGCACACATTTGAATAATGCATTCCTGGAGTGGAGCACACTATACCATTCCAGGTAAACGAGATGGTCATGTTTAGCTTAGTCATCCGGTCCCGACTCAGAATATTTACAGGAGTCAGACGTGAATATAGTAGGGGTACATTCATTTCGCGCTCTCCCACTGAGACTGGGAGTGCGTCTGTAAAGGGAATTCTACTATGAGCTCCAGTGAAACACTGAGTATCAATAGCCTTGCCGAACAAGGAAAACTTGCCTTCTCGAATGCACGAGCGCATTGCACCCGTATCAAATAAGAAGGAATATTCTTTCCCCCCTATTGTGACATTCACCATTAGTTCCCTGTTAGGGTCTGGTGTCACTGATAGGATAGAGCACATCAGAGTCCCCCGTGAGCTGTCCTATTTTACATATATATTCGGCCCACTGTATACTTGTTGATTTCCCCCAGTCCCAGGGTTAACTCCCCCTCCGGAGTTAGTGCCCTGCGACAATTGCGGCGGTGCCTGCCGGGGTTGTCCCTGCGACAAGTTCCCCATGTTCGGTGGTTGAACCACTTGCTGTGCACCTTGCTGCATGCCTGACACCTGCGGCTTCACTGTGTAATTTTGTGCACCGCCCGGTTGTTGGACGGCAGGTTGATTCATTATGCCTGCCCCCATCCCTTGGCTGTTTTGCCACATGCCTTGGCTTCTGCACATACACGCTACGTGCCCCGTCATTCCACACAGCCAACACACTGTGGTGGTGGTCGGGCCATCTGTCCATTTGACGTAGCTGAACTGCTCATCTGTGCATTCTGGAAGCCCCCTCAAACATTCTGAAAACCTCCTTGGTTACCTCGAAACCCTCCCTGATTATTCTGCCATCCTCTTCCTCCAAAACCCCTTCCGAGAGGGTAGGACCCTGCATTACCCTGATTATTCTGTGATGGGTTATTCGCTTGTTGTGTGCTTGGCTCAGCTGGGCTGGTGAGCATGGCTCCCTCGAGAGCATATTTCGAGAGTTTCTTTTGCACTAGCTGTGCCTCCTCTCCTTTATGCATTGCCTCTTTTTTCCGATTCTTTTCTTGCAACAATCTGCAGTAGTATGCAATTGTCAGCTGTATTTCGGCCCATGGTTTGGCTTCTACTCCTAACAATTTTTTTTGCTGTTTCTGCACCGGTTCAGGCAACCCTTGGCATAATATGTGGTAGAATACAGGGATAGATTTCGTCCAAGACTCATGTGTTTCGAGCACCCACGCATCCTGAAAATTCTGGATATAAATCAACTGATCCTCGGAATCTTTCATTTTCCGAGTCATTATAGCTCCCATATCGTTCGAAGCGCTTTCCACACTCCTGCTCTGCAGTTATTAAATGTCGCTCCGTCATGGGAGGTATCAGTTAAGGTTACCCTAGGATAGCCTGCCCATTTCCATACATCATCTGCTCTTTCACCAAGTATAGAAATTAGCAGGCCCTTAATGTCCCCTATAGCTAAGGTGACACCCCCCGTCATTTTCTCTAGCTCGTGTATCCACTTTCCGGCTCCCGATGTCAGCATTGGATGCTTATTTTTAAGATTCTCTCGGTCCATGCGTGGCCATGGAATATATTGTGGTCTTGCTCCCCCTTTTCTAGCAACGGGAATTGGAATGCACAGTCCTCCTTCTCTTTCCCCATAGCTCTCTGGTCTAATGCCGGGGTGGCAGTCCCGCCTTGCTGTCTGCCTGGCAATGCCCTTAGTCTGTCTGCATTAGGAGGTGCTGATGCCTCCCGCTGACCGTGGGGTGTTCCTTCATGACGGCCGGACTGCGCGGCAGACTTCGGTGCCCTACTTGTGGACCTGCTAGCGTCTGACCATCGTACCGCTCGGTCCCCTGGGGGCCGTTTTTCACACCGTCTCCCTTCTTCATATGCCACATCCTCTGTTTCCCCATCAGAGTCAGATTCTGAGTACTCCCAGTTTACACAACTCCTAGCGTCTTCTTCGTTTTTCCCAATCTCTAGACTGTCTAAGGACAGTCCCCTGCTCCCACTACTTTGGGTGACATCCTCAGTGTCATATAGCTGAGTGTTCTCTAAGCGCTCATCTTCCCTTCCCCCTTGGTAAACTAGTTCCAGTCCCATCTCGTCATAGATTTTATCAATCGTTTCCCCGATGCTTCTGGTGTCGAAGTCATCTTCAATATTAGTCCCGCTTGTACCTGGTACCACATCGCTTGCAGGAAAAAATTCTTCTATGTCTTCCCATTCTACTGTAGAACTGGGTTTAATCACTTCCCGCTCCAAATATTCAAGATCCCGTGCCCTCTGTCTGTGCTTACGTTCTATTTCCTCGTCTATTTCCTATCGCTTTTTTGCTTCCTCCCCAGCCTTATCTACTTCCCCCATTCGTTCATTTCTACATTCTTTTGCCCTTCTACTTTCCTCATCTTCCTTCTTTTTTACTTTTCTTTCGTGCACTCTCCTTTCTTCCTCTAACTTTAGCATGTTCTGCCTGTACTTTTCATAGGCTGCGTATTGTGTGCGACTGAGCGGTATTCCTTGCTCTATGTGATATAGTTGTTCTCATCTTAGCTTATCTTTCTTTCTTGTCCTTTCATCCCTTACTTCCTTCTCCTTTTCCTTCTCCCTTCGTTGAGCTTCATCAGTCCTTTTTCTTCGCCGGACCTCATCGTTTCCCTTTCCGTCTAATTTCAGTAGTATCTGCCCTCCCATCCATTCGTCTTTTGCGAATGCTAACTCATTACTTCCTTTCCGCTTCTTTCCCTCTCTCTCTTTCTCGAGAGATGCACTAGTCTGTGCCTGATCCTTTTTCCCACCATCGCATCTTCCCTTGTCCCTTGGGACTGCAGAGGCAAGATTACTCTCCTGCTCCCTCTCCTTGATCTCATCACTACTGAACGTAGGTGACTCATATGCGGGGTTTCTATACCCTGTGCCTGCCTTGAGTTCTCTTAGCGGGTAAATCCCTTCTGTTTTGCTCCCTTCGATGACTGGCTCAGGCGGGGCTGGTGGCGCGGTAGGCGTCTCACCCCCCTCCGTACATACATTTAGTATCCAGTCTGTGGGTGGTTCTTCCACCTTTGTTTCTTCAAACATTTTCCATAACTCAAGGACAGCAAGACGTTTCTCTAGCTTCTTGCCTGTATATGTGGCGTGTAGGAAGGTGGTCATGTGTTGTAACACAGCCTTGGAAAGTGACCCATTCTGGGGCCATGGCATAAACATCTTATTGGCGGTACCCTTAACCCATTCCTGGCTATATTTCTTCAGTTTTACTGCATGCTTGGGCAGTTGCTTGCATAAATGCGCAAGTGGGGTAACTTCCTCCATTCTTAATTTGTCACCAAAGATATTTACACAGATCTTTAATCTTTCCACTGCTATGAGCAAGCACCACATACGCAATCTCCAATCCAAAAAAAAATTATTATTATTTTATTTTTTTTGTTAAATTTTGTACCAACAATTTACTCAAGACTCATCAATTCAAAGGCGATTCCCTCTTAGTTATGAAATCGCGTGAAGCCAAAATGCATTTCAATCAATCATCAATACAATAATTTCACATTTGACATGCACAGGACATATATGACAGACGCTTGACAGACTAGTCAGACGCCAGCTGATCACCCATATACCTGCCTTCTAATCAATACCCCACCATGGTATGTGAACAAACCCCTTTTGTGACGTCTTTAATCGTCACCGTAGCCTAAATTGTCCCCCCACTGTGGGCTCTGGGTTCACGTTCCTTCTGACTACTCTTTAAAGCGCAGGAACAAGGCGAATCCTTACGTTTTTGCTCAGGTGCCCCCCTGGTATTCCTTACATTTTTGCTCAGGTGCCCCACCTGGTATTCCTCTCTTTATTTCTTATGCTCGAGCCATTAATCCCTTATATAAATACAGTCTTCTCTACTTCTACCTACTTTATTTTTCTCTGCCACCCTCCGTTACCTTTCCCTTACTTACTCTAATGCCTACGAAACATTTGCCAAAGTAACGAGTTTGTTGTTTCACTCACCGATCGCATCTTTTCCTCCTGCTTTTAAGGTTTTCATCTGATCCGCTGCCCGTGGGAATGAGAAGGGTTATGCTTGGAAAGGCGGGTTCCTTCAGACCCACTGCAGATTTTTGAAACTTTTATTCTATCATTGTCAACGGGGATCTTCTCAGTCTACTCAGCCGTAATGGCGAAAGGACTTGTGACCTTACCGAGGGCCCAAAGTTACTTCGTGCCATCGGTCTGAAGGTGTCTTTTAACTATCAATCAATAATCAATAATCGATGGCCGAAACCATCCTCACACTACCAAGTGTTCAGAGAGGGGAGGAAGTTACTAATGGGCCCATAGGTCAGTACTCACCCTCCTGAGCTTGTAAAACAAGATAGCTGCACCATTTGAAGACAGGGGGTGCAGGATTCACATACTCAAGCACAACTCAATAATGAGGACTCAGTAAATTGGCAAAGGGAAGTCCGTTTAATGGCAAGTACATCAAACAGGGAAAACAAATGGAAATCAGCAGCATTGCGCTCCCCTCTCTCGCCCTGACTTCCTCAAACTTCAGATGAACAGTAATTTTTATCTCGTCATCATTGACGTCTAACTTTAAAAAAATCATCATGCAATATAATTGTTTAGAAAAGGTAACTTAAGCATAGGTGCTATAACTGTATACGGTAAAAGAGCATGCAGATTGGATAACTCTTATCGGGTGGGCGTCTATGTCCAACCCTCTACACCACTCGTGATTGTCATCACTACAAGTACGACGTCTCATTGGTTCTACTGGCTATAGGACCCTAGATTACTTGGTCTGTTGTGATTGGGCAGGTTACACCCCTAGACATAAATCCCCATTTTAATTAGCAGCATGCAGAATGGAAAGCCAGGTGCCTGGTGTCCCAAGTTTCACCCTGCCTCCCTTCCATCAATCAATATCTTAGGGCTATGTGTAAATTATTTGGCTGGGTATGGCCTCAGAACTGTAGTCTCTTATCAGGAGAAGTTATGGCATCTTCGGGTTCTGGATGACATCTGGCGGTGGTACTTCTTTGCGCCTGGCTGGTCACGTGTCTGTTCACCATGAATCTGCTTCAGTTTCCAGCTTTTATTGCATTGAATTCTGCTTCGGCTCTGCCACCTGCCTGAGCCTCTCTTATCTTGTCCTTCACGGGCGAGCTGGTATGCTCCAGAGCCTGATTCTTGCGAGTTGATGCTCTCCTCCCCTTCTTTGATTAACCGCGATTTCCCAGGCATGAGCCGCTCTTTGTTGAGTTTCGATTCCGCTCATTCTCTTGCCTTTGGCTGGATCTCGAAAACTTGGCCTGTCAGGCCTTTGGCTGCCTGGGTACATTTCTGCTTTTACAAAATGGAGTCGCACTTGTATAATGTGCTTCTTGAGGTAGATATATAGTCGGCGCATGTCGCTTCTATTATTCTACTAAGCATTGCAAGCAGTATCGGTTTCTTAGCATCTTCCGTTTCAAGCCTATTTACACACGTTTAACAGGACGGTTGCTTCCATCTTGTCTCGCAGCACCGTTTCCTTACGTTTTAACATTGTCTCTTCTCTGTGTCCATTACATTTATTTTCGTAGCTACTCGCACTAGCGTGCTTGTCTTCGATAGCCACTTGTTCATTTGAGAGTCTGTTCAGGCACTTATGTCATTTCTACTGACCTTCCATTAAGGGTTTTGGGGTCTCTTCGTGGACCGCATGAAGGTACTCCTCATTTCGTATCAGCGGCTGGTATGGCTGTCTGATAGGGTACCGCGCTGCCCAGGGTTGTCTTGTTATGGACAATTCAACAGGCACAGATCTCCTAATGTATACTGGGCAGAGTCCCAGTACGGCTCTCTGTTGGTTCATTTGCTCTTCATACGTCACGCCCCTTGGCGAGTACCTTCCTGGCAGATCAAACTGAGGGGCAGTGGTGCAGGTCATGTCTGGAACCTCCTCTACACTTCCCGCTAAGCATCTAGCAGGATTTTTAAAAAACTCATTAAGGCACAAACAGCCAGGGATGTTTTAGTCCCAGCTGATCCATCCCCATAAGGTGTTTGGTCCATAGGTAGGTTTGGTGCACAGTTAAAATCATCACAAGCAATTAATGGAGCAGGCCTTTCTTGTGATTTCTAATCCAAAAATGTGAAAAATTCAGTTGAATCCTCATTGTGTGCATTGAATGAACATATAAATATCTCCAGAGCCCTCCTGCATCAGGACCCACTGCCATGGACCACATTCAAGGGATCCGAGCTGCATAAATCAAAATGGCTGCTATTATCTCCCTCTTCCCAATCACCATCCACCATGAAACCATTGAGGGGGTAGATTTCCTGAGAGCACACTCATGTTACCCCCAACCCATGCCCAAGAGTCCATATCTCAATAAAGCCCATATATATTTCAGAAAACACACAACACATTAATAAAACAGAAACCCACCAAAAGGAAATCTGTGCTCAGTAAATCTGCATAGGACTGACAAAAAACAAGAAAAAGAACGCAACGAAAGAAAAAATCTAAAATTATTAGAAATTCTATAACCCAATATATCAATTAGCAGTTGGGTTTGGGCCTTGATCAATCACTGGCCACCCCATTGGGCTTCATTTTAGCTTCAAGATCTTCGGTGTCTTCTTTAGTCCGTACAAAATAGGTACTAATGCGCCAATGTATTCTTAGACAAACAGATCGATCAAGATATCCTTCCATGCCTAAGCATCTGCATGGTTTAATAGATGTCTTCCTTCTCGCTTGCATTGTCCTCAAATATTAAAGAAATAGAATTATTAGCCATACAAATAGAGCCTTTTTCATGTAGGAGGCTCTTTAGCCTAGCCTAGGATCTTTAAGCCTGGAGAGTCAATGGGTTTTCTGAATGTCTGCCATGAAATCCACTGGCACGTCTGTAAAGGTCTCTTTAAGGAGTGGAATGTCAAAGAGACACCTGAAGACCTTCCTTGGCCTTGGGAAGCCAACAACCCTTAAATTGTTGACCTCAGCATCTCAAGCTACATTTCAAGGTCATGAATTCCAGTGGAGCCATATTGTGTAACTTTGGCATTCTGAAGAACATCTGTGTCTGCGTCAAAGTGAGATGGTGTGCCTCATGGCTCATTGCCATCTTTACTGACACTACTTGAAGCAACTGAATGTGTTCCTTGACTGACTCCGGCTCCAGGCCTGTACAGAACTGCAGAAGTGTCCTTCACCAGCTCAAGGCCCACCCAGCAGAAATGTTCCTTCGTTCTTTCGTGTTGTGCTAAGCTCAGTGGGAGGCCAGCCATGAATGTCGGCACATATAGAGAATGTAGCATGTTTGTGTAGGGTGCTCTCCATTGCTGTGGCAAACACAGGGATGAAAGCCCTGCGCTCACTACAACATTAAAGTAACAGGATGACAAGTCGCTTTGTTCCCCACCTCACCCTACCTTGTTCAGATAGTCTTTGCCAAAAAAATCAGTATTTCACTGAGGGTTGTGAGAATTTGCTATCTCTAAAATGGGGGACACTTACTACATGAAGAAGCACTACCAGTGGAGATTATTACTGGGGGGGAGCAACATGAAGAGGGCAATGTGTTTCTTTCATTGATTCTTGCTGCTACAAACATAAAAGAAGAAAAGAGAAGTGAATAACATGAGCCTATCTGCCGGCCATAGGTAAAGAATGTACATGAAGCGCTTCATTCCCAAATGCGCTCGATTCCAAGCGGTGGAATAATAGGAGTTGTTGGAATCCAGTGCATTTGCTCTCATTTTAACAACCACACAAAGATGAAGGCCTGATTTGACCTATCAGTATTAAACAGTGCAAATGTGTTTTATAAACAGACCACTAAAACATAGTCAGAATATTGCACATTTAAATATGTTAGTTAAATAACATCTTTTCAATGTTTGTGTCTGGGATTTCCAAACCATTTGCAAATCCTAATTAAACATCCTTTAGGGTCTGGGCATTTTTGGTGGGTTCTTAAACTGCAGTAATGTTTATTATAAAAATAAGCCTCATTTACCTGGATGGACGCACCATGTGGGTTTCAGGAGGGAAACAGCCAGGGAATTCTGGGAAGATCCTTCTTCCGGACAATTGCAGCTCTCCAGTCTGGGGGTGAGAAATAGTTCCCTCTCGACTGCATGTAGGGAGATCAGGAGAATGGAAAAAGGGAAAGGTTTAAATAAAAAATCCAGGGCAACTCTAATGACAATACAGGCTGTACCTGTGTTGTCATAGTAAATGTATGCTGAGAAAGCCATGAGCAAAGAGCTGGATGGTGTAAGTCATCTTTATCTATTGAAGCATGTAAGTAAATTATCTGTAGCAATTTAAAAAGATATATGGGTTCAGCCCCAAAGCTCACTGGGTTAAAAAGCACAGTGCCCTCATGCCAGCTGTATCTGGATGCCTTAGAATCATTAGATCAGAGCTAACCTTGTGTTATCTTTCCAGTTCCAAAAGTCTCTTTATTATACAGTTATCACATTTGTCAACACATTCTTTGATGAGGGTCCCCATTCCGACAATAGAGGTTCTCACTCTTGGTTCTTCTTTATTGTAAGAATTGTGCCATTTACACAACATTTTCAAAAGGGGAGATAGTGCTTTGGTAAAGATTTCATCAGCGCTATATTTTGAGCGGTGGGCCTATACAGCCAAAAGACAGTGCTGTCGAAATGCTTTAATTTGTTGTAATTCACTTTATTGCATTTACTTTGTGGGGAAGTAATTTCTACGTATATTTTGCGGTAATGGTTGTATGGGTGTTTGGGAGAACTCCCAATACAAAAAAGAACGGCATTTGAAGTAATCAATTAATTTACTTTGATGAAATAATGCAGAACCCAGTAGACAAATGATGCTTTCAGTAAACTTGTGGCAAGGTTCCTCTGTGTTTAGGCCGCATCAAGTGTAACAGCGGAAGTGTACAGGAAGAATGCCCATCACTACAATTCAGGAAGTGGGCCTATTCCTGAAAAAGCCCAATTCTGCATTTCATAACCTGACTGTGGGGTTCCTCTTGTGTTCCGACTAGCTCCAGGTATTTCTTGAGTTCTGATTTTCCTGTGGTTGAAACCAGGTCCACGCTTAGAAACCTCTGGGTATTAAGCGTGTTATAAATAACCTATCATATCAAATCCTACTGCAATGCTCTACAGAATCTCCCGCTTCATCAGGATGGTAAGAAAGTGGGTGGCAGGGGTGCAGCAGACATTGTAGTTTGTACCCTCTTTGGTGCTGATGATCATGACAGCCACTCAGGAACTTCCTCATACATTCACATAGTGGCAATAGCCAGTTGTGCTTGTGTAGGGGGTCCTACTGGCTTGTGGGTCAAGTGAAAAAGTCACGTGACTGGTCCTTCTCTGGTTGCTGAAGAACACTAGTGTTTGCACACATTTTGGGAAGGAGCCTACTGTGCTTTTCTTCATTCCCAAGCGTTTTAGAATTAGGCAAGACTTTTATTAACTGTTTTCTAAGCACTACAAGAGTCCAGGGGGGAGGAGGGTCACCAAATAAAGATAGGTAGTATTTAAAATATAAGGTGCAAATAACCATTAGTTGAAAATCCGTGTAAATGTTATTTTGTGTAGTTTTAAAATCTCAAGGACGGTTCTCTGCCAAAAAGGAATGTGGCCTTTGCTAAAAATGGATCCCAGAGCTTATGCAGTGTTGCGTCACTGAGGCTAAGGCTAGCAGAGAGCACGAGGTAACTCAGAAGCTGTTTCTGTCCATCACAAGCCAATGGAGACAAAAAAAGATTCAAGGCATAACAGAATACTATGGGAAAACAGGGTTTTTTGTAGAGATTACTGAACCAGATCAAATATAATTTTATTGAGTGAAGTGGTGAGAGTATGGTGGGAAGATGTGTTTATGTATGAATGTTTATAACATAACAAATGATGCTAAGTAAGAGCTACAATGTATTCCTGCAGAGGCAGCATTATGTTAGTCCGTCCCAAACGGAACGCACCCACACCAGAAGGAAGAACTACAGCATCCCATGCAAGGCAAGAAGGACAATTCAGGATGAGCTCTCCCGGTATCGATTAACCAAGTTAAGAGTATTTAAGCCCCAGGCCCTGCACCATTCTTCAGGAGCCAGCCACAGAAGACAGAATGCTGGTCGGGAATGGCAGAGTCCACTGCCTTTTCCCCCAATCCCCAAGATCTGTAAAGATTAAAGTGTGTTATCCTTGCAAGATAGACTCATGGCCTTAATTCCCTAAAGGGGTGCATTTAATCTGGTGTGAGCGTGATCAGGGGGTATCCCAAAATATTTAAGGGGCGCCTCTGTAAATTGGGGTTCATGTTCACACACTTGCAGAGTTGATGTCAGAAAAGAGTCTGGGAAAATGTGCTGTCCTAGCAGAGCTTCTTATGATTTATCTTCCGGTGGCTTCCTCTTCTTCCTTTGGGGGTTCAGCCCCCGGTTTGAATGGGAATGGTTGCAGACAGTGCTGTTAAATAGGGTTATATGGAGGTTGAGTGCTGACTCAGCTCCAATTCAAGGGGTTCCATCAATTTAGGCATTTGATGGACAGCTAATCACTTGTCGTCACCACATTCAAACCTTCCTGGGTGTCTTCCAAGATTTTCATTCCACGTGTGGATTCATATTTGAACCCAGGCACCATTAATGTACCCACCATATCTGAATTCATATCCCTCGCCCTGCAAAGACAGAGAAGCTACAACCAAACATGGCAACATCCATTACCCATGCACTATTGCATGACATAACGTTAGAATGTTGGGCATGGTACTGGAATATACAGTGGTGTCCCTGCTAGGGACGCCCCAGGATACAGCAGACTGTACCCCCGATAGAAGCATACACAAAAGGATAATACATATCAGTAAAACTCACAAATCCCACTATTCAAGGAGACACGGATAGCACTAAGTGGCCTTTGTGCACTGAACCATCATAGCCTTAGGTCCTCTATTGACATATTCAGTATGTATAGCACTAATGAGGCCATAGATGACAACTCAGTGAAAAAATACTCATTCATACCATTCAAGGCAAATGCAAAAAATGTGAGGCCTTTTATACTTCTTGGCGACTTTAATCTTCATCTTTCTTCTACCTTCTATCTTCTTCTACCGACTTTGCTTCCTCTTCTTACCTAGTTTCAGCTAACTTCGCTTCTTACTCCTCCTTCTAATATTTCTGGCTCTTCACTCGATTTAAATTTTACCTCTTTCTCACCAGACACTGATGTTGCTGCTCAGCCTACCTACTCATCTGATCACTTTTTACTCTCATTCTATCATCTTCTGCCTGGAACTTATTTTAATTCTCCACCTCTGCTATCTCTCTCACGTTGCGACCTTCGCTCTTTTAACCCAACAATGTTGTCCTCCTCCCTTTCATCTAAGCTCTCTCCTCTTGATCAATATTCTACTCTCTCGGCTAATTCTGCTTCTACTCATCTTAATTCTGCTTTATCACCAACACTTTGTTTTCTATATCCTTCCTGTCCATTCATGCCTTCTAAAAGACCTTCCCTACCTTAGCTTTTCTCTGCTCTTTGTTCCCTTTGCTTATCCTTGGCCAAGGCCGAAAGTCAGTGGAAGAAATCTCGTACTCCTGCTGACTTTCATACTTTATCCTTACTCCATTCCACCTACAATTCATCTCTTTTGGCTATAAATAAACAATACTTTGTTCTCTTACTCTTTCTCTCTCACCATCCTCAACGTCTCTTTCAACCATTAAGCTCTATTGTCGCTCCTTGTCCCCCTAATACTTCTCTTTCCTCCCCTCTTTCGGCTAACATTTTTGTGGATTTCTTTCCTTCAAAAGTGACCTCACTTCGCATGTCCTTCCACTCTCCTGATCCTTCTCTTTCTGCTACTTCTCTTTACCTCTCTTCTTATGCTCGTCTATCTGATTCTGACACTTACCCATTCTTGGTGAGGGCTCATCCTACTGCACCCAACTGGAACCTGTTCCTTATGCCCTGATTTCTTCTATTTAGCCTCCTTTAATGCCATATCTTACTGCGCTAATTACCTCATCACTTGTCTCTGCTACCTTTCCTTCTTCATTTAAGCATGCTGTTGTTATCCCCATTCTCAAAAAAACCCACACTTGATTATTCTCTTTACTCAAATGCCCATACTATTTCTCTGTTTCCTTTCATATCTAAACTTCATGAACGTATGGAATATGCTCAACTCTCTTCCTTTTAACATGTATACTCTCCTGTCCCTCCATTACAATCTGGTGTTTGTCCTACCCACTCCCCTGAATCAGCTCTACAAGATTTATCTAACTCTATACGTTCTGCTAGGCATAACAAATTGTCCTTGATACTTATTTTGCTTGACCTATCTGCTGTGTTCGATACTGATGATCACACTATCCTACTCTCTTCTCTATCCATACTGGGTTTATCTGTCTCTGTGCTTAAATTGTTTGAATCTGATCTTTCTAACCGTACCTATTCTGTCTCCTGGACAGGTCAGTCTTCTTCTTCCTGTAAACCTCTTTACAGGATTCCCCAGGGTTCTGTCCTAGGTCCTCTCCTTTATTCTTTATACACTATTCTGTTGTCTGATCCCATATACTCTTTTTGTCTGTCCTGCCACTTCTATGCTGACGATTCTAAAATCTTCTTTTCTTTTTCTACATGCACTTCCTGTTTACATGATACTGCTTCTTCCTGTCTGCTTGCTGTTAAATCCTGGATGGCTTCCCGATTTTTCATTTGAATCCCTCCAAATAGGAGGTACTCTTTTTCCTCTCCTTCACCTGGTCCTCTTTTTCCTCCTTCTCTTTTGTATTTTTCTTCTTCTGCTAATGTACTAGGTGTTCTCTTCGGCTCTTCTATCTCTTTCTCCTTGCATATTTCTAACACTGCTTGTATTGCAAGTTTCATCTCTGTAATCTTCGGCCTGCTTGGCCATTTCTCTCATTTCAGGCTACTAAATTATCACATATTTCCCTTCGTTTTTTCCTGTCTTTATGATTGTTCTGTTCTCTTTTTTGGTCTTCCTAAGTCTCACCTTACTCCACTACGCTTGGTTTTCAACTCTGAATTTCATCTTTTGTTCTAATCAACTTCTCCTCTGGGACTCTTTCTCTTCGCTCTGCCTATTTGTTGTCTTTTGATCTCTTATGTTTCATTTTCTTTGTTTTTTCTACAAATCCATACCTGGTCTGGCTCCTTCATATCTGTGTTCTGTTGTGTCTTTTTATTCTCCATCCCATTCTCATATCTTCTATTCTCAACTCAAAGCTCATCGTCTTCTCCCTTTATCTTCCGCTTAGTTGACTGTAAACTTTTATCATAACGTATTTTATTGTACCGTTTGTTACTTACCTTTGTAAAGCGCTTTGACAAAAGCGCTCAATAAATAGAAGAAAATACAAATACAAATCCCAGTGTTACAGGTTGCAATACATGACCTGAAAATCCACCCATTGATCACGCATAATCCACTTGACAATCCTGTGTGATATCCATCCATTCCTCTACTTTTAAACAAGGCAGTTAGCGATATGTGTTCACTCACCACGGTGAAACTCCTCCCCTACAAATATGCCCTAAACTTTGTGATGGCCAATATACATATATACATGCCAACGTTTCTTGTTCAATGATTATTGTATCTTAGGCCATTTCAAAGTCGTAGATGCAAGGAAAACAGAATATTGCTCTTTCCCATCAGTCTGCATCACAACTGCCCCTAAATCCACTTCACTGGCGTCTGCATACAATATTAGCTGTAGATCTTCATTAAAGCCTTTCAGCAAATGGACAAATTCTTTCCCACAATTCTCATTGCGATGAAATGGATACTGCTTTGCAGGAGTACAAAGAGGGGTAGGGGTAAAATAGCCCACTCAGCCCTCACACACCTACAAACCAAAACGCACCCCAATCATAAAGGTAAAACAGGCACAGTTAAGAGATATACCTCCTTCACCTTTGTGGTAACATGGGCTGAGGGAAGGCTATGCTCTTAAGAGGGTTTTCGAAGGTGAGCCAGTAGTGACCCAAACAACACAGTATCACAATCCAAAATTAAGGGAATATCCAAGCAAGGTTCTATCTATAAAAATATAAACACTTTAATCAAACACACCATCTGCACGTAGAACGATTAGAGAATACTATTCAAAAACCCACTCCAACAGAAGAACAGAGAAGGTGCAATTGACTGGAGAAAGTTGCACTCTGAGCTTGGTTCCAGGGGTGGTATGTAAGGTACTCCCATAAAAAAAGGTATCTTGGTAGTAAACATGAGTGATCGTGACTTTACCAGTCTCTAGGGTCCAAGTGGACCAAGGGGGCAGTTCAGAGTCAACAGTCCCTGGATTACATTCTTGATGGGTCATCAGACCAGGGGTCGAACATAGATGCTAGCTGATCAGGCTCAGTTCGGACATTTAGGATTGTGGAGGACCCAAAAGCAAGCGGGCGTCCAGTAGGGGAGAATGCAGGTTCTCTGTGTGTTAGAATGGTGGCTCTTCAAGGATGCCGGTCAGGGCAGTCCCAGGAACGCTTTGCAGTTGGTCCGGGCTTTAGTCGCTGCAAGGGGGTTGAGGAGTGATGCTCTAGCTGATCAAGTTGGTGGTCAACGGTCGTTGAAGTAGTGATCTTGGGTGTGGCAAATGACTCTCCAGTGTTTCAGTTCGGGTCCCGGCAATGAGCAATCAATTCGCTCCTACCAGAAGATGAGCTTTGGCTGGGACATGATGATGTGTCATGTTGGTGAACGTTGCAAGCAAATGTTCGATCGGTGGAGAGCACAGCAACCAACGCTGGTGAGATCCTTCTTGTTATGGGCAACGCCGCAGGGCCGCCGCAGGGCCGCCCCAGGCGAGGGGCAGGGGCCCTCCCACCTATATGCCCTGCTCCCCTCTCCTATCATCCCAGGAGACACGCAGTCTCCGCGCCAAAAAGGGCAGGAAGGGCGAGGTGTGAAAGAGCACCTCGCCCTTCCCCAAAAGCAAAGGGGTGATAAGCACTCAAGGGAAGTCAGGGCAGCCTGGCAAGGCGACAACAAAAGAAGAGCCCCCTCCTCCCAGGAGCACAGGCCGTCGGCTCCATAGCTGGCCTGGGGGCTGGAGGCACAGCCCCCACAGATACACTACAAGGACCCAGGGGCTACACTGGGTACTATATAAGGAGCTGCTTGCAGCACAAAGAACACAAACTGTGTGTGGACCCTGCACGGGCACCCAAACAGCTGGGGAAGTGCGCTGTGTACTCAGCATCTTCCTTTTTCTTTTCTGCAAACCCTCCCACCCCAGAAAAAGGGAGAAGAACAACGGAAGCAAAAGACAGGACACTGTACGGTGGCCACAACAAGTCGTGGGACAAGAAAGGTGGCACGGGCCAGAGGGGGTATCCTCAGGACCCAGTGCCCCAAAGTATGATATTATTACGATATTTATTTTATTTATTTATTTATATATTTGTTACACGCCCAGACCCTCGGGTGTCACGGCGTGGTTATAAGACAGCTTAGCAATTAGTAAAATTCAAAACATTACATTACATGATACACAGAATATACACAACAATATAAGACGACTTAGGAGTTAGCAAAATTCAAAACATTACATGCTGTGAGTTACAGAGTATTCGCAATTGCAGAGTAATCACAGTAGTATACAATGGACTAAATATTCACACCCGTATAAGATGGACGGGGTCCTGTCGTTAGGTGCTAATATTGGTTGAATAACCATGTTTTTAACTGTTTCTTGAAGACCGTGAATGAGGGAGCTTTTTTGATGTTGATGTGTAGGGAGTTCCAGTGTTTGGGGGCTAAAGTGGTGAAACTGCAGCCCCCTTCTCTAGTGGTTTTGAATCGGGGGGGGGGGGTCCAGGAGGAGTTTGTCATTGGATCTAAGTAATCTCATGTCGGTTTTGGGATGCAGGATATTATTGAGGTAGATAGGTCCTTTTTTGGTGAGGCATTTGTGGGTGATGCATAATGTTTTAAATATAATTCGGGCTTTGATAGGGAGCCAATGGGCATCTTTCCTGGTCTTGGATATATGGTCTGATTTTTTTAAGCCTAGGGCTGCCCTGAGGACTTTATTTTGCAATAGTTGCATTTTGGCTAGGTTAGTGTTGGAGGTACCCAGTAGTAATACATTGCAGTAGTCCCATTTCGATAGGACCAGAGCTCTGGCTAGGGTAAGACAATTTGCTGGGGTCAGAAATTGTCGGCTGAGCGCAATTAGTTTGGAGCTGTAGGCCGTTGAGGATGAAAGTACATTGATCTGTTTAGTCATAGTCAGGCTAGCATCGATGTACACTCCCAGTGTTTTTACTTGATTCGATACTGGGATATTGGTGCCGTCGATGTTAATGGTTGAATATTCTGGCTGGAGGGTTGCTATTTTGGCTGGAGATCCTACGATGAGGATTTCAGTCTTCTCGTTGTTAAGACATAGACTGTTTAGTGCCATCCAATTTTGTATGATGACGTAGATTTTGTTGATTGTTAATGTATCCTGGTCATAGTTGCCTGTAAGAGGTATGAGGATCTGGGTGTCATCTGCAAAATTTGTGTATATGACACCCATATCGTCAAGAGCTGAGAACAGGAGCTTGGTATAAGCGTTGTAAAGTGTGGGAGAAAGGCAGGAGCCTTGAGGTACTCCTATGGGGACTGAGATGGGGTTGGCTGCTTCTTTGCCTATGGACACTCTAGAGGTGCGGTCGGTTAAGAATGATTTCACCGAGGTAGTGGCTGCACTGGAGAAATTGAACTCCCGGGCAAGTGAGTTACAGAGTTTGTCATGGACCACCAGGTCGAACGCGGCTGAGAGGTCCAACAGCAGGAGAATGCAGAGTGTCCCTGAATCTCTGATGGCATCCATCTGGATTTTGAGGTCCAAAAGAGCTGTTTCAGTGCTGTGATTGGGCCTGAATCCTGATTGCCTGGTACCGAGGAGCTGGTTAGATTCTAAGTGGGTTTGAATTTGGTTATAGGCTAGTTTGTCAATAATTTTAAGTAAAAATGGGACAGTGGTTATGGAGCGATAATTGGTTGGAATGGTGGGGTCTAGATTTGGTTTTTTTAGAAGCGGGGTAACCCAGGCTTCTTTGATGCAGGTTGGGACTGTGTAGGAGTTGAAAGAGGCATTGACAAATTTAGTGATGAGGGGGGTCAGGGTGGGTGCACAGGCTTTGACTAGTTTGGCTGGGACAGTATCTCCTTTGCAGTTGGATGCTTTTAGTTTGGATATAGTGTCCAATACGAGTTCGTGGGTGACTGGTGTGAACTGAAAGGGGGGTTTGGAATTGTCATTGGCTGGGGTGCGCGGGGTAGGGGTGGGGGAGTTCTTGGTTGCTAGGAGTAGTTTTTTGGAGTTGATTTTATTTTGCAGCATGGTAATTTTGGAAGCAAGAGCATCTTGTATGGTGGTACACCATTCTTTGCTTGTGTTAGTAGGTGTGTCGCACGGAAGTGGATTTTCAAGTTCTCTAAGGATAGAGAAGAGCTCTTTAGAGTCTGATGCTGCATTGCTAATGCGAACATTGTAAGTGTTAGCTTTATGGGTGATGATAGCTGATTTATAGAGGGTATTGGCGTCTTTGAATGCTTTGGCTGAGTCCGGGGAAGGATGTTTGTTGTGGGCATTCTCGAGGGAGCGTTTTTCCTTCTAAGGGCGATTAGTTCCTCGTTGAACCAGAAGTTAGATTTTTTTATTGACGAGTTTTAATTTGGATGTGATCGGAGCTATGGTGTCAATCGCTGTGGAGAGGCATTTGTGGTAGTAATCAGCGATAGTGGTTGGTTCATTGCTGTGGATTGAGTGGGTATCTAGCAGTTTGTTCAGGGTGGGGTCGAGGTTTTCAGCTGTGAGCTTTTTAGGGTTTCTGCTTTCGATCGTATCCATAGTTATATTCTTGGGTATGCAGGAGTCGTCACTTGTGATCGTGAATTCTATGCAGTGGTGGTCTGTTCAGCTGAGTGGGGTAATCGGGCCTACAGAGATATTGGTATTGAGGGTGAGGATCCAATCAAGAGTTCTGCCTTTGGAATGGGTAGGGGCATTGACGTGTTGGCAGAAATTCATGTCATTTAGTGCCAGGAGAAGGGCGGTTGCTTTAGTATCTTGGTTGTCATTAAAACCGAGATTCAAGTCGCCAATGATGATACATTTCGTTTTGGATTTAAGGCACGGCGCTAGTATTAGTGGGATGTCTGTTTCTGGGTGGCTGTTTGTGCTAGGAGATCTATATATGACCACTATATTAATTGTGGTTTTTTCATTCAACGTGAGTTTGGCGAGCAATAGTTCGTACCCTGCGATAATTTCACTGGAGCTTGATCTTAATTTGATGGTATTTTTTGCAATGATGGCAACACTGCCTCCTGGAGTGGCGGTTCTATCAGATCTGAGAATGGTGTAGTCTGGTGGGATGGCCAATGCTAGCAGGGGACCTGAGGCTTGGTGAAGCCAGGTTTCTGTGATGACTAACAGATCTAGGTCAAGTTCGGTGATGAGGTCATGAAATTCAATGGCCTGGGCTCCAAGGGAGCGGGCGTTGATGAGTGCATTTTTGAGACTAATGGGACAGTTGGGTCCCTTAGTGGGAGTATTTTTAGTTAGTGGGCAGCTTAGTGGAGTGGTTTTGGTTGCTGAAGGCTGGGTATGTTTAATATTGGTTGTAAGGGCCGTAGGTTTGAGTGAACTGGGTGGCTGGGCCCTGGTGGTGGGGTAGTGGTGTGGAAACCTTGTGCGTACTCTTAGTCGGGCTGTTCTCTCATGTCCTAGGATAGGGTGTGTTTTACCATTACTTGATGGATTGGGGGGTGCATGTGGATCGTTGGTGAAGGCTGGGATGGGATAGTCGTGTGGGGGACCTTAGGGCTAGGGATTGAGAGTGGAGGAGGATGGGAAGGGAGGTGTGGTGGGGAGGAAGGGGTTAGGACAGGGGATGGGATGGTGTCTAGGGCAGGCTAGTTTGGTAAGCCCATTACTAAGGGCGATGAAGTGGTTGCCAGTACATGGGGTGTCCGCTTGGACAAGGCTGAAGGGGAACATGATGCACACGATCCAACTTATCATAGCTGGGGATGTGGGGGTGGGGTGTACTGAGGTTAGGCTCACTTTGTTTACACCAATTAGGCTTGATACAGTAGTCAAGAATAAGGTAGTAGTGGGCTAACAAACGTAATCTTTAGAGGGACGCATGCTAGGCTAAATGTCGTTAAAGCACATGGGACAGCATTGGACTAGAAACGGTGATCCTAGGTAGGGCACAGGCTAGGCTAGATATCAATGATACACATGTGACAACTATAGGCTAGGTGTTTGACTATAAGGCACAACACAATCAGAATGGTCTGTTAATGACCATAAGGCACGGCACAATCAAATGTGTTCTGTTAATGACCATAAGGCACAACACAATCAAAGTGGTCTGTTATCGACCATAAGGCACAACACAATCAGAATGGTCTGTTAATGACCATAGGGCACGGCACAATCAAATGTGGTCTGTTAATGACCATAAGGCACAGCACAATCAAATGTGGTCTGTTAATGACCATAGGGCACAACACAATCAAATGTAGTCTGTTAATGGCTGTGAGACACACTAGGGGGCAATCAAAGAGTCATAGGTGGCATAGAGCAGCTATAATGTGCAGTCAGGCGGGCAAATGTGGCCTGTGACTATTAGGCGCAATTTTTGGGGTTAAGGGTATGCAGCATTTATACTTTCTCTCCCCCGCGGTAAGGCACTATTAGTGGCGCGGAGGCTGAAAGCAGGTATGGAGGTATAGTACATCAGGTATAATACACTGGGCTGAAGTAAAGGTGATAGGAACAATTGTAATGAGTAGGACGATTGCAATCGGGACAATTGGGACTCGAGGTAATACAAATGTGCACATGTACTTACAGTAGCTCTCACAATACGCGTAGTTACTCAATAAGTTGTTCAGTCCGACCTGCTGCAGAGTGGTGATTCAGGTTAGTTGGAGAAGTAGTCTGTAGATGAGAGTCCGTTAGCAGGTGCCGCGGGTAGCCAGAGTAATTTGTCAGGGCGGCAACGGGGGTGGCCACGCTGCGCTCCCATGTGCGAACAGGCAGCAAACAGGTGCCTGCCTTGATTCAGTGTGCCTTGAGTGAGGTGGGCCGGCATCGCCTGCCGGCGCCCAATCACGATGTTAAGGGCAGAGGGCAGCCAATCCGGGGGTGGCAGTGGCTGTGATGAGCCTGGTCAGGCTCTGGAGGCAGGCAACAAAGGGTGGGTGGCCATCTTAGAGTGAGCTGGTACCTTGTGTACCTTAATGGAGATTCGAGTAGGTAGGTGCACAAAGTGGCACAGGCAGCCGTATTTCGGCTACACATCCTATTCTTCTATCTTCATTTGGCGCAGCATGAATTGTGGTGACCTCATTGCTCGAAGGGACGATTCTGCACGGAAGTGTGCGGCGAGCATGACAAATGCGGATGGGGCGGCGCTGGACAGCTGGGCTGGTGTCCTGAGCCCACTGCTCCTACAGGGGCTAGTCCTGGGCGAGGAGCTCCTGCTCCTTGGCTGGCGGAGATAGATTGATTGCGGTATTTGCTTATGTTCCATAACCATATCTGTAACAATAAAAACCTGTGGCCTTTTATTGCCAACACTTGACCGAATGTTGTGGTGTAAGACTTCATGGGATATGGCAGGGGCCATTAGGAATGACAAGACAACAAATGTAAGTTTGCCTGCATATGGTCCCAGCAGTTACAGGTGCAGTTGACATGGAGCAACCAGTTTGGTGCAGTGAACAGGGAGCTTCGACTGGTGTGGTCCTCTGCCTGATGTGAGGTTCTTTGAGTGGGAGTCGAGGATAGGATGATTCTTTTCAGGGTCTGCTTTCCCAGCTCAGGAGATCCCGGTGCACCGTGGTATGTCCTTATCCATGGCACAGGTTACCCTTGAGCCCTGGGAGTGGTAGTGGTTCCTTCTGTCTTGGATTATTCCTTCCTCACCTCAGGCAGGCCAAGGGCTTTGGAGAGTACAACCCTTTCAAAGGAAGTCCAGTGAGATCTTCAGAACAAATCAACAGTCTTGAAGGCTGCAAGTGGAATGCTGAAGGGTTGGAAGACTCCTTCTTTTGAAGGCAAATGTCCTCAGTGGATTGGAATAAAGTGAGCCTACCTTAGTGGTCCTATCCCTGCCCTGGGACCGAGTGGGCTTTGCCCTGTTCATGTTACACTAAGTGCTTTGCTTCAGAGGAAGTGTAGAGAAAAGGAAGGAGAGAGAGGGACAGTGAGAATCAAAATGGTGGAAACCTTCTCCTATTGACTAGAGTCCTCCTGCCTATCATTATCCCGCCCCTTTCCTTCTGACTAATAACAAAGACCTTTAGAGATGATGCACCCTGGTGTGAGGCTGAACCTGATATGATATGATATGATATGGTATTTATAACACGCCTATACACAAGTGTTTCAAGGCGCGACAACCTATTAAATGGGTGTGCTCTCTTGATGTCCAGGGCCTTGACAGTTGCTTGTTGTGCGGCTGTCTCAGATGCCCTCACAAAGAGTTCAAAGAGGAGGTCTGGCCTTCCAGGTTCTCGTCCTGCCTTTTGTCAGGCTACACCCAGCTGACCAGAATACACATCAACTACTATAGTGGAGCTGTCTCACCGGAGCTGACACATGTGCAATATCAATTTTAACATGGCAGTTGTTATCATAAGTAGCACCATCCACTGTGCCTAGACGTAGGCATAGCTTTTATTTAGAGTTTACCCTGGCACCAATATCAGCGACTCATGAACATCATAGTTTTGGGCACAATGGGGCATATCTTAAATGCTGTCTTATTGCTGCAGAGACTTGACTGTCTCTGTGGCTGTCAAGTGCGCATCTCGTGACCTTGGAACCTACTCTGCACCATGAGTAGAGCTGATCAGACTACTGATGCTTCATTGCGCTATGCTTTTGACATGACGTCGACTGGAAAGGGGAAATCTGTGTGGCAGATTACCCCTTTTTGAGACAGAATTACCCCCATCATTATATTTGTTAACACAAATAAATAAAGCCAGGGCTTCTCACCCTTGCCAGATGGCATTTCCTCACATGCCTCGCCAGCCACAAACGCTGAGACTCGACCTTCTATGGGTCTGGCTCATCATCCTGGCAAAAGTACCAACTGAGGACATTTCCTTTGTAGTGCTGTGACCTAGGTTTGTGTTGGATATCCATGTCCAATCCCCGTTGGCATATGGCCCAATGCAGTTTCTTGGCGTTCTCTTACTTCATGGCCATAAGCCATATCAGAAGTCTACGGTCAGTTTGCACAGTAAAGTGAGACCCAGATATATAGAGTTCCAACTTATGTACCATCCGAACGACCGCAAATGCCTCAATTTTTTATGGTGGTCCAGTTGTGCTCCCACTTGGTCAAGCGCCTACTTAGGTACGCATGACTTTGTTCTACCCCTTTAGAGTTCAGCTGCACTAATAATGCACCAATGCCAAATTCACAAGTGTCTGGGCCTCATTACGGGTCCGGCGGTAACCCTGCCAATGCTACAGGCGGGTTGCTGCCTGACCCATAAATATTTATCGGCGCATGACTTCCTGTTACCGGTCTGCCTACTGTGGCCGCTGTGTCCGGCAGGGTCAGACCTGGCAGGCATGGCAGTTCGGGCAGGCAGACTTGTTTCCGGACCGCAGGTTCATAATGAGGCCTTCAGTCTGGATGATAAACCTTTGCCCAAAATCTGGGATCTGTAGAACTGGGGCCTGGAACAGGCCATCCTGCAAGCTCAGAAAGGACTGCTGACAGTCAGGAGTCCAGCTGACCTTTTTTGGCAGTTTCTTAGCTGTGATGGCGACTGCATCAAGCGCATCATTTCTACACGGCATTTAGAGCTCAGCATGTGACATATTTTATGTAGTGAATTATCAATATAAGCTTTTTCCAAACATTCATGAGCATCCTGTCAGGGGTTATCAATTTTGTGCCCTGAGCACCGTCTGTGAAAGTGTTGTTTTAAGCATGTTTACACAACAACGCCGTAAAACCTTTGATAGCCATGATATCGATGAAGGTCACAGCTGCTATAACCGTATCATTTTTTATGCTATCAGTTTTCATTAGTGAAACACAGGCCCTAAACAGGACATTTTCAGAAGCCCCGAGTTTTCAATCTGGTTTGAACAGCAAACACAATAAATATTGATGGTCTCTGCTACATCCTGGTTGTCCACAGTGATGTCCACTTTATCAGTTAAAAGCTGTAAACAAAACAAATATGCATAGTTTTAACTACGGCTACTTCTTACGCCCTACGAAATACACGCGCTCGCTTTAAAACATACTTACCGGATAGCATGCTGTCCGATACCCTGGGTGCTTGACCCCCTGTTTTTTATATTGGGTAATAGGGCATAATCCATCTCTGGTTTCATCGCTGCGACCGCCTCCAAAACCATCGATTCATTTCCACTGTCTTCAGAGCCCGCTTTGACCGATGTTGGTTGCTCCATAATTGCGTCATCGGCATTCCAGGTCACCATCCCCAGATTAGCCATTATTATGGGCACATGCTCCTTAATGTTTTGATTGCAGACTTCCCCACAGCTGTAACGGTAAGCTCCGGCTTGCTGTCAGCAGAAAGTGCAGCCATGTTTTCACAGAGCTCCCAGGTCTCACAATCCATCAACACGTTCTGATCAATCTCCATCATCATTATCCATAAAACAATATAGGGTATACCTATCCTCGGAACCCCCAGGACTTCGTGGAGGTGTTTTCCCCTCGTCATAGCTGTAACAGTTCATAGTTCTTGTTTTCTGAATAGCCCTTAATTAGCTCAGAAAGCACTGTGTTTTCCACTGTGTCACAAAAAGCTATATATCCGGGGTATAAAGCCTGCCCCCGACGCCATCATGGCCTTAAGCAGGCCCTTTCAATCAATTATATATCAAGCATTCTTAAAATGTCCACTGGCTTTATATAAAAATAATATTAAATATATATGTATATTACACCGCCTGCTGTAGCCGGCGTGTAGTTATGGTTAAGTTGCTCAACCCACAGGAAGACCTCTTATTTGGCGGCTTATAACTTCGCTCCCCCTGAACGAATGGTCAACAAACTTTGCAAAAAAAGTATGTGGCCGACTCTGAATTTCTTGGGCAAGTTTGGGGAGGTTTCTGCAAGGGGGGAAAAGTTATAGGGGGGCCCAATATTTTTTCTTCCATAGACTGAATGGGCGAAATCTTTGCGCACGTCTACAGCCCAAACGGCTGGACAGATTTTAGCCAAATTTGCGACAGGAGCGAAGGCTTGGTTCAGAAAGCGTGTGTTTGGTGGAAATCTGAGCAATTCTTTTGATGCAAAGAACTGAAATGTACATCTCAAAAAATTAGTGATATCTGGCTCCACTCCGCGGACCAATTTTCCTGTTCGCTCTGCGGACAGACGTGTCATTGGCAGTATGCCGTGATATCGGTGACATTGGAAGCGGCCGGTGGTTGGGTGGAGAGAAGTGTGCTGTGCGTCAAAATGTTTGGAAAATGCTGTGTATGAGAGGATAGTGCAGCGGCAGAAGCGGCTGCAAAACATGGTTTTGCTGTTTGGGTGCATGGAAGAGGGGATGAGAAGTTTGGCAGAGTGAGAAACAGAACATATGATATATTTATTTAGGTCGAAGAAGAGGGTGGTGCGCAAGTGGTGTCCACAAGCATTGCAGCATTTTGCGGGGACGTCTTCAGGTGACTACCATGGCTGCATTGCCTTGTAGTGGTTATGGCCAAGGCCCTTGCTGATGGGTGCATGGTCAGAGCAAAGGCCTTGGGCACAACCACTGCAAGGCAATGGAGGCATGCATGTGATCAGTGTGATAGTGGTTTGTGGATTGTATACATATGTGTACATAGTGCACTCCCTTGACCTTTGCAGATTTAGGTAGGTTATTATAACCGTACAGTGCTGTAGCGCACCTATTGTGCGTGATGGACTATTAACACAGGTACTCCTATATATTTCATTGTTGGTTAGCTGCACAGGCGACTACCTTGTGTGGTAAGTGCAGACAGACTTCATTGGGGATGGGGAGTGCATTGTAGACGATATCAGAATACTTCCATTTGGTGTACCATGGTGTGCTGTGCCTGCCAAGCCCCTACTGCCTTGTGTGCATGGCTAGGGCCCTTGGACCTTACAGTGTGAGCACGGGTTGCAAGTAGGTTTGACATTGTTGCTTTGTGTGTGTGGCTCCTCAGCATTGTATACATTGTTCATTCCATGGGTGTTCTGATTCTTAGCACACCCTACAGTGTTTAGTCCATGGCTGGAGCTGATGGAGTGAACACTCCTGCAGTGTGTCGAGTGGGTGTAATGTTGCAATGCTGTGAACATAGAAGTGGATAGGGTGAAACTGCATATTTCTTTGGTTTGTGTAGTGTCTCTTGAGTGGAGTGCTGACTACTGTATTGCTCTATGAAGTATTGGTTTTGTGTAAATAATAGAGTGCTGGGAGCATGGCAACTGCTGTGAAGATGTTGTGGTTCAGTTGGCAGTAACACCGTAGTATGTGAATGACAGTGGGTAGGGGTACCGGAGGCCGTGTAAGTTTGTAGATTGTGGTAACTGATCAATGTTTCCATGCGGTGCAGCGGTTGGGTAGGAGTGGTGGTGGTTGTGGTACATTTGTGGATTGTGGTACTTGGGCACAGCTTTGCATGCATGGCTCCATTACGAAGTGGTGGGTGTGGCGAAGGCCTAAACTCTTGGGTGCATGGCCAAAGGCCATAGGCCGTAGGCCATGCACCCAAGATCCTAGGCCTTCACCCCACCCACCGCAGCAATGCAGTTTTTACGTTGCATCTGCAAGAGGGTGGTGACCTTTGAAGAATGGTTATGTAGCACATTTTAGACTTGCTAGAGCACCGGAAGTGAGTTGATATGCGTATACTGTTGGTTGCAAGGGTGTGTTCATTGTGGCAATATCCTACACTTTTCGATGCATGGATGGAGTAGCTGTAGTGAGAAGTCCTGCAGTGTGCCCAGTGGATGTAGTATTGGAATACTGTCAGTATAGAAGAGGGCAGGGTTGAACTGGATGTTGTATGTGCTTGGGTACTGTCCTTTGTGCAGATTGCCGGGAGTAGGCCCAATGTTGTGAGGATTTTGTGCTTTGGTTGGCAGTTACATAATACTTTGTGAATATAAATGGGTAGGGGTGTTGGAGGCTGTGGTATGTTTGAGGGTTCTGCTAAGTCTAACATGTTTCCATGTATCGGTTAGTTGTGGTGCGTGGGTTGGGTAGAAGTGCTGCTGGCTATGTTATGTTTGTGGATTGTGGTACCTGGCCACATGGTCGCATGCACGGCTCCATTATGTTGTGCTGGGTGTGTGCAAGGCCTACACTATTGGGTGGATGGCCAGTGTTGTGATGGGTAGTGTTGTGGATGATTTTGAATACTGAAACAGTTTATTCTTTTGCTGAACTTTCTACTGGAGGTGGTTTGGAAGCACATGTGAGGTGTACACAGAGTGCTTAATGGTACCTGTGCAGTGCTGTACAGAAATTATAGTGTTGGATGTAGAGGTCTTGTGCATGTGTGCATATATCACAGTACCCAATGAGGGTGTGCAGCAAATAGAACAGTGTACAGGGAAGATGGACTGTCCCTGGGGTTGCACTGAATGCCGTATGTGCTTGGGTACTCTCCTTTGTGCAGAGTGCTGGGAGTAGGGGCAATGTTGTGAACAGTTTGTGCTGTGGTTTGGCAGTGACATACTACTTTGTGATTGGATGTGGGTAGGGCTGCCGGAGGCTGTGGTATGTTTGAGGATTATGCTACCTGTAACATGTTTCTATGCATCAGTTTGTTAGGGTGCGTGGGTTGGGTAGAAGTGCTGCTAGCTATGTTACATTTGAGGACTGTGGTACCTGGCACATGGTTGCATGCACAGCTCCATTATGTTGTGTTGGGTGTGTACAAGGCCTAGGCTGTTGGGTGCATGGTCAGAGTCATGATGGATGCTGCTGTGGATGAATTTGGATGCTGAAATGGTGCATTCTTTTGCAGAAGTTTGTATTGGTGGTGTTGTGTAAGGACATGCGACATGTACTCGGAGTGCTTAATGGTACATATGCAGTGCTGTAGAGAAATGATACTGTTGGATGTGGAGGTCTTGAATGTGATTGCTGCATGCGTGTGTGAATATATCACAGTACCCAATGAGGGAGTGCTGGAAAAAGAACAGTGGAAAGGGAAGAAGGACTGTCCCTGCTGTACTGGGGTGCTACCTTTGCTGTAGCTGGGAAAACACATGTGCCACATCCTGCCCTTCTGAGCATGTTGGCCATGGAAATGGAACTGTGGGGATTGTCCAATCAGTTGTTTAGGGTGTGGTTGTCAGGAAGGGCCTGAAGGTAGACGCGTGCCCACTAAGCCAAAGGGAGAAAGGCACACAAGAAGCTGGATTACAAGGAGTCCTGCAGACAAGAAAGGATAGACAACGGAGGCTGTGAACAAAAAGGGGCACGGAATACAAAGATAACAAACATGTTTGGTTCCCTCTTGGGGTGTACGCAGAATGGGGGAAGAGTGTCCACGGAACCAGGGAAACTCCAGCCTTCTGAGCAGATTGCTATTACAGGGGCCCACTCTGAATGCTCATGGAAAGGAGCAACAGCAGTGGGTGTCTGTGTCTGAACCCTAAGGCACGAACAAGGCAACAGTACTCACAAAACTGAAGCCTGTACAGGTCCAACAGGAACCAAACAATGACTGCTTCCTGAAACAGGAACCAGTACACTGTTAACAATGACGAGGTACAACACTGAAACGCGACAAGGGAAGGGGCAGAGATTGCCTGCTGGAAATCCAGCAGCCAAACTCTGAACATAGGAATTACATAAAGCACAAGTGAAGACAAGAACAGAAATATCCAGGGAAAAAGGAAGTCAAAGAGAGCAAGGTTCAGGACAGAGAACCGGAAGAAAAGAAGGGCAGAAAACTAGTATCTAAATGCAGGGAAAGGTGACCGAAAACTGCACATGGGAATCAAGAACAGTAACTCAGGGCTGGAAAAACAAGAGTAAGCTAGCAGAGAGAAAACAAGGAAACTGTACTACTGAAGTGGATGAAAAAAGGGGAGGACTGAAGACTCAAGGAAGTTAAGGACAGGAATCATGGGCAGTGGGCGCAGCACACGGCAAGGAACAAGATAATTGATGGTAGAAAGCAAGTGGGCGTAGCCAGGGAACAGAGGGCTGCAAGCAAGGAAGAGAGCAAGGGGGCTGTAGCCAGGGGACAAAGGGCTTCAAACAAGGAAGAGAGCAAGGGGGCTTTAGCCAGGGAACAGAGGGTTGCAAACAAGGAAGCAGAGCTGCAGTATGGGCAGCACAGAAGTGCAGGCAAAAGGCAGGGGAGAGAAGTCTGAGAAGCAGGGCTGCAAGGCAGGAAGCACAGGGCTCTGGAACAAGAGCAGGAACCCGAAACCACAGGACACAGCACATTTCCAAGGAACAAGGCAGCAAAGGGCTGGTTGAAAGCTCAATGCAAGAGACCTGTGCTCCTGCAGGCAGCTGCTTAAATACTGACCTGCCCTGTGCTGAAGTAGGGTAATGAGCAGCACCTGGAGCAGCACACCTGAATGTAATTGGCCTCCTCCCTCTCTAGTCCTGGGAAAGCGAAAGCTGCACTGTTCTCTAAGGCTTCTGGGGATTGTAGTGCTAGAACAGCTGCATAGGAATAGCCAGGGAATGGGAACTGCCACAAGGTGCATTATGGGACATGTAGTTTGTAAAAGTAAATAAGAAAGTTCCAAAGCCTTGCAAATGGAAAGTAAAGACAATAATATGAACAGGTGTTGTCCAGGGAGTATTACGGAAATGAATGAGTCCCAAATAGTCCACGATGGGTGCCAATTGGTGTGCCAATAGCACAGTCATGACAGTGGTTCACAGGAAGGGGCTTTGCTCTTTTTTCCTAATACTGTGTGTAGTGAGGTTGGCAGAGATGGGGTCACGTTCAGTGCTGATCGTTGGTGATACTTTTGTGCAAGATTTGCACAGGTATGCCCTGCAAAGAGACATTGGTGCTAATTTCAGGTTGGAAGGAGTGGAGGCTTTGTGGGCCAGTCTCTATTAGTGCAGTTTTGGTGATATTCTTCACCTTTGCAGATATGGGGCCTCTGTCGCGACTGTTCATGTTGTTGTAGTGCATAATGCCGCTCTATATTTGGTTTACATGCCATGTGGATGTTTGCTCCGTCACCTGAAGATGTTGATGAGCGGAGTGATGCAGATTTTCCCCACTGTCAAGGTGGTTTTCTCGTGCATTCCATCAAGATGAGTATAGGACCATGCCAGTGTTGGTTGTCCAAAGCCGGAGCTCGGAAGGTGTCTAATAAACAGAAGCATGCATAAATGTATGTGCGCTGATGGGATGTTCACCACTCAGTAAGAGATCATGACTTTGCCAAATATCGACTGGTTCCTTGGAAATGGCATTTCTTTGACTGCCATTGGCAATGCTATTTTGTTTTACACTGTGCAAGAAGCGTTGGCCATAATTCTGTAAAAATGTAAGGAGGAGAAGGCAACAGAAACAGATATAAAGAGGAAAAATTAAGAAGGTTGTTTCCAAGCACGTTAAAAAGAATTGAAACATATTTTTTTTTAAAGTAATTTTTTGAGAGCCACCAGTAACGACGAAATCCCCTACCCTGTGTCAAATGTGTTTGCCCTCCTCCCATTCCTAGCACGGTAAGTCAGCACACTGCGCGGTAGTTTTAGGATTACACGTGCCACATCCAGGCCTTTTCAGTATGGCAGGTATGGAAATGGGACTGTGGAGGGTAAGGCTCTGCTGAATAAGGTTTCTGGTTGTGGTGTGCACATAAAAACTGTGCCAGAAGGTCTATTTGTACAGAGGAATGGTGAATCTTATGGTTGAAGTATGCACGGTAAGTGTCAGGCATCTTGGTTGTATGTATGCACTGTATGTGCTTCTTTAATGTTGCAAAGATACGTTCATTGCTGTTTGTGTGCGGTATATGTATGAAGTTTGTAGGAAATGGGTTACTGCGGGAAGAAAGTGTGTGAACTATGCAAGGTAAGTGGCAGGTGTCCTGTTTGTGTGCATTCAATGAGTGTACTTGGTTTACATTAGTAAGACACAAACAGTGTTGCGTTTGTGCCATATTTTAAGGATGTATGCAGGAGATGGGTTAGTGCGGAAAGAAATTGGTAGCATTGTCGGAAGGAAAGAACAGAGTTCCTTTTTCAATATTACAATGGCTGATATGGGCAAATGAGAACGTTGAAAATATGTACCATTGCTTTGGCACTTGATGGTAGGTGATGGGAGAGAAAACAGTATGTTTTGTAAGAACGTTATGGAGCTTCAGTGGCAGACACCATGCTCAGAGGCACTTATAACCGACTTGTAAATGTACTGCTCAAAAATAACTCATACCTATAGTTTGTGGTGATGGGTGCTCATGTGGAGGAATGTGGATGCAGAAATGGTGGATAGTTTTACTGATTTTTCAACTGGTGGTGCTTTGGAAGCACACAGCACTTTAAGTCTGAATGTGTTAATGTACCTATGATGTGTTGTACACAATTGACAGTGTAAGATGCGGACGCTGTGGATGTGATGGGTGTATGCGTGTGTGACTATTGAACAGTAGCCAATGAGGTAGTGCTGAACAAATAGCAGTAGAAAGGAAAGAATGACTGCTCCTTCTTCACAGGGGTGCGGCCCTCGCGGTAGTTGAGGAAGCGCACGTGCCACATCCTGCCCTTCTCTGCATGCTGGGAATGGGACTGTGAGAATTATGCAATCAGAATCAGAGGGTGTGGTTCATAGGAAGCGGGGGTAACATTTTGTTTATTAGTCTGCGTAGTGAGCCTGGAACTGAAATGGAGACACGTACAGTGTTGCTGCTCGGTGATGCCTTTGTGGTAGATCGGCACCAGTATGCTGTGTAAAGAGGCTTTCATGGCAATTTCGATGTGGAGGGAGTGGAGGCTTTGTGGTGAAGTGTCGATATGACCAGTTTTGGCATAGTGCTTGCACGCTGTAGATACGTTGCCACTTTTGCTACTGTTCATGTTGTGGTCGTGCATTACGGAGCCTTGCATTTGGGTCTCGTGCCTTGTTCACATGTGTTTCGTCAACTGAAGAAGTTAATGAAAGCATTGAAGTGCAGTTTTCCCATTGTGAAAGTGCTTTTCTCATGCATACCCCCAAGAAAAGTATCAGAGTCTTCCAATGAATGCTGTACCCACCCAGAGGTCGGATGGTGTTTCATTAACAGAAGCATATGTGACTTTATGAGTGCTACTGGGATTTTCTCCTGTGACAATGACATAATTGGTTCTCGAAATGTGCACTTTTTCCATGCAAATGGCATTTCTTTGTCTCCCACTGGCAATGCTATTTTGTTTTACAATCTACAAGCAGCATTGAAGACGTTACTGTAAGATTGTGCGGAGTGCTGCACAGGAAGGGCCGGTAACGTTTTTTTTATTCTTCTGCATAGTGAGCCTGGCAGAAATGGAGAAACGTACAGTGTTGCTGGTCGGTGATGCCTTTGTGCTACATCTGCCCAAGTATGCCATTTGAAGAAGCTTTCATGGCAATTTCGATGTGGAGGGAGTGGAGCCTTTGTGGTGCGGTGTCAACGTGTCCACTTTCGGAATTGTGCTTGCACGTTGCAGACACTTCACCACTTTCGCTACTGCTCATGTTGTGGTTGTGCACTATGCATCCTTGCATTTGGGTCCCGTGCCTTGTGCACATGTGCTCCATCAACTGAAGAAGTGAATGAAAGCAGTGGAGCACAGTTTTCCCACTGCAAAGGTGCTTTTCTGATATATACCCCCAAGGAAAGTATGGGACTCTTCCAATGTATGCTATCCCCAGCCAGAGGTCGGAAGGTGTCTTATCAACAGAAGCATGTGGAATTTTATGAGCATTGCTGGGATGTTCTCCTGTGACAATGACATCACTGGTTCTCGAAATGTGCACATTTCTCATGCAAACAGCATTTCTTTGTCCCCCACTGGCAATGCTATTTTATTTTACAATCTACAAGCTGCATTGAAGACGTCATTGTACGAATGTGTGGAGGACAAGAAAACAGAAACCACTATAGAAACAGAAACAAATGTTGTTGTTTTTTTCAAGCACCGATCACAAAAAAACAAAGGATCTTTTCAGAGCTACCACTACCAAATAAATGCACCATTACAAAATGAATCCCCCACTAGTCGGATCTGGGGGACGCGTAGTCTCGCGAGATTTAGGGCGGAACACGGAAGAGCCGGAGAAAGAGCATGAGAGTGCCATTAAGACAGCGCAAAGGACATGTAGCAGGTCGTGCTCCCGCTGCTCCTCATAAGGTAGACATAAAGAGACTTGTGGAACATTATCCACCAAAGCACCCTGTCCTGTTAATGGCCTGCAGCGTATGGATTGAAGATGCACCATTTTGCATAGTTTGTACTGTTCATTTTATTGGAGTAACATAGATATAAAGTTAGAAATCCAGAAGGCATGTCAGATTTTATTTACAACACCTACTGTGGTTGACATTTATTTACCCACTCCCCCACAGAGCACGGAAGGTCTGCGGGGACCACAGTAGTTGCAGGTTTACACATGGCACATCTGGGACTTTTCAGGATAGCGGCCATGTAAATGGGACTGTGCAGGTTTCTGGGTGTGGTGTGTATGCACAGACTGGTAGAGGCGTACAGTTATGGGTGTGTCTTTCAGGAGTCAGACAGTATGGATGTTAGGGGACTCCTTGATACATTGGTTGAAAGTGAATGCAAAGCACTGTGTATAGGCAGCTGATTTTGGATTCTACAATGTAGATGTTCACTGGTATATGGAGAACGTGCAATAAAGTGGATGAGCGTGGTTCCTCTTTGTGACACTTTGGCGACAAAGGAATATCCAGCCATTACTTTTCATTGTGGAGAGAAACGTTTAGGACATGCTACCAAATTTTCTCTGCAGTTTGAGATGAAGGAGGTGCTTGGCCAGGTTATGCGTTTGTTTGCAAAGTGCTGTATATTTTTTTGAAGCTGTACGCAGACATGGATGTGTCTGCGTTCTTCTTGATTTGGCCCGCAAACAGAGAAAGTGAGACATAATCTCACAAAGTCTATAAGTGCCTTTTTCGGACATGTGACATGTCCTACTGGCACAATGGAAATATTACCTTTCATAGCACAAAGATTTTTCTACACCAGCGACGGTGTTGTGACTGACACTAGAAATGAGGTTTGTTTGCGACCTATCCAAATTGAGTTGATGCTGTTTCAGGAAGTATAGCACACATTTTTACACTAGGTAATGCACCCTTCAAACCTTGCAAACACACACAAACACAAGAAGAAGCCTCTTGAAACAGCCAGCCCTTTCTACCCGAGCTGACTGCAATGTTTTTCACAGAGCCACGCTTCCCATTATTTGCTACACAATGTGCGAAGCGTATATACTGCGCGGCGGGCTGCATTCTTTCCTTGGCAATTCCATTTTTGACCTCTAAAAGCATGTTTTTAAAGTAATGTTTTCCTTTTGTCCGTTGTTTTATCTGTTTCTTGGTCTTGTAACACAGGACACAGAATTAAACGAAGGAAAGGGAGGGTATGGAAGGGCCACCACCTATAAGGTTAACATAGGCCAATTGTAGAGAGAGAAGATGTTGGGTGGCCTTACTTTAAGTAGGCAGCAGTAATTGTCATGCTCCCGGACCCAACATTCCCAAGCACTTCCAAGTTGCTCCCTCCGGCACAGAACTGCGTCGTAGTACATGCACAATACAGTGCCCTTTGACAGGAAATGGTCTGCTGCACAGCATATGGTCTGCAAGGGTGCTTCAGGGCTGCGCAATCTTACAGGCTTGTCCCTGATGTTGACAGGACCACATGCGGACAATGGTGTAGAGGAAAGTAACCTGCGGCATTGCTAGAAGGGCAGTACCCTGTGCCCGGCTGCCTTCTGTTTCGCTTTTAGGTGCTGTTGTATAGAATATGGTCACTTGATGGTACGGCATTGGCCGTAGCACCAGCATTCACGGACATGAGTAAATTGTGCACTCCACGACTGTTTGGAACAAGGAGAAATGCAGCTTCATTACGTTGAGCAAAAACATAATCATTCAGGCAGCCCCACCCGGCCACAGTGCGTTTGCAACCACTTCTGATATTTATTGAGATTCTAAGTTTCTGCTGTTTACTTACTTGTCCTTACATTTAGTTGTATGGGAGTACCCAACTAGCAACAGAGATGCCCTTTTGCAGCCTGACTACACACTGTGCCACTTGTAGTGAAATACTCTCTCTAAATGCATACACAGCAGACGAGAATTTGAAAGTTTACCTGGATGTGCTCGGTGCAGAGATGCTGTGTCTGTTTCACGGGTCATGGAAGGGCAAGCAGCACATTACTCAAAGTAATGGGCCATTTAAAACACCCACCGTACACTGCAGGATGCTGTTCCTTCCTCGCACTGGGTCTCAGGCAGCCAGGCGTGCTGCAGGCATATTTCGGTAGGTTTGTGCAGCAAAATACATCGGCAGTACGACTGCTATGAATGCGGTAGTGTACAGTATGTTTTGGTTGGGTTGCTAACAGGGCCGGTGTTAGCAGGACACAGAGGCTGCAATACCTATGAGCATAGCTGTGCAATGGACAGACGGGCGCTACCACAACTAATTCAAAGTGCCGTACAAGATGCGGACATGCAGCCAGTGCGGGAGCTCTACGAATACCTGCATTGTGATTGCACATACGCCGGGCAGGTGCAGTCTCCATAGCAAACCTGTATTTTGCTTATATGCTGACATCTCTGGCAGTATAGTGCAGCACAGACTCACCATGCAATTTCAACACAAAAGGAAAAGCCACTGACACACTCACCAACACTTTTCAAGTACATGTTTAATGTGTACGATACATAGACCCTATTAGGAAAGGGAAGGGGTAGGACAAATAGATACATACATAGGAGAATTTGGGATATTAACCACTTCGTCATTAGGGGAGGCAAGCATTGGGGTGTCATTGTTACGTCTCTGCTGACAGGGATATTGCTGGGGAGGGTGCACTGGGAAATGGGGAAGGGGTAGACGTGAAGGTAGGGCAGTGGTATTTTATTTCCCCAATAATATGTACTTGTACAGCATCTTTTCAAGGGGTTACATTGTTTACCAATTGTTCTATTTTGACCTCCAGGCTGTATAGGTTGCCTTTTAACGTAGTTTCCTTCTTGTCCTGTGGCCGTATGCTGTTGTGGAAGAGGTGGTGCTTCTGCTGCATTGCTTTCATTTGCACTATGTTCTGTTCAAGCTAAGAAAATATCTTTTAGGTGTACATGAAGCACTACATATTAACTCTTTTACTTTTTAGACATGTGTGATGTCATCCTTCATGTCATGGGTGTAAGTCCTAGCAGTGCACAGTGGTGGAGCGAGTTATGGTTGCTTAGCTTACCATAACTGGCGAATTTCTGGGGTTTTGGGCTTTTACATGTAATCATAATACGTATAGCTTGGTATTACTACAGAGCAACTGCAATGTCCCTGTAAGGAACTGTTTGAAAGAAGTTTGATAGGTTTTTCTAACGGCAAGTCAACAGTAAGGTCCCTGTAAGATCGTTTGTTCACTGAATTTGATAGGTTTTCAGTAGCACAACTTAACAAGAACGTCCCTTTAACAACGTTTTTTCGCTGAATATATATATATATATATTTTACATAAACATTATTTAGGTTCGCATCAAAATCCCTGCCCACTTTATATTAAACCCTTAAGGCACTTGGACACGTTTCAGCAATTCTGTGTATATTTCCAGTTGTGATTGAGAAGAGAATGCCTGGTAAAGCCAATTTTTGGAATGCACATTTGTGAAATGTATCTCCATAAATGATAACAGGAATGTTTAATGTGGGGCTCTAGGCTGATGGGGCCTGCCTGGGAGCGAACAGCTCTTCATATTACAGGAAAACGATGCAAATCAGGTCACACCGACCCAAGAGCCTGGCAAATCTGCACCTCATTCAAAAATATAATTGCCTTAGTCACCAAAAAGTATTTGAAGTCAACCATATTTACTACATTCATGGCCCAGGTCAAGGTGCTCAGTCATCTGGGCCATGTGCACCATGGTCCCTAGGGTTCCAGGGCACTGGTGAAGTGCTGACTCTTGCATCGGGGGTATGGTATGACGATCCACCGGCAGAAGTGGGCAAGATCACATGAGTGCCGATCGAGCTCTAGCAAACTAATGGAATGGTGACCCCTGTGCTACAGTGTGAGCTAGTCATGATGGCCCAGAGGCTCTAGTTCACTTTTTAAAAAAGTGTTCTCCGTCCTGTAGCAGCATCTGGCCAAGAGTGATGTTTTGTGGGTCTGTAGCACTCTAATGCAGTTCTGATGCCTGCACTGTGACAGTGGATTTCAATAGTGGCTCCTTCAGCCCTAGTACAGTAGTTTAGCGGCAACCCCTGCACGGTAGCATGAGAATGACAGGTTGTTCCATGTGGCACTAGGTCACTTGTACAGTTACATAGGTTGGGCACAATGGCACAATGTTTTCGGATATTTTCGAGTTAAGAGATGATCTCTACTCCACGGCTGGACGTGGTCACACTGATCCATGGGCGGCAAGTGAACACATATATTGGTGAAACTTGCACTGTGGCAGGAGTTGCACAAGCTGGTATTTTGGGGTCTAGAGCTAGAAATCAAGTAATGCAGGAAGGTAGGTTGCCGGGGGTAGACACGCTTGAACTATGAGATATCAGTAATGGAGTATGGTGGGTGCTTGAAAGTGAGAGACACTTTGGTACAGTGAGACACAAGTAAGGAGGAGCTTGATAAATACCCAGGGCAGTGTGCTGAAGACTGGTGGCAAATTATGCATGAAGGAATTAACAAAAAAATTATGTTTGCGTTATCATTCTTTTAGATAAGATAATACAGAGTGTCATGAATGATAATGAGTAAGAGACATGAATGGTAACTGTCGAGGGTGTAACATCTAATCCCTTCTTTTCTCTTCTCCTTTTATTCTTTTTAATATGATGTAAAGAAATGTAGTGAATTTAGCTAACAGTTTGTAAATGAGAAGTCTTTTTTTAAAAAAAAAGGTTTGTAATACACCAATAAAAAAAAAAATACAAAAATATGATGAGCTGTAGATTATCTGAAGGGGGGCAGAGAGAACACTCGGGAGGGGGCAGGGGATGTCTCATTTGGAAGGAATAGGAGAAATGAAGAAGAGAACCGCATGAGAAGGCTATGAGCTATGCCACCTGGGGCTGGAGGCATTCGGGCAATCAATGCTTACCCACTCGGAAGAGCACAATGTTTATGAAGATGGTAATGGCGGTCATTACTCCCAGGAAGATGGCTCGCCTCCTTAGACTCTGCTTCCTCGAGGGACCTGTAAGGGAAATCACAGGTGCAATGATGGATTCGGCTCGTACAGGCTGCATACTCTACTTAGGAGCATTGCCTGCACGCGTTGCTATTGTTGTCACCCGAAACAGCGCTCACATAGTCACAACTTAACTCAAATGTATCCCCAAAATATCTCTGAAACTTGTCCTATACAACGACAATATAGACATCACCAATTGCACAGTCCACACATTATGCAAAAATGCAGAGGGCTGGAACAGGGACTTGTGCCCAGCTGCCATGCCGATGTCTACACCCTGGCAGTTCATTTTAAGCATTAGTAGCCATCGGCCACTCCCGTGCAAGACCCAGTAAAAGTGGCATGGCCCCTTCTCAAACAGGCATTACGTCACAGGGGTGCCTGAAGTGCAGCGGAGGATATGAGACATGTAAAAGCCATGCTGATGTTTCTGTGATGCCCCTCTGCTCTGGGTGGTCTTGGATGGTGCTGCCATTCACCCAAGGGCTGGGCTGTGGTTGGCCACTGATGAGCTCACCACACAATCACTACTTTTCCACTCGTGAGCCAATTCTATGGAGGCACAAGTGTCTCGAGCTCATTTGAAACGTTTTGTGTCTGTTCAGACCCGCTTTTGAGGGCTCATCTGTCCCTCAATGTACATCTGTCTAGGGGGTGTGCAATGTCCCGTACCTAACGCTGGGGATATCTAGTGCGGTAATAAAAGGGACCGGGTATAAGGCGGTATACGGAGAATGCTCTTGCCACCCTCACTTTGTCCCCTCCTTAGGACAAGGGGCCATCACTTGGCCTAACCCTCACCCTCGAAGTACGTTCCCAGGGACCTCTCCAGACAAGACGAGCCATCACCCTTCTACATCAGGACAATCCTGGAGGTCCAGTTCCATGCATTCCTTTATTCCAGGGAACATCCGCCAGGGGGCTAACGCTGTGAACCTCTCTTTGCAGTAGCCCTACGAATCCAGCAACCCACATTCAGCTGTCTCCAGATCATGGGAGAATAAGCATCCTGTCCCTTTAAGAGAGACATCTCAGGATGTCAAGAATTGGAGACTAATTGTAGGTAAGTGTCCCTTTAACGCTCCATGTAATATAGCAGCGGTGAGACATGTCTCTTCAATGCTGTTGGGGGCCCATTGCAAAGACACCGAAAGCCCTTGCGGGGTCCTGAATGCACCCCATGAGGAACTTGCTTGAGCCAGCAGCTGACGAGATGCGATATACCTTGTGACTGGCTCAGGAAGTCCACGCAACCCTACGTTCCATGCACTGACTCTCTTAGTTGCCTGTTCCATGGGCCTGTGTGGCACTGGAGCACCAACTCAGGTTTGCAACAGAACCCGCTCTACCAGACCTGATCAGCAAAAGATATATGTGATATGAAAGGTTATTTATAACTCGCTGAATACCTAGAAGGTTCTAAGCGCGGACCCGGGGATCGAACCTGTGTTGCTCCGTGTCGTCTTGCTTCCAAGGC
The DNA here is from genome assembly GCF_040938575.1 of Ambystoma mexicanum. Taxonomy (NCBI): domain Eukaryota; kingdom Metazoa; phylum Chordata; class Amphibia; order Caudata; family Ambystomatidae; genus Ambystoma; species Ambystoma mexicanum. Next base: position 1,611,171,252 of record NC_090937.1, read on the forward strand.
GAGCACATTGACCCTGTGCTGCTATATCCTCCAGAGAGCGAGAGGTTGCTTTTTCCGGCAGGTCACACGTGCCAGCTGAAGAGCTACCAGAGAAGTACCTGCACGCTTGCAGAACTTTTAGTATGAAAGTGCAGCAATTCAGGGACCCAGGAATACAAGGTGGTCAGTGTCTGCCGATGAGGATGGCAGAAGCAGTATTTTACAATCCAAACGGAGCAACACTGTTGCATACTTTGGGTCCCCCAGAGATGGCTCTTCAGGCACAACTGCCCCCTTTACAAGTTCCGTCTCCTAGTCTACGAAGCTTACCATGGTCTTACTCCTCAATTCCTGTCTGCTTGTATCTCTGCCTACTCACATTCTCGTTCCTGCTGCTCCTCCTCTGCACTCGGCCTCACTGCCCACTTACTTCCATTGCTCTCTTCTCCCTTCTTCCTTACACCTCCCCCCACTTCCTTGGAGTGTCATGTAATAATTTCATGTTCTGTGCACCTTCATAAATTGCCTCATCACTTGTTCTCATCTTTGTGCTTTTGTACAGGCATTGTTATTTATTTATTTATTTATTTATTCAGGCATTTGTAGAGCGTGCTAAGCCCGGGGCATCAAGGCATCCTTCTGGGGCCTGTCTCCGCCATCTGTAAATGTTTAATTGTAAGTCATTTCTCTTTGAAATTGGCTTCCATGTTCTTCAAATAGAAACAAATAAAGAATGCAAATACAAATTAGAGACTGTGGCGAGGAAGTGCCAAATCACACATTCTGGCTTTACCAGCAGATGATACTGTGATCCTGGACAGGTCTCTACCGCCTGTATAGTACTGTGCTCTCTTTTTTGACAGGGGTTGCCCTCTCGCATTCTGATGCCTTTGCTTAGCCTATTTCCTTCTCTTTCTTTTCCCATAGGCCAATTGAGTGGAAAGACAGGAGCAAACTCGCCAAATGTCACAGGCCTCCTGCAAGGTTATTTTAAAGTCTTCTTATTTGCCACAAAAACTGTTTGATTTTTTTCCACAATTTCAAATAGTGGCCTTTGCATCATGAATAACAATCTGTAAGTCTATATGAAACAATGACTATGTGCAGGTGAACTTATCACAAATCTTCTTTTCATGTGAGTAGTTAAATCTTTGAAATACAGTAAGCAATCCGGATGGTATTGCTTATGTTTAAATTAATTCGTATTGTGGTCCTTGTAAACTTCCACATAGGATGGTGAATCTAAAGCCACACTCATTTTCTTTATGCATATCATGTTTTTAAACAGTGGCCTCATTATGAGTTTGGTGGAAATGTGGTGGTGAGGCCACGGTATTTCCGCCAAACTCATTTACTGTTACAGCCACTAGCTCCCATGGGATGACCACCGGAAGTGGTAGTAGGGCAGTGTTCAAATCCATCTTTGGAGTCCACAGAGCTCCTCAGGGATTTTCATGGGATTACCACTAGCAGTAATTTCCACTGATTTTTTACCATACAGCCGCATAAATCCTCCACTTTCAGCTCAAACATCTTGTTCGGCGGTGCAGTAAAAACAGTAGTAATTCCGTTACTGCCAAATACAATGACAGTAACGAAATGACCACCCCTTTTTTTCCCATACCTTCAAATTTGTAAGGATGCCCATTGTCATTGTGGTTTATCATGTGATTTATGCACTTTCCGAGTAAGTTTCACAATGCAGATTTACATTTTTAGCCCATGAAAGGTAAACATTCACAAATAGTTGCATTTTGCTGTATGACAAGAATTGGGAAAACATGAAATCAATTATCAAAATTGTAGATTGGCCTAAACATATGTGATCCTGGGCAACTCATGTAATCTCGCAATGGCCAGCTAACCTGTGCAAATTGCTTATCCATAATATTTCAAAATTGTCAGCCACTAAAAGTGAGTTATATACTGGCTTTTCCGACATTGGTGGGGCAGGTATAGAATTCACTGCCAAGTACCCTAGGTTTGAAAAAAATGTGAACACCTTCCGGTCAACACTCAAAACCCGGCTTTTCGCCTGGTACCTCACCTTTGTATACAATAATCCTGTGATGTGACCAGAAAGTCCTTTGCTGAGTCCTATCCTTTATTTTTGTACATTTGTATTTTTGTACGCCCAGATGCCTGCGGGTCAGTGGCGCGTTAAAAGTGAATAAATAAATAATACTGATCTTTACCCTGGCTCTCTGCTAGAGCCTGTATGCCTTCCTTGTGGCTGATACAGTTATAGTATATCCCGTTCCTGTGCTAGAACATAATTACCCCTCGTCATGGAAATGCCACACGTTTTTTATTCTCTTTATTCCAGCATGGATGAAGGTGGATAAAGGCCTATCCATGGAATTCCCAATGCTTAATGTATTTGCTACCCATGCACCATACCAAGCTATGGGATGTGGATATGAAAAAGGGGTCTGGATTGGCGTTTCCAAAGCATCACGGGGTGCATCATTTTCATTGGTGGGGATGTGAGGGCCCCCAAAGCTGTCTGTGAGCAAGGCCCCAAAACATGTTGAAGAAGGCCCTGGAATAATAGGGCCAGACACAGTCTTGCAGGCAGTGAAATAAACCACAGATCTAAATCAGCAGGTTGGTTTACTCCATTAGATGACATGAAACCATTTAAATAATGTCTGTGCCTTCCATGGATGCAAAAGGAACCAGGGAACAGGAGCAACACACATGTTGCTGGGAAGTAGTTCCCTTTCTTGGCTGCACAGCCTTATTAAGACCCTTATCCACGTGAGACCTCTACTATAAAGGAAAGCAAAGGGAGCCTCTGCAGAAAGACCCTGTTATTAAAGCAAACATAAATACTGTCTGTGATATTCTCAGCCATGACCCAAACAGGAGGCTTGGAGTTGGCATCTGTGGCAAGGGATTTGACACCTTCAATTGTGGATTTACAAATGTTGTGCATATTATGCGTAGTGCCAAGATACGTGCCTGTTTCCGACAATGACTTCAAGCAGGTGACTATCCAACAGCCTCTTCTATGTCGTAAGTCGGTAAGAAGTAAGACCACATGTAGGGTAGTTGCAGGGATCTCAAGTTGCACTTTATCAGGTGTGAATTAAAAAACAAGTTCTCGTTTTTAGGTCCACCTATAATTCCATGCATACCACATCCAGCTATTTATTTTATATTTATGCACATACAAACATTAATATTGTTAATTTTGGTAATATTAGCATATATTATTTAGCATGTTTGGAGATACTGCTACTCACTGTGATGCAGTACATTTCATTACAATACCTGCAACAAGGCGTTCTGCCAAGTGTGAATGTTTGAGTCATTCACTCTGCAACATGTACACCTGGCTTCAAAGGCACCACACACCCCATTCATTCAGCGATCTAACCTTCCATAACAGTAAATTGAATCGCAAAGTAAGCCCACTTTCTTTTTTTAGCACCTCATATTTTTCATGTCATCAAATAAAACAAGCAGTATTCCTATCTTAAACAGTTACTATGAACAAGTGCACTTATCACACAGTTTCTTTGGCTGTGTGTCTGAAAATGACGATCGTGAATCTCAGGAGATGATTGTTTGAAAGTGGGCACTTGGATGGCGTGACTAGTTAAACATGTTTAATAGCCAAGAGTAGTTCACATGTTAGATTGGGCGGAAGAAAAAGCCCCCTCCCAGAAAATGATCTGGTTTGGTTGCAAAGCCCCCGGGCCTGGACCCCCTGCAAAGGAATCCTGCCCACACCACTGTTGGCCATCAACACTGGGATGAAACATGTTTGCTAAATCTCGGCCCATCTGAGGGAGACCTACTTGGCACGTTCGCCTCTTCCAGCAGAGCAAGTTAGAAATCGGGGAGTGATCCTGCCCTCTCACCCTCTGAAGAGGGCAGGGTGAGGTCTGCCCTCTTACTCGCATACCTCTTACCCTAGATACGTCAACCCAGGCTACTATGCAGGCTAAACATGATTCTTGACCTCATGAAACCGGAGCAGAGCATTCTGGGTATTGTTGCCCATGTGTAGTTTTGCATGGATTATGGAATAGACTTTAACTTGGATTACCAACCTACCCGTCACCTATGTGTTACAAAGACTGCAAAAACCACGACATTAAAGTCCCAGGGGCATGACTTGGGTAGAAATGGGCCGCAGAGTGCACTGGTGATGCACTCACGACAATGGCTTCCTGAGGCTCAACGTATAGATTTCTAAATTCTCGGTCTGGTTGATATGATATGATATAAGTCATTTATAACGCGCCTGTACACACGTGTTTCTTGGCACGACAAGGCAAGGGAGTGCCCCTTATAGTAAGTTCCCTTACTATAAAGAGGGGCCGCTGGTTATATTGGATTGTCTGCGTCACTACACTGAATAGAATGTAAGATCTTCTACTGTCCTCCAACGGGTTATGCCAAAATATCACAGAGTATGTCTAGGTGGCTGGGCTTTCACCATACTGACTCCCCACCTGCCATCTTGCAATTCCACTCCAGCTGTCTGGGTGGCTGGGCTTTCACCATACCGAGCCCCACCCCGCCATCTTGCAATTCCACTCCGGCTGTCTGGGTGGCTGGGCTTTCACCCTACCGACCCCCACCCGCCATCTTGTAATTCCATTCCAGCTGTCTGGGTGGCTGGGCTTTCACCCTATCGACCCCCCCACCCCGCCATCTTGCAATTCCATTCCGGCTGTCTGGGTGGCTGGGCTTTCACCCTACCGACCCCCACCACGCCATCTTGCAATTCCACTCCGGCTGTCTGGGTGGCCGGCTGTCTGGGTGGCTGGGCTTTCACCATACTGACTCCCACCTGCCATCTTGCAATTCCACTCCGGCTGTCTGGGTGGCTGGGCTTTCAACATACCGACTCCCACCTGCCATTTTGCAATTCCACTCCGGCTGTCTGGGTGGCTGGGCTTTCACCCTACCGACCCCCACCCGCCATCTTGTAATTCCATTCCGGCTGTCTGGGTGGCTGGGCTTTCACCCTACCGACCCCCCACCCCGCCATCTTGCAATTCCATTCCGGCTGTCTGGGTGGCTGGGCTTTCACCCTACCGACCCCCACCACGCCATCTTGCAATTCCACTCTGGCTGTCTGGGTGGCCGGGTGGCTGGGCTTTCAACATACCGACCCCCACCCCGCCATCTTGCAATTCCATTCTGGCTGTCTGGGTGGCTGGGCTTTCACCATGCCGAGCCCCACCCCACCATCTTGCAATTCAATTCCGGCTGTCTGGGTGGCTGGGCTTTCACCCTACCGACCCCCCACCACGCCATCTTGCAATTCCATTCCGGCTGTCTGGGTGGCTGGGCTTTCACCATACTGACCCCCACCCGCCATCTTGCAATTCCATTCCGGCTGTCTGCATAGCTGGGCTTTCACCATACTGACCCCCACCCGCCATCTTGCAATTCCATTCCGGCTGTCTGGGTTGCTGGGCTTTCACCATACTGACCCCCACCCGCCATCTTGCAATTCCATTCCGTCTGTCTGGTGGCTGGGCTTTCACCATACTGACCCCCACCCGCCATCTTGCAATTCCATTCCGGCTGTCTGCATGGCTGGGCTTTCACCATACTGACCCCCACCCGCCATCTTGCAATTCCATTCCGGCTGTCTGGGTGGCTGGGCTTTCACCATACTGACCCCCACTCGCCGTCTTGCAATTCCATTCCGGCTGTCTGGATGGCTGGGATTTCACCCTACCGACCTCCACCCACCATCTTGCAATTCCATTCCGGCTGTCTGGGTGGCTGGGATTTCACCATACCGACCCCCCCCGCCATCTTGCAATTCCATTCCGGCTGTCTGGGTGGCTGGGCTTTCACTCTACTGACCCCCACCACGCCATCTTGCAATTCCACTCCGACTGTCTGGGTGGTCGGCTGTCTGGGTGGCTGGGCTTTCACCATACTGACTCCCACCTGCCATCTTGCAATTCCACTATGGCTGTCTGGGTGGCTGGGCTTTCAACATACCAACCCCCACCCCGCCATCTTGCAATTCCATTCCGGCTGTCTGGGTGGCTGGGCTTTCACCATACCGAGCCCTACCCCACCATCTTGCAATTCCATTCCGGCTGTCTGGGTGGCTGGGCTTTCACCCTACCGACCCCCCACCCCGCCATCTTGCAATTCCATTCCGGCTGTCTGGGTGGTTGGGCTTTCACCATACTGACCCCCACCCGCCATCTTGCAATTCCATTCCGGCTGTCTGGGTGGCTGGGCTTTCACCCTACCGACCCCCACCACGCCATCTTGCAATTACACCCTGGCTGTCTGGGTGGCTGGGCTTTCACCATACCGAGCCCCACCCCACCATCTTGCAATTCCATTCCGGCTGGCTGGGTGGCTGGGCTTTCACCATACCGAGCCCCACCCGTCATCTTGCGATTCCATTCTGGCTGTCTGGATGGCTGGGCTTTCACCATACTGACCCCTACACGCCATCTTGCAATTCCATTCTGGCTGTCTGGGTGGCTGGGATTTCACCCTACCGACCCCCACCCCGCCATCTTGCAATTCCATTCCCGGCTGTCTGGGTGGTTGGGCATTCACCATACTGACCCCCACCCGCCGTCTTGCAATTCCATTCCGGCCGTCTGGGTGGCTGGGTTTTTACCATACTGTCTCCCACCTGCCATCTTGCAATTCCACTCCGGCTGTCTGGGTGGCTGGGCTTTCAACATACCGACCCCCACCCCGCCATCTTGCAATTCCATTCCGGCTGTCTGCATGGCTGGGTTTTCACCATACTGACCCCCACCCGCCATCTTGCAATTCCATTCCGGCTGTCTGGGTGGCTGGGCTTTCACCATACTGACCCCCACCCGTCATCTTGCAATTCCATTCCGGCTGTCTGGGTGGCTGGGATTTCAACATACTGGCCCTCATTACGACCCTGGCGGAAATCGGAAAACGATGGCGGAGATGCAATACCGCCATCGAATAGCGCTCGGTGCGACTATGACCCGCCACCGCAAAGTACGAAGCCATTAGCGACACCGTAGTGAACGCCAACGCTAACTGCACCAAGTACGCGCGCGCGCGCCATGCCAAACCGTAAATACCACCATGGCGCAAGGGTATGCGAATTCCGACCCTAGCGGACATGTACCTAACGCCATCAAGCATGGCGGAAAGCACCATTCCGCCATGGTGAGAAGTACGGCATCGCGAATCAACCGTAAACGGCCCCACTGAGTGCCTGTACACCGCTCCCTGCCCACAAAGTACAACTCCTCGTAGGTGCAATGAAGTCACAATGCTACCAGTGAAATGTACAAGTCACCCATGCATGCCAACGAACAAAAGATCCACAAGAGGGGCCAATGGGAGCTGCAGGGCACAGATGGCACGAATACAGAAGCCATTCCAATGGACATGACCACATTCCCCCCCCCCCGAAACGCACGCAAACACAGGCACCTGTGACCAGCAATATTCCGAAAATCACAACATTCCACCAGTCCACCTGGCTGACCGTCGTCTGTTACACAAAACCCAATCCCCCGCCCCTGAGCATGACAACATTCAAACAGTCATATTGGCTGCCCCCATCCCTGACCTCACTGGGCTCCGTAGGCAAACGCGCCCAGCACAGAACCACGCGACTATACTCCGAAACCGGAACCCAATGCAGATCTCCTCACAACACATCGCTCCCCAAATAGGAATATGCCACATCACTCGCAAAGAAGAACGCTACACGTCCCATATCAGAATAGAAATTTAATGCACAACTAAATCACCAAGCTCATACAGCCATTAGTCCATGAACTACAAAACACATATCACCATTGTGGGCTGCATCCGCAAGGAATGACCAGCTACTACTTGTGTGACACCCTGTTCCATCATGGTACACAGAGCCACATTCACGTACGAAAAGGCAACATGAAAGCGCACAGAACCGCAGGCCCGTCCCAATGGGGAGGCACTAGTCCAACTGAAAGGCCGAAATGTTGCTCCGAGCCACTAGTACTGCGTAAGGGCATGTGGGCCATTGGCGATCGTCCCATAAGATCGTAATGCTGCTCCACTGATTAACACGAAGCAGCAGGTGTCGTGAGTAAACGCCATCTGCAGGAGTGGCATACAGATGGCAGTGGCAAAAGGGGAGGAGATACCTGTCAACCAAAAGAAAAGAAAAAGAACAGAATGGCCATCAGAAGTACATTCGAACAACTCACTCCAATGACCACACTAAATCCACAGCCATATGCATGCTAGCCCACTCCAAAGGATCATCACCACCCCAAAACCACTTGCGACTCATAACTATCTATATCGAGGTGTAAACACCATCCCAAACGAGTGTACCTGTGCATGCGTCTGTCAAAACAGATTCCATCAGATGGGAATGTTAACGTGCATGGACACAAGTGTCTGAAGGCACGTCGAGACAGGGAGGGCTCAACAAGGCCAGATAGACGATGGTCCCACTATGGCAGCCCTGCATCACATAGCGCAGGGGAGGCGGATAGATTCCAAGAAGCCCTGTACATGGCAAACCCTGTATCAAATCACCTGCCCATGCATCCATTCATCATTCCCTCAACCTGTTATAAAAACGCCTGAATATTTACTCACAAAACATTCGGAATTTCCATTGAGTCTGTGCGTCATGCAGCCTGCAAAATCCACAGTGTCCCAGCCCGTAATTTCAGTGATGTGAAGTTACATGAATTTGGGAACGTCCGGCCTCATCGCCCACGTCACTATTGCGCATCCCAAACTATTCATATCAATCATTGCTTCCTCGCCATGGCCTCTGTCTCAAGGACATCGAACAATAGAACGTTATATTTGCAGTCAGACCTGTGGGCATCTCCTCTCCGCTAGCCGAAAACCGAAAGCGCCGGCCTTCGAATTCCTCATTTGCAACATCACGTCGAAAAGGCATCTGTGGCCGTTTGAAATCACAAATTAATCCATCTAGTGCAGCTGTGTGTGAAAATGTCAACTGCCATCACCCACTAATGGGACGCCCCGCCCGTCGTTGCAACTCGGTACAGTGATGCATGAGGGCCCACCGTTACTCGAGTACTACGTTCCACTGACCCATCACAAGTCTGTTCGCGACTGCAAAGATTGTATGTGAAACAATGGGACCATAGCCGAATGTACATATCAACAAATGTTACACGGCCATCGGGTACAAATACATGATTGCAATAGCAAGATGCCGTTCCTCGAATAGCAGCGTTGTGTGCGGGACGTGCTCGCCCAAAGGGGAGAGCAGCTTGCACAGGTGGAATGAATCACCACAGGTGGAGGCCATACAGCCTGAAAACACATAAAGTGCACACCCAGTCTCCTCCCACAACCACACCCACTCCGAAATGCTACCGGCAGGACTCGCGATGTTGGCCCTGGGGGACCTGATAGCACTGCAAGTACTCCAACTCCAAGAAGAAGACGAACACCAACTACAACCGGCCGCACGGAGGAGACACAGGAGGAGGAGGAGGCCAAGGCAGGGCCCGCAAGGGCCGCCAGCACAGCCACTACCACCACGCAGGCAGCCCGCAATCCCACGCCTCCGAGCACATCCGTTCAGCCTCACTGATGAGCAGATCCACACCCTCTACCGTTTGGACCGGGACACCATAGCCGCAATAGTGGACATGACACAGGCTGACCTTGTCAGCATGATAGACAGCCCAACCGCCATCCCACCCCTACTGAAGGTGGTGTCTGTACTCCACTTCCTGGCCACGGGCACCTACCAGCACACAGTCGGACAGTTGCATGGCATTTCTCAGCCACTGTTCTCACGGACACTATTGCAAGTGCTCGATGCCCTCCTGAAGCACGCAGACGACTACATCTCTCTACCACGCTCGGAGCAGGACATTACCAACACTAAAGTGGGATTCCATGCACTTGCCGGCATACCGGGTTGCATTGGTGCCATCGACTGCACCCATGTGGAATTGGTCGTCCCACATGCCATGGAGGCCCAGCACCGCAACCGAAAACAATTTCATTCCCTGAATGTACAGATGGTGTGTGACTCCAACAGGATCATTACACATTGTTGTGCCAGATTCCCTGGATCAACCCATGATTCTATGGTCTTGAGGAACTCTACTATACCACGCTACATGGAGCGACACGCAGGGAACAGATCCTGGCTACTCGGTGAGTCTCTTTTCATGCATGATGATGTGGGGTATGTGATGCGGCAATGACCTGGCAGGAAGGGGGGGGGGTGTGCGTACGTAGCAATGGCATTCCACATTATACGTTTATCGTCCACATACAGGTGATGCTGGGTATCCACTGAAGAGATGGCTCCTCACACCAGTCCGGAACCCACGGAACCAGCAAGAGCAGGACTACAACCATGCCCACTCACGTACCCGTGTAGTCATTGAACAGGCATTCGGCCTACTGAAGACTCGTTTCCGCTGCCTCAGCAGGTCTGGCGGGGCACTCCTGTACCGCCATGAGAAGGTTGCAAAGATGGTGATGGCATGTGTCATGCTCCACAACATGTGCGTACGTAGAAATGTGCCCATGCCCCCTGACGCAGAACTGCAAGCACCTGATGATGGTCATGATGAGGGTGGGGATGTGGCAGCACCTCAAGGAGTCTGCGAGGCACCGGAGGGGCGTGACATTCGTCAGCATCTCATTGATGCATGCTTCTAGCACTCACGCCTGGTGGCTGATACATGGACACGGGACTCGTGGCACTGTGTGTGTCTGGTACATGCACAATATGGACTATACGCCTAGGATGGCCTAGTACATTAAGATCATTGTCGACACATCTCATTGGTTGATCATGCACTTGTTTATGGCATATGTGATATCATGTTGAACACCCTATCGACCCGCCACCCAAGTGAGCCCAACACACCCCCTCCACCCTCCTACCTCCCCCCCGAACACCAGTGTCCAAAGATGCTCATTGTCAGTGGGCTGTCGCTATTGCAAGCCCCCTCTGCGGGTGTCAGGGGCACCCCTGCCTGTGGAGCGCAGGTTCCTCCCAGATCTACGTTGGGGGCTGCCCTGGACGGAACTTGCAACGGATGATGTCTCTGCCTGCTCACGTCCATGCATGTCCCTAAGGGTTTGTGAGAGCTCCGTGAGCACACGGCGCACTGCGGCAAGTTCGGAACATACGTCTTTGGACGTCGCATGCAGTTCCCCCCTCAGGCTCTCGGTGCTTCTCTCCATTTGGACTCTCAGGCTCTCGGTGCTACTCTCCATTTGGACTCTCAGGCTCTCGGTGCTACTCTCCATTTGGACTCTCAGGCTCTCGGTGCTACTCTCCATTTGTGCCCTTAGTGTCTCTGTACCTCTCTCCATTTCTGCCCTGAGTGTCTCAGTTGATGTTTCTATGTCTGCCTTAGTGCCCCCACATTCATCGGCATGGTCCTTGAGGAGCGTGGCCAGTTGCTGCTGTTGCCCGATTAACTGGTCGAGGGACTGTTGCCTCTGCTGGGCCATGGCCATTTGCGGGGGTGTCACAGAGGGGCTGTTGACCTCATGTTGCCTTGCCACAGGGCTTGCGGGGGATGGCCAGTCGTCGTCTTGTGGGTGCCCCTGCGTGGTATTCTCATGTTGTACGGGATGGGACAGACAGGGGGATTGGGACAGGTCATGGATGGATCTGACTTCGACATCCCCGTCTTCTGTGTCGGAGCATGCTGCCATCAATGGGGTGTCACCTATGGTGCTGCTGCCACCAGAGCCAGTGCCTTCTGTGGCATCCGTTGGGGGGACCTGTGGTGGTGGTGTTGTGGGCATGCTGGCTGCTGGGGTGCCTGTTGATGTTCCCTCCTCTGTGCTGCCACCTGATTTGTGCTGCTGCCGTGTCTTGATGCGTGCAGCTGAGGTGGAGGGTCTTTGGCCGTTGGTCTTGGCCCTCTTTGCAGGTGTGCTGGTAGGGGTGTTCTGTTGCTCGTCGTTTGGATTGGACCCTGTGGTGGAGTAAAGGAGGGCGAGGGTTATTATTGGGTCTGTGGGTATTGGAATGGCATTGTATCACATGCATTGGGGTGGTACATGAGGGTGATTTGGGTCGGGGCCTTGGAGGTGCTTTCATTTGTGTGTGGGGTGAGGGTGCAGTTGTTTGGCAGCCTGCAGTTAGGGTGTGCCTGCTGGACGTGTGGTGGGTGTTTTAGGGGTTTTTAATTATTTATGTATTTATTGTGGTTTTAAAGTGCGCTATGAGGGCGATGTGTGTGGACGTTCTCCTGGACATGTGTTTCTGTTGCACTATGTGGACACATGGTACTTCACATTATTGGACATTGTGGATTTAGCATTGTTTTATCTGGCCCACCTACCTGATTCTTCTGATGTCTGCACTCCTTTCTCCATCCCTCCGACTCCCTCAATGCTCTCCATTCCGATGGTGGAGGCACAGATTTCTTCCCAGGGGGTCAACTTGATGGGTGATTCAGGACCTCCCCCGGTGGCTGTGGCAATGTTGCGGTTGGCAGAGAGTATGCTGCGGACGCGTATCCGCAGGTCGTCCCACCGCTTTCTGCATTGCTGTGGGGTGCGGGGTGCGGTCCCCACCGCGCTTACCCGCTGTGCCACCAGAGCCCATATGGCCTTCTTGTTCGCAAGTGCCGTCCTGGTCATTTGCGTGGAGAAGACGACGGCAGCATTCTCCTGGAGGGTCTCTGTTAGCACGGTGAGTTCCTCACGGGAGAAGTGGACCTGCCGCTTGCGGTCGCACGCTTTCTTCGCTACTTTTCCCATTTTTCTTGGTTTCGCTAGGGTGGATGACGGGTTGGGGTGTGTCTCAGGGTAGTGTTTTTAGTGGTTGTGTGGTTTTAGTGGTTTTATAGGTGTACGGCGGGATGTTTCCCGTTCCGGGCCCATGTTTTTACTTCCGTTTCCGTATATTTCCGGTCACCGTACTTTCCGGTAGGCGCACTCTGCGGTGTCCGCTGTGATGGGTGGCGGTATTGCACCTAGGGCGACGTACGGCGGCGGTGTGGGCCATTTTGGGGTCATTTCCGCCATCGCGGACTTTGCACTTCCGCCATGGCGTGGTGCTCGTGCCCGATGGGTCGGAATGGACCGCTCTTTGCTCCTTCGTGCAATGGCGGAAACGCTATTTACGCTGTTGCGGTCCGGTCAGTCACTTTCCGCCAGGGTCGTAATGAGGGCCACTGACTCCCACCCGGCATATTGCAATTCCATTCCGGCTGTCTGGGTGGCTGGGCTTTCACCATACCGACCCCCACCCCGCCATCTTGCAATTCCATTCTGGCTGTCTGGGTGGCTGGGCTTTCACCATACCGACCCCCACCCCGCCATCTTGCAATTCCATTCCGGCTGTCTGGGTAGTTGGGCTTTCACCCTACTAACCCCCATCCGTCATCTTGCAATTCCATTACGGCTGTCTGGGTGGCTGGGCTTTCACCATACTGACCCCCACACGCCATCTTGCAATTCCATTCCGGCTGTCTGGGTAGTTGGGCTTTCACCCTACTAACCCCCATCTGTCATCTTGCAATTCCATTACCGCTGTCTGGGTGGCTGGGCTTTCACCATACTGACCCCCACCCGCCATCTTTCAATTCCGGCTGTCTGGGTGGCTGGGATTTCACAATACTGACCCCCACCCGCCATCTTGCAATTCCATTCCGGCTGTCTGGGTGGCTGGGCTTTCACCTTACTGACCCCCACCCGTCATCTTGCAATTCCATTCCCGCTGTCTGGGTGGCTGGGATTTCACCATACTGACTCCTTCCCGTCATCTTGCAATTCCATTCCGGCTGTCTGGGTGGCTGGGCTTTCACCATACCGATCCCCACCCCAACATCTTGCAATTCCATTCCGGGTGGCTGGGCTTTCACCATACCAACGCCCACCCCGCCATCTTGCAATTCCATTCCGGCTGTCTGGGTAGTTGGGCTTTCACCCTACTGACCCCCATCCGTCATCTTGCAATTCCATTATGGCTGTCTGGGTGGCTGGGCTTTCACCATACTGACCCCCACCTGCCATCTTGCAATTCCGGCTGTCTGGGTGGGTGGGATTTCACAATACTGACCCCCATCTGTCATCTTGCAATTCCATTCCGGCTGCCTGGGTGGCTGGGATTTCACAATACTGACCCCCACACGCCATCTTGCAATTCCATTTCGGCTGTCTGGGTGGCTGGGTTTTCACAATACTGACCCCCATCCGTCATCTTGCAATTCCATTCCGGCTGCCTGGGTGGCTGGGATTTCACAATACTGACCCCCACACGCCATCTTGCAATTCCATTCAGGCTGTCTGGGTGGCTGGGATTTCACTCGACTGACCCCCACCACGCCATCTTGCAATTCCACTCCGACTGTCTGGGTGGTCGGCTGTCTGGGTGGCTGGGCTTTCACCATACTGACTCCCACCTGCCATCTTGCAATTCCACTATGGCTGTCTGGGTGGCTGGGCTTTCAACATACTGACCCCCACCCCGCCATCTTGCAATTCCATTCCGGCTGTCTGGGTGGCTGGGCTTTCACCATACCGAGCCCTACCCCACCATCTTGCAATTCCATTCCGGCTGTCTGGGTGGCTGGGCTTTCACCCTACCGACCCCCCACCCCGCCATCTTGCAATTCCATTCCGGCTGTCTGGGTGGTTGGGCTTTCACCATACTGACCCCCACCCGCCATCTTGCAATTCCATTCCGGCTGTCTGGGTGGATGGGCTTTCACCCTACCGACCCCCACCACGCCATCTTGAAATTCCACTCTGGCTGTCTGGGTGGCTGGGCTTTCACCATACCGAGCCCCACCCCACCATCTTGCAATTCCATTCCGGCTGTCTGGGTGGCTGGGCTTTCACCATACCGAGCCCCACCCGTCATCTTGCGATTCCATTCTGGCTGTCTGGATGGCTGGGCTTTCACCATACTGACCCCTACACGCCATCTTGCAATTCCATTCCAGCTGTCTGCATGGCTGGGCTTTCACCATACCGACCCCCACCCGCCATCTTGCAATTCCATTCCGGCTGTCTAGGTGGCTGGGCTTTCACCATACTGACGCACACCCACCATCTTGCAATTTCATTCCGGCCGTCTGGGTGGCTGGGTTTTTACCATACTGTCTCCCACCTGCCATCTTGCAATTCCACTCCGGCTGTCTGGGTGGCTGGGCTTTCAACATACCGACCCCCACCCCGCCATCTTGCAATTCCATTCCGGCTGTCTGCATGGCTGGGTTTTCACCATACTGACCCCCACCCGCCATCTTGCAATTCCATTCCGGCTGTCTGGGTGGCTGGGCTTTCACCATACTGACCCCCACCCGTCATCTTGCAATTCCATTCCGGCTGCCTGGGTGGCTGGGATTTCAACATACTGACTCCCACCCGGCATATTGCAATTCCATTCCGGCTGTCTGGGTGGCTGGGCTTTCACCATACCGACCCCCACCCCGCCATCTTGCAATTCCATTCCGGCTGTCTGGGTGGCTGGGCTTTCACCATACCGACCCCCACCCCGCCATCTTGCAATTCCATTCCGGCTGTCTGGGTAGTTGGGCTTTCACCCTACTAACCCCCATCCGTCATCTTACAATTCCATTACGGCTGTCTGGGTGGCTGGGATTTCACCATACTGACCCCCACCCGCCATCTTGCAATTCCGGCTGTCTGGGTGGCTGGAATTTCACAATACTGACCCCCACACGCCATCTTGCAATTCCATTCCGGCTGTCTGGGTAGTTGGGCTTTCACCCTACTAACCCCCATCTGTCATCTTGCAATTCCATTACGGCTGTCTGGGTGGCTGGGCTTTCACCATACTGACCCCCACCCGCCATCTTGCAATTCCGGCTGTCTGGGTGGCTGGGATTTCACAATACTGACCCCCACCCACCATCTTGCAATTCCATTCCGGCCGTCTGGGTGGCTGGGTTTTTACCATACTGACCCCCACCCGCCATCTTGCAATTCCGGCTGTCTGGGTGGCTGGGATTTCACAATACTGACCCCCACCCACCATCTTGCAATTCCATTCCGGCTGTCTGGGTGGCTGGGATTTCAACATACTGACTCCCACCCGGCATATTGCAATTCCATTCCGGCTGTCTGGGTGGCTGGGCTTTCACCATACCGACCCCCACCCCGCCATCTTGCAATTCCATTCCGGCTGTCTGGGTGGCTGGGCTTTCACCATACCGACCCCCACCCCGCCATCTTGCAATTCCATTCCGGCTGTCTGGGTAGTTGGGCTTTCACCCTACTAACCCCTATCCGTCATCTTACAATTCCATTACGGCTGTCTGGGTGGCTGGGCTTTCACCATACTGACCCCCACCCGCCATCTTGCAATTCCGGCTGTCTGGGTGGCTGGAATTTCACAATACTGACCCCCACACGCCATCTTGCAATTCCATTCCGGCTGTCTGGGTAGTTGGGCTTTCACCCTACTAACCTCCATCTGTCATCTTGCAATTCCATTACGGCTGTCTGGGTGGCTGGGCTTTCACCATACTGACCCCCACCCGCCATCTTGCAATTCCGGCTGTCTGGGTGGCTGGGATTTCACAATACTGACCCCCACCCACCATCTTGCAATTCCATTCCGGCCGTCTGGGTGGCTGGGTTTTTTCCATACTGTCTCCCACCTGCCATCTTGCAATTCCACTCCGGCTGTCTGGGTGGCTGGCTTTCAACATACCGACCCCCACCCCGCCATCTTGCAATTCCATTCCGGCTGTCTGCATTGCTGGGTTTTCACCATACTGACCCCCACCCGCCATCTTGCAATTCCATTCCGGCTGTCTGGGTGGCTGGGCTTTCACCATACTGACCCCCACCCGTCATCTTGCAATTCCATTCCGGCTGTCTGGGTGGCTGGGATTTCAACATACTGACTCCCACCCGGCATATTGCAATTCCATTCCGGCTGTCTGGGTGGCTGGGCTTTCACCATACCGACCCCCACCCCGCCATCTTGCAATTCCATTCCGGCTGTCTGGGTGGCTGGGCTTTCACCATACCGACCCCCACCCCGCCATCTTGCAATTCCATTCCGGCTGTCTGGGTAGTTGGGCTTTCACCCTACTAACCCCCATCCGTCATCTTACAATTCCATTACGGCTGTCTGGGTGGCTGGGCTTTCACCATACTGACCCCCACCCGCCATCTTGCAATTCCGGCTGTCTGGGTGGCTGGAATTTCACAATACTGACCCCCACACGCCATCTTGCAATTCCATTCCGGCTGTCTGGGTAGTTGGGCTTTCACCCTACTAACCCCCATCTGTCATCTTGCAATTCCATTACGGCTGTCTGGGTGGCTGGGCTTTCACCATACTGACCCCCACCCGCCATCTTGCAATTCCGGCTGTCTGGGTGGCTGGGATTTCACAATACTGACCCCCACCCGCCATCTTGCAATTCCATTCCGGCTGTCTGGGTGGCTGGGCTTTCACCTTACTGACCCCCACCCGTCATCTTGCAATTCCATTCCCGCTGTCTGGGTGGCTGGGATTTCACCATACTGACTCCTTCCCGTCATCTTGCAATTCCATTCCGGCTGTCTGGGTGGCTGGGCTTTCACCATACCGATCCCCACCCCAACATCTTGCAATTCCATTCCGGCTGTCTGGGTGGCTGGGCTTTCACCATACCAACGCCCACCCCGCCATCTTGCAATTCCATTACGGCTGTCTGGGTGGCTGGGCTTTCACCATACTGACCCCCACCTGCCATCTTGCAATTCCGGCTGTCTGGGTGGGTGGGATTTCACAATACTGACCCCCATCTGTCATCTTGCAATTCCATTCCGGCTGCCTGGGTGGCTGGGATTTCATAATACTGACCCCCACACGCCATCTTGCAATTCCATTTCGGTTGTCTGGGTGGCTGGGTTTTCACAATACTGACCCCCATCCGTCATCTTGCAATTCCATTCCGGCTGCCTGGGTGGCTGGGATTTCAGAATACTGACCCCCACACGCCATCTTGCAATTCCATTCCGGCTGCCTGGGTGGCTGGGATTTCACAATACTGACCCCCACACGCCATCTTGCAATTCCATTCTGGCTGCCTGGGTGGCTGGGATTTCACAATACTGACCCCCACACGCCATCTTGCAATTCCATTTCGGCTGCCTGGGTGGCTGGGATTTCACAATACTGACCCCCATCCCGCCATCTTGCAATTCCATTCCGACTTCCTCATGAGGAATCTCCCACTTTCTCACTTTCAAGAAATAGTGTAAAACGTTCTAGTCCTCCTGCGTTGACCCTAATCAATGTGCTAAGGTCAATCTTCAAGGAAAAGTCCTTACCCATCACGGCACTCGTTCAACAACGGCGAAAGGTCTCACACTCCAACGCTATACAATACATAGCATAAATCAACTGAAAACTTACCCTGTGCCCCCCAAAATATGTACCATTTTGCACAACCCTTTTACATGTAAAAGGTGTAAAGTACACTCGATTAATGTGTGTTTGCCCAAATGTTATGATATGTGATATTGGTATAGCGCCTACTGCCATTGTTACCGCTTCGAAGCGCTGTGGGTTGGAAGGCGCATATATGCATGTGCTGAGCTCTGCATAGCTGGACCCTAGCTTTGAAGCAGCTGTGCGCTGCACGGCAAGGGACACAGTGATAGAGTATAGGAACGGAAGGATAGGTTTGTTAAGGGTACACCTCAAAGGCCGTGGAGTGGGAGGGAATATTATATGAGCAATGGAAGAAGGGGATCCGGGTTAGGGAGGGGGCGTGGATCCATTCTTGATTCCTTGGTTGGTGGATCTCAAGCCATGTTCCTGTGTTTCTTGCATTAGTCAGTCGTAACTGCACTGTTGAGGGCCTGGGTTTGTCTCTCCCATTTCATCAGGTATTTCCTGCAACTTGATGAATATCTTGTGTGGGTGGGGGGTTGTGGAGGCCTATAACTCGTCTATAGGCAAGGAGGCCCAGGTAAGAGCATTTTGCAAATGCCCCCGGCCCCCCCCTCACTCCCCCTGTTTCTGATGCCTTGTTCTTCATATGGTGCTGGCTGCTGTATGTTCAGCTGTTTCAGTGGCTGCTTATAACAAGCGTCACTTATACTGCACTGAACGGCGCTCGCCTTATAAGGATGAAGAGCTCAACCCACCCTGCTAGGATTTAAACCAAGGTTTAAACCACATACCGGTGCAGCGAGTGCTCAACCCACCCTGCTAGGATTTAAATCCAGAACAGCAGATCTACCACGAACCGGAGCAGCAAGTGCTGAACCGACCCTGCTAGGATTATAACCTACACCTTCAGGTTATCACAAAACGGAGCAGCAAGTGCTGAACACACCCTGCTAGGATTTAAACCTACACCTTCAGGTTTATCACAAACCGGAGCAGTAAGTGCTGAAGCCACCCTGCTAGGATTTAAACCTACACCTTCAGGTTTATCACAAACCGGAGCAGTAAGTGCTGAACCCACCCTGTTAGGATTATAACCTACACCTTCAGGTTTATCACTAACCGGAGCAGCAAGTGCGGAACACACCCTGCTAGGATTTAAACCTACACCTTCAGGTTTATCCCAAACCGAAGCAGCAAATGCTGAACCCACCCTGCTAGGATTATAACCTACACCTGCAGGTTTACCAAAAACCGGAGAAGCCAGTGCTGAACCCACCCTGCTAGGATTTAAACCTACACCTCAAACTGGAGCAGCATGTGCTGAACCTACCCTGCTAGGATTTAAAGCTACACCTGCAGGTTACCACAAACCGGAGCAGCAAGTGCTGAACCCACCCTGCTAGGATTTAAGCCTACACCTCAAACTGGAGCAGCACGTGCTGAACCCACCCTACTAGGATTTAAAGCTACATCCGCAGGTTTACCACAAACCGGAGCAGCAAGTGCTGAACCCACCCTGCTAGGATTATAACCTACACCTTCAGGTTTATCACTAACCGGAGCAGCAAGTGCGGAACACACCCTGCTAGGATTTAAACCTACACCTTCAGGTTTATCCCAAACCGGAGCAGCAAGTGCTGAACCCACCCTGCTAGGATTATAACCTACACCTGCAGGTTTACCAAAAACCGTAGAAGCAAGTGCTGAACCCACCCTGCTAGGATTTAAACCTACACCTCAAACTGGAGCAGCATGTGGTGAACCCACCCAGCTAGGATTTAAAGCTACACCTGCAGGTTACCACAAACCGGAGCAGCAAGTGCTGAACCCACCCTGCTAGGATTTAAGCCTACACCTCAAACTGGAGCAGCACGTGCTGAACCCACCCTACTAGGATTTAAAGCTACACCTGCAGGTTTACCACAAACCGGAGCAGCAAGTGCTAAACCCACCCTGCTAGGATTTAAACCTACACCTCAAACTGGAGCAGGACGTGCTGAACCCACCCTACTAGGATTTAAACCTACACCTGCAGGTTTAGCACAAACCAGAGCAGCAAGTGCTCAAGTGACCAAGCTATCCCATGTGAAACCCTCGATGGACAGAATCTGTAACTCTAGGAAAGGGGCCCGTGATGGGGCCCTTAAGGTATAGAACTCAGGGAACATCCGGGAATCAAAATACTTTAGACAATAACAATCCTCTACATGTGTGCTGCCCACATCTAACAGAGGATGTCCGGTCTGGCAGGCAAGCAGGGGGTAGATCCTTTACTCCTTCATGATGGTTTGAGAAAGCACGGTTAGATAGAATTCTCCGTGGCTGCCCACTTTTACGCTAGACACATGGGTGGAGCTCTAGCTAGAATTCTCAGTGGAAGTCCACCATTACACTACACGCATGGCAGAGCTCTAGCTAGAATTCTCAGTGGAAGTCCACCTTTACGCTAGACACATGGGCGCAGCTTTAGCTAGAATTTTCAGTGGAAGGCCACCTTTACACTAGACACATGGTGGGGCTCTAGCTACAATTCTCAGTGGAAGTCCACCTTTACACTAGACACATGGGCGGAGCTCTAGCTAGAATTTTCAGTGGAAGTCCACCTTTACGCTAGACACATGGTGGGGCTCTAGCTAGAATTCTCAGTGGAAGTCCACCTTTACGCTAGACACATGGTGGGGCTCTAGCTAGAATTCTCAGTGAAAGTCCACCATTACACTAGACACATGGTGGAGCTCTAGCTAGAATTCTCAGTGGAAGGCCACCTTTACGCTAGACACATGGTGGGGCTCTAGCTAGAATTCTCTATGGAAGTCCACCTTTATGCTAGACACATGGTGGAGCTCTAGCTAGAATTCTCAGTGGAAGTCCACCTTTACACTAGACACATGGCAGAGCTCTAGCTAGAATTCAAAGTGGAAGTCCAAAGTGTCTTTACACTAGACACATAGTGGGGCTCTAGCTAGAATTGTCTATGGAAGTCCACCTTTACACTAGACACATAGTGGGGTTCTAGCTAGAATTCTCTATGGAATTCCACCTTTACGCTAGACACATGGGCGGAGCTTTAGCTAGAATTCTCAGTGGAAGGCCACCTTTACACTAGACACATGGTGGAGCTCTAGCTAGAATTCTCAGTGGAAGTCCACCTTTACGCTAGACACATGGTGGGGCTCTAGCTAGACTTCTCAGTGAAAGTCCACCATTACACTAGGCACATGGTGGAGCTCTAGCTAGAATTCTCAGTGGAAGTCCACCTTTACACTAGACACATGGCAGAGCTCTAGCTAGAATTCTCAGTGGAAGTCCACCTTTACACTAGACACAGGTGGAGGTCTAACTAGAATTCTCAGTGGAAGTCCACCATTACACTAGATACATAGTGGGGCTCTAGCTAGAATTCTCTATGGAAGTCCACCTTTACACTAGACACATAGTGGGGCTCTAGCTAGAATTCTCTATGGAAGTCCACCTTTACGCTAGACATGGGCGGAGCTTTAGCTAGAATTCTCAGTGGAAGGCCACCTTTACACTAGACACATGGTGGAGCTCTAGCTAGAATTCTCAGTGGAAGTCCACCTTTACGCTAGACACATGGGTGGAGCTTTAGCTAGAATTCTCAGTAGAAGGCCACCTTTACACTAGATACATGGTGGAGCTCTAGCTAGAATTCTCAGTGGAAGTCAACCTTTACTCTAGACACATGGTGGGGCTCTAGCTAGAATTCTCAGTGAAAGTCCACCATTACACTAGACGCATGGGCGGAGCTCTAGCTAGAATTCTCTGTGGAAGTCCACCTTAACAATAGACACATGCGCGGAGCTTGAGCTAGAATTCTCTTTGGAAGGCCACCTTTACACTAGACACATGGCGGCGCTCTAGGCCTCTAGCTAGAAATCTCAGTGGAAGGCCACCTTTACGCTAGACACATGGGCGGAGCTCTAGCTAGAATTCTCAGTGCAGGGCAACCTTTACACGAGACACATGGCAGAGCTCTAGCTAGAATTCTACGTGGCTGCCGACCTTTGTGCTAGACACATGGGCAAAGCTCTAGCTAAAATTCTCAGTGGAAGTCCATCTTTACACTAGACACATGGCGGAGCTCTAGTTAGAATTCTCACTGGAAGGCCACCTTTACACTAGACACATGGCGGAGCACTAGCTAGAATTCTCAGTGGTTGGCCACCTTTATGCTAGACACATGGGTGGAGCTCTAGCTAAAATTCTCAATGGAAGTCTACCTTTATACTAGACAAATGGCGGAGCTCTAGCTAGAAATCTCAGTGCAGGGCCACGGTTACACTAGACACATGGCAGAGCTCTAGGCCTCTAGCTAGAAATCTCAGTGGAAGGCCACCTTTACACTAGACACATGGTGGAGTTCTAGCTAGAATTTTCAGTGGAAGTCCACCTTTACACCAGACACATGGCGGAGCTCTAGCTAGAATTCTCAGTGGAAGTCCATCTTAACACTAGGCACATGCGCGGAACTCGAGCTAGAATTCTCCGTGGCTGCCCACCTTTAGGCTAGACACATGGCAGAGCTCTAGCTAGAATTATCAGTGGAAGTCCACCTTTACTCTAGACACATGGGTGGAGCTCTAGCTACAATTCTCCGTGGCTGTTCACCTTTACGCTAGACACATGGGAGGAGCTCTAGCTAGAATTTTCAGTGGAAGCCCACCTTTACACTAGACACATGGTGGAGCTCTAGCTAGAAGTCCACCTTTACGCTAGACACATGGCGGAGCTCTAGCTAGAATTCTCTGTGGCTGCCCACCTTTACGCTAGACACATGGGCGGAGCTTTAGCTAGAATTCTCAGTGGAAGTCAACCTTTACACTGGACACATGGTGGAGCTCTAGCTAGAATTCTCAGTGGAAGTCCACCTTTACGCTAGACACATGGTGGAGCTCTAGCTACAATTCTCAGTGCAGGGGCACCTTTACACTAGACACATGGTGGGGCTCTAGCTAGAATTATCAGTGGAAGGCTACCTTTACGCTAGACACCTGGCAGAGCTCTAGCTAGAATTCTCTGTGGCTGCCCACCTTTACGCTAGACACATGGGCGGAGCTTTAGCTAGAATTTTCTATGGAAGTCCACCTTTACGCTAGACACATGGGCGGAGCTTTAGCTAGAATTCTCATTGGAAGGCCACCTTTACACTAGACACATGGTGGAGCTCTAGCTAGAATTCTCAGTGGAAGTCCACCTTTACGCTAGACACATGGTGGGGCTCTAGCTAGAATTCTCAGTGAAAGTCCACCATTACACTAAACGCATGGGCGGAGTTTCCGCTAGAATTCTCTGTGGAAGGCCACCTTAACACTAGACACATGTGCGGAGCTTGAGCTAGAATTCTCTGTGGAAGGCCACCTTTACACTAGACACATGTCGGAGCGCTAGGCCTCTAGCTAGAAATCTCAGTGGAAGGTCACCTTTACGCTAGACACATGGGCGGAGCTCTAGCTAGAATTCTACGTGGCTGCCCACCTTTATGCTAGACACATGGGCGGAGCTCTAGCTACAATTCTCAGTGGAATTCCATCTTTATGCTAGTCACATGGGCAGAGCTCTAGCTAAAATTCTCAGTGGAAGTCTATCTTTATACTAGACAAATGTCGGAGCTCTAGCTAGAATTCTCAGTGCAGGGCCACGGTTACACTAGACACATGGCGGAGCTCTAGGCCTCTAGCTAGAAATCTCAGTGGAAGGCCACCTTTACACTAGACACATGGTGGTGCTCTAACTAGAATTTTCAGTGGAAGTCCACATTTACACTAGACACATGGCGGAGCTCTAGCTAGAATTCTCTGTGGAAGTCCACCTTAACACTAGACACATGCGCGGAGCTCGAGCTAGAATTCTCCGTGGCTGCCCACCTTTAGGCTAGACACATGGCAGAGCTTAGCTAGAATTCTCAGTGGAAGTCCACCTTTACACGAGACACATAGTGGAGCTCTAGCTAGAATTTTCAGTGGAAGCCCACCTTTACACTAGACACATGTCGGAGCTCTAGCTAGAATTCTCAGTGGAAGGCCACCTTTACGCTAGACACATGGCGGATCACTAGCTAGAATTCTCCGTGGCTGCCCACCTTTACGCTAGACACATGGGCGGAGCTTTACCTACAATTCTCAGTGGAAGGTCACCTTTACACTAGACACATGGTGGAGCGCTAGCTAAAATTCTCAGTGGAAGTCCACCTTTACACTAGACACATGGGCGGAGTTCTGGCTAGAATTCTCTGTGGAAGGCCACCTTTACACTAGACACATGGTGGGGCTCTAGCTAGAATTCACAGTGGAAGTCCACCTTTACACTAGACACATGCACGGCGCTCTAGCTAGAATTCTCAGTGGAAGTCCACCTTTACACAAGACATATAGTGGGGCATTAGCTAGGATTGTCAGTGGAAGTCCACCTTTACACTAGACGCATGGTGGAGCTCTAGATAGAATTCTCAGTGAAAGTCCACCTTTACACTAGACACATGGTGAGGCTCTAGCTAGAATTCACAGTGGAAGTCCACCTTTACACTAGACACGTGCACGGCGCTCTAGCTAGAATTCTCAGTGGAAGTCTACCTTTACACAAGACATATAGTGAGGCATTAGCTAGGATTGTCAGTGGAAGTCCACCTTTACACGAGACACATGGCAGAGCTCTAGCTAGAATTCTACGTGGCTGCCGACCTTTGTGCTAGACACATGGGCGGAGCTCTAGCTAAAATTCTCAGTGGAAGTCCATCTTTACACGAGACACATGGCGGAGCTCTAGTTAGAATTCTCACTGGAAGGCCTCCTTTACACTAGACACATGGCGGAGCACTAGCTAAAATTCGCAGTGGTTGCCCACCTTTATGCTAGACACATGGGTGGAGCTCTAGCTAAAATTCTCAATGGAAGTCTACCTTTATACTAGACAAATGGCGGAGCTCTAGCTAGAAATCTCAGTGCAGGGCCACGGTTACACTAGACACATGGCAGAGCTCTAGGCCTCTAGCTAGAAATCTCAGTGGAAGGCCACCTTTACACTAGACACATGGTGGAGTTCTAGCTAGAATTTTCAGTGGAAGTCCACCTTTACACTAGACACATGGCGGAGCTCTAGCTAGAATTCTCAGTGGAAGTCCACCTTAACACTAGGCACATGCGCGGAGCTCCAGCTAGAATTCTCCGTGGCTGCCCACCTTTAGGCTAGACACATGGCAGAGCTCTAGCTAGAATTATCAGTGGAAGTCCACCTTTACTCTAGACACATGGGTGGAGCTCTAGCTACAATTCTCCGTGGCTGTCCACCTTTACGCTAGACACATGGGAGGAGATCTAGCTAGAATTTTCAGTGGGAGCCCACCTTTACACTAGACACATAGTGGAGCTCTAGCTAGAATTGTCAGTGGAAGTCCACCTTTACGCTAGACACATGGCGGAGCTCTAGCTAGAATTCTCTGTGGCTGCCCACCTTTACGCTAGACACATGGGCGGAGCTTTAGCTAGAATTCTCAGTGGAAGTCCACCTTTACACTGGACACATGGTGAAGCTCTAGCTAGAATTCTCAGTGGAAGTCCACCTTTACACTAGACACATGGTGGAGCTCTAGCTACAATTCTCAGTGCAGGGGCACCTTTACACTAGACACATGGTGGGGCTCTAGCTAGAATTCTCAGTGGAAGGCTACCTTTATGCTAGACACATGGCAGAGCTCTAGCTAGAATTCTCTGTGGCTGCCCACCTTTACGCTAGACACATGGGCGGAGCTTTAGCCAGAATTTTCTATGGAAGTCCACCTTTACGCTAGACACATGGGCGGAGTTTTAGCTAGAATTCTCATTGGAAGGCCACCTTTACACTAGACACATGGTGGAGCTCTAGCTCGAATTCTCAGTGGAAGTCCACCTTTACGCTAGACACATGGTGGGGCTCTAGCTAGAATTCTCAGTGAAAGTCCACCATTACACTAAACGCATGGGCGGAGCTTCAGCTAGAATTCTCTGTGGAAGGCCACCTTAACACTAGACATATGTGCGGAGCTTGAGCTAGAATTCTCTGTGGAAGGCCACCTTTACACTAGACACATGGGCAGTGCTCTAGCTACAATTCTCAGTGGAATTCCATCTTCATGCTAGTCACATGGGCGGAGCTCTAGCTAAAATTCTCAGTGGAAGTCTACCTTTATACTAGACAAATGTCGGAGCTCTAGCTAGAATTTTCAGTGGAAGTCCACCTTTACACTAGACACATGGCGGAGCTCTAGCTAGAATTCTCTGTGGAAGTCCACCTTAACACTAGACACATGCGCGGAGCTCGAGCTAGAATTCTCCG
This sequence comes from Ambystoma mexicanum, assembly GCF_040938575.1. NCBI lineage: Eukaryota > Metazoa > Chordata > Amphibia > Caudata > Ambystomatidae > Ambystoma > Ambystoma mexicanum. Next base: position 1,611,197,893 of record NC_090937.1, read on the forward strand.
TGGCTGTCCACCTTTAGGCTAGACACATGGCAGAGCTTAGCTAGAATTCTCAGTGGAAGTCCACCTTTACACGAGACACATAGTGGAGCTCTAGCTAGAATTTTCAGTGGAAGCCCACCTTTACACTAGACACATGTCGGAGCTCTAGCTAGAATTCTCAGTGGAAGGCCACCTTTACGCTAGACACATGGCGTAGCACTAGCTAGAATTCTCCGTGGCTGCCCACCTTTACGCTAGCCACATGGGCGGAGCTTTCCCTACAATTCTCAGTGGAAGGTCATCTTTACACTAGACACATGGTGGAGCGCTAGCTAAAATTCTCAGTGGAAGTCCACCTTTACACTAGACACATGGTGGGGCTCTAGCTAGAATTCACAGTGGAAGTCCACCTTTACACTAGACACATGCACGGTGCTCTAGATAGAATTCTCAGTGGAAGTCCACCTTTACACAAGACATATAGTGGGGCATTAGCTAGGATTGTCAGTGGAAGTCCACCTTTACACTAGACAAATGGCAGAGCTCTAGCTAGAATTCTCAGTGAAAGTCCACCTTTACACTAGACACATGGTGAGGCTCTAGCTAGAATTATCAGTGGAAGGCTACCTTTACGCTAGACACATGGCGGAGCTCTAGCTAGAATTCTCAGTGAAAGTCCACCTTTACACTAGACACATCTTGAGGCTCTAGCTAGAATTATCAGTGGAAGGCCATCTTTACACTAGACGCATGGCGGAGTTCTAGCTAGAATTTGCAGTGAAAGTCACCTTTACACTAGACACATGGTGAGACTCTAGCTAGAATTATCAGTGGAAGGCCACCTTTACGCTAGACACATGGCGGAGCTCTAGGCCTCTAGCTAGAATTCTCAGTGGAAGTCCACCTTTACACTAGACACATGGTGAGGCTCTAGCTAGAATTATCAGTGGAAGGCCACCTTTACACTAGACGCATGGCGGAGCTCTAGCTAGAATTCTCAGTGAAAGTCCACCTTTACACTAGACACATGGTGAGGCTCTAGCTAGAATTATCAGTGGAAGGCCACCTTTACACTAGACGCATGGCAGAGCTCTAGCTAGAATTATCAGCGGAAGGCCACCTTGACGCTCGACACTTTGCGGAGCTCTAGGCCTCTAGCTAGAATTATCAGTGGAAGGCCACCTTTACGCTAGACACATAGCAGAGCTCTAGGCCTCTAGCTAGAATTCTCAGTGGAAGTCCACCTTTACACTAGAGACATGGTGGGGCTCTAGCTAGAATTCTCAGTGGAAGGCCACCTTTACACTAGACGCATGGCGGAGCTCTAGCTAGAATTCTCAGTGAAAGTCCACCTTTACACTAGACACATGGTGAGGCTCTAGCTAGAATTATCAGTGAAAGTCCACCTTTACACTAGACACATGGTGAGGCTCTAGCTAGAATTATCAGTGGAAGGCCACCTTGACGCTCGACACTTTGCGGAGCTCTAGGCCTCTAGCTAGAATTATCAGTGGAAGGCCACCTTTACGCTAGACACATAGCAGAGCTCTAGGCCTCTAGCTAGAATTCTCAGTGGAAGTCCACCTTTACACTAGAGACATGGTGGGGCTCTAGCTAGAATTCTCAGTGGAAGTCCACCTTTACACTAGACACATGGCTGAGCTGTAGCTGGAATTCTCAGTGAAAGTCCACCTTTACACTAGACACATGGCAGAGCTCTAGCTAGAATTCTTAGTGTAAGGCCACCTTTACACTAGGCACATGGCGGAGCTCTAGCTAGAATTTTCAGTGGAAGGCCACCGTTACACTAGACACATGGCGGAGCTCTAGCTAGAATTCTCTGTGGAAGTCCACCTTAACACTGGACACATGCGCAGAGCTCGAGCTAGAATTCTCTGTGGAAGGCCACCTTGACGCTCGACACTTTGCGGAGCTCTAGGCCTCTAGCTAGAATTATCAGTGGAAGGCCACCTTTACGCTAGACACATAGCAGAGCTCTAGGCCTCTAGCTAGAATTCTCAGTGGAAGTCCACCTTTACACTAGAGACATGGTGGGGCTCTAGCTAGAATTCTCAGTGGAAGTCCACCTTTACACTAGACACATGGCGGAGCTGTAGCTGGAATTCTCAGTGAAAGTCCACCTTTACACTAGACACATGGCAGAGCTCTAGCTAAGAATTCCTAGTGTAAGGCCACCTTTACACTAGGCACATGGCGGAGCTCTAGCTAGAATTTTCAGTGGAAGGCCACCGTTACACTAGACACATGGCGGAGCTCTAGCTAGAATTCTCTCTGGAAGTCCACCTTAACATTGGACACATGCGCAGAGCTCGAGCTAGAATTCTCTGTGGCTGCCCACCTTTAGGCTAGACACATGGCAGAGCTCTAGCTAGAATTCTCATTGGAAGTCCACCTTTACACTAGACACATGGTGGAGCTCTAGCTAGAAATATCAGTGGATGTCCACCTTTACTCTAGACACATAGGCGGAGCTCTAGCTAGAATTCTCAGTGTACGGCCACCTTTACAATAGACACATGGTGGAGCTCTAGCTAGAATTTTCAGTGGAAGTCCACCTTTACACTAGACATATGGCGGATCTCTAGCTAGTAATCTCTGTGGAAGTCCACCTTAACACTAGGCACATGCGTAGAGCTCGAGCTAGAATTCTCCGTGGCTCCCCACCTTTAGGCTAGACACATGGCAGAGCTCTAGCTAGAATTCTCAGTTGAAGTCCACCTTTATACTAGACACCTGGTGGAGTTCTAGCTAGACTTCTCAGTGGAAGTCCACCTTTACTCTAGATACATGGGCGGAGCTCTAGCTAGAATTTTCAGTGGAAGCCCACCTTTACACTAGACACATGGCAGAGCTCTAGCTAGAATTCTCAGTGGAAGGCCACCTTTACGCTAGACACATTGTGGAGCTTTAGCTAGAATTCTCAGTGGAAGGCCACCTTTACACTAGACACATGGTGGAGCTGTAGCTAGAATTCTCATTGGAAGTCCACCTTTACACTAGACACATGGGCGGAGCTCTGGCTAGAATTCTCTGTGGAAGGCCACCTTTACACTAGACACATGGTGGGGCTCTAGCTAGAATTCACAATGGAAGTCCACCTTTACACTGGACACATGGTGGGGCTCTAGCTAGAATTCTCAGTGGAAGTCCACCTTTACCCTAGACACATGGTGGAGCTCTAGCTACAATTCTCAGTGCAGGGCCACTTTTACACTAGACACATGCACGGCGCTCTAGCTAGAATTCTCAGTGGAAGTCCACCTTTACACAAGACACATGGTGGGGCATTAGCTAGGATTCTCAGTGGAAGTCCTCCTTTACACTAGACACATGGTGAGGCTCTAGCTAGAATTATCAGTGGAATTTCACCTTTACACTAGACACATGGCGGAGCTCTAGCTCGAATTCTTAGTGTAAGGCGACCTTTACACTAGGCACATGGCAGAGCTCTAGCTAGAATTCTCAGTGGAAGGCCACCTTTACGCTAGACACATGGGCAGAGCTCTAGCTCGAATTCTTAGTGTAAGGCGACCTTTACACTAGGCACATGGCAGAGCTCTAGCTAGAATTCTCAGTGGAAGGCCACCTTTACACTAGACACATGGCGGAGCTCTAGGCCTCTAGCTAGAATTCTCAGTGGAAGTGCACCTTTACACTAAACACATGGTGGGGCTCTAGCTATAATTCTCAGTGGAAGTTCACCTTTACACTAGACACATGGCATAGCTCTAGGTAGAATTCTCAGTGAAAGTCCCTCTTTACACTAGACACATGGCAGAGCTCTAGCTCGAATTCTTAGTGTAAGGCGACCTTTACACTAGGCACATGGCAGAGCTCTAGCTAGAATTCTCAGGGAAGGCCACCTTTACGCTAGACACATGGGCAGAGCTCTAGCTAGATTGCTCAGTGGAAGTCCACCTTTACACTAGGCATATGGCGGAGCTCTAGCTAGAATTCTATGTGGAAGCTCACCCTTACACTAGGCACATGTCGGAGCTCTAGCTAGAATTCACAGTTGAAGGCCACCTTTACGCTAGACACATGGGCGGAGCTCTAGCTAGAATTCTCAGTGGAAGTCGACCTTTACACTAAACACATGGTGGGGATCTATCGAGAATTCTCAGTGGAAGTCCACCTTTACACTAGACGCATGGCGGTGCTCTAGCTAGAATTCTCAGTGAAAGTCCACCTTTACACTAGACACATGGTGGAGCTCTAGCTAGAATTCTTAGTGCAGGGCCACTTTTACACTAGACACATGTGCGGCGCTCTAGCTAGAATTCTCAGTGGAAGTCCACCTTTACACTAGACACATGGCGGAGCTCTAGCTAGAATTCTCAGTGGAAGTCCACCTTTACATTAGACACATGGCGGACCTCTACCTAGAATTCTCAGTGGAAGTACACCTTTACACTAGACACATGGTGGAGGTCCAGCTAGAATTCGCAGTGAAAGTCCACCTTTACACTAGACACATGGCAGAGCTTTAGCTACAATTCTCAGTGCAGGGCCACCTTTACACTCGACACATGGTGGAGCTCTAGCTGGAATTCTCAGTGCATGGCCACATTTACACTAGGCACATGGGCGGAGCTCTAGCTAGAATTCTCAGTCCAGGACCACCTTTACACTAGACACATGACAGAGCTCTAGGCCTCTAGCTAGAAATTTCAGTGGAAGGCCACCTTTACACTAGACACATGGTGGGGCTCTAGCTAGAATTCTTAGTGCAGGGCCACTTTTACACTAGACACATGGCAGAGCTCTAGCTAGAATTCTCTGTGGAAGTCCACCTTAACACGAGACACATGCGTGGAGCTCGAGCTAGAATTCTCCGTGGCTGCCCACCTTTAGGCTAGACACATGGCAGAGCTCTAGCTAGAATTCTCAGTGGAAGTCCACCTTTACACTAGACACCTGGTGGAGCTCTAGCTAGACATCTCAGAGGAAGTCCACTTTTACTCTAGATACATGGGCGGAGCTCTAGCTAGAATTCTCAGTGGAAGCCCACCTTTACACTAGACACATGGCGGAGCTCTAGCTAGAATTCTCAGTGGAAGGCCACCTTTACGCTAGACACATGGTGGAGCTCTAGCTACAATTCTCCGTGGCTGTCCACCTTTATGCTAGACACATGGTCGGAGCTTTAGCTAGAATTCTCAGTGGAAGGCCACTTTTACACTAGACACATGGTGGAGCTCTAGCTAGAATTGTCAGTGGAAGTCCACCTTTACACTGGACACATGGTGGGGCTCTAGGTAGAATTCGCAGTGAAAGTCCACCTTTACACTAGACACATGGTGGAGCTCTGGCTACAATTCTCAGTGCAGGGCCACTTTTACACTAGACACATGCACGGCGCTCTAGCTAGAATTCTCAGTTGAAGTCCACCTTTACACTAAACACAGGGTGGGGCTGTAGCTAGAATTCTCAGTGGAAGTCCACCTTTACACTAGACACATGGCATAACTCTAGCTAGAATTCTCAGTGAAAATCCCTCTTTTCCACTAGACCCATGGCAGAGCTCTAGCTCGAATTCTTAGTGTAAGGCCACCTTTCCACTAGGCAAATGGCGGAGCTCTTGCTAGAATTCTCAGTGGAAGGCCACCTTTACGCTAGACACCTGGGCAGAGCTCTAGCTAGAATTCTCAGTGGAAGTCCACCTTTACACTAGGCACATGGCGGAGCTCTAGCTAGAATTCTATGTGGAAGGTCACCCTTACACTAGGCACATGTCGGAGCTCTAGCTAGAATTCTCAGTGGAAGGCCACCTTTACGCTAGACACATGGGCGGAGCTCTAGCTAGAATTCTAAGTGGAAGTCGACCTTTACACTAAACACATGGTGGGGATCTATCTAGAATTCTCAGTGGAAGTCCACCTTTACACTAGACGCATGGCGGTGCTCTAGCTAGAATTCTCAGTGAAAGTCCACCTTTACACTAGACACATGGTGGGACTCTAGCAAGAATTCTTAGTGCAGGGCCACTTTTACACTAGACACATGTGCGGCGCTCTAGCTAGAATTCTCAGTGAAAGTCCACTTTTACACTGGACACATGGCGGAGCTTTAGCTAGAATTCTCAGTGCAGGGCCACCTTTATACTAGACACATGGTGGAGCTGTAGCTAAAATACTCAGTTTAGGGCCACGTTTACACTAGACACATGGGCAGAGCTCTAGCTAGAATTCTCAGTCCAGGACCACCTTTACACTAGACACATGACAGAGCTCTAGGCCTCTAGCTAGAAATTTCAGTGGAAGGCCACCTTTACACTAGACACATGGTGGGGCTCTAGCTAGAATTCTTAGTGCAGGGCAACTTTTACACTAGACACATGGCGGAGCTCTAGCTAGAATTCTCTGTGGAAGTCCACCTTAACACTAGACACATGCGCGGAGCTCGAGCTAGAATTCTCCGTGGCTGCCCACCTTTAGGCTAGACACATGGCAGAGCTCTAGCTAGAATTCTCAGTGGAAGTCCACCTTTACACTAGACACCTGGTGGAGCTCTAGCTAGACATCTCAGTGGAAGCCCACCTTTATTCTAGATACATGGGCGGAGCTCTAGCTAGAATTCTCAGTGGAAGTCCACCTTTACACTAGACACCTGGTGGAGCTCTAGCTAGACATCTCAGTGGAAGTCCACCTTTACACTAGACACATGGCGGAGCTCTAGCTAGAATTCTCATTTGAAGGCCACCTTTACGCTAGACACATGGTGGAGCTCTAGCTAGACATCTCAGTGGAAGTCCACCTTTACTCTAGATACATGGCCGGAGCTCTAGCTAGAATTTTCAGTGGAAGCCCACCTTTACACTAGACACATGGCGGAGCTCTAGCTAGAATTCTCAGTCCAGGACCACCTTTACACTAGACACATGACAGAGCTCTAGGCCTCTAGCTAGAAATTTCAGTGGAAGGCCACCTTTACACTAGACACATGGCGGAGCTCTAGCTAGAATTCTCAGTCCAGGACCACCTTTACACTAGACACATGACAGAGCTCTAGGCCTCTAGCTAGAAATTTCAGTGGAAGGCCACCTTTACACTAGACACATGCACGGCGCTCTAGCTAGAATTCTCAGTGAAAGTCCACCTTTACACAAGACATATAGTGGGGCATTAACTAGAATTATCAGTGGAAGTTCACCTTTACACTAGACACATGGCGGAGCTCTAGCTCGAATTCTTAGTGTAAGGCGACCTTTACACTAGGCACATGGCAGAGCTCTAGCTAGAATTCTCAGTGGAAGGCCACCTTTACGCTAGACACATGGACAGAGCTCTAGCTCGAATTCTTAGTGTAAGACGACCTTTACACTAGGCACATGGCAGAGCTCTAGCTAGAATTCTCAGTGGAAGGCCACCTTTACACTAGACACATGGCGGAGCTCTAGGCCTCTAGCTAGAATTCTCAGTGGAAGTGCACCTTTACGCTAGACACATGGGCAGAGCTCTAGCTCGAATTCTTAGTGTAAGGCGACCTTTAGACTAGACACATGGGCAGAGCTCTAGCTAGAATGCTCAGTGGAAGTCCACCTTTACACTAGGCATATGGCGGAGCTCTAGCTAGAATTCTATGTGGAAGCTCACCCTTACACTAGGCACATGTCAGAGCTCTAGCTAGAATTCTCAGTTGAAGGCCACCTTTACGCTAGACACATGGGCGGAGCTCTAGCTAGAATTCTCAGTGGAAGTCGACCTTTACACTAAACACATGGTGGGGATCTATCGAGAATTCTCAGTGGAAGTCCACCTTTACACTAGACGCATGGCGGTGCTCTAGCTAGAATTCTCAGTGAAAGTCCACCTTTACACTAGACACATGGTGGAGCTCTAGCTAGAATTCTTAGTGCAGGGCCACTTTTACACTAGACACATGCGCGGCGCTCTAGCTAGAATTCTCAGTGGAAGTCCACCTTTACACTAGACACATGGCGGAGCTCTAGCTAGAATTCTCAGTGGAAGTCCACCTTTACATTAGACACATGGCGGACCTCTAGCTAGAATTCTCAGTGGAAGTACACCTTTACACTAGACACACGGTGGAGGTACAGCTAGAATTCGCAGTGAAAGTCCACCTTTACACTAGACACATGGCAGAGCTTTAGCTAGAATTCTCAGTTCAGGGCCACCTTTACACTAGACACATGGTGGAGCTTTAGCTAGAATACTCAGTTCAGGGCCACCTTTACACTCGACCCATGGGCGGAGCTCTAGCTGGAAATCTCAGTGCAGGGCCACATTTACACTAGGCACATGGGCGGAGCTCTAGCTAGAATTCTCAGTCCAGGACCACCTTTACACTAGACACATGACAGAGCTCTAGGCCTCTAGCTAGAAATTTCAGTGGAAGGCCACCTTTACACTAGACACATGGTGGGGCTCTAGCTAGAATTTTTAGTGCAGGGCCACTTTTACACTAGACACATGGCAGAGCTCTAGCTAGAATTCTCTGTGGAAGTCCACCTTAACACTAGACACATGCGTGGAGCTCAAGCTAGAATTCTCCGTGGCTGCCCACCTTTAGGCTAGACACATGGCAGAGCTCTAGCTAGAATTCTCAGTGGAAGTCCACCTTTACACTAGACACCTGGTGGAGCTCTAGCTAGACATCTAAGTGGAAGTCCACTTTTACTCTAGATACATGGGCAGAGCTCTAGCTAGAATTTTCAGTGGAAGCCCACCTTTACACTAGACACATGGCGGAGCTCTAGCTAGAATTCTCAGTGGAAGGCCACCTTTACGCTAGACACATGGTGGAGCTCTAGCTACAATTCTCCCTGGCTGTCCACCTTTATGCTAGACACATGGTCGGAGCTTTAGCTAGAATTCTCAGTGGAAGGCCAGTTTTACACTAGACACATGGTGGAGCTCTAGCTAGAATTATCAGTGGAAGTCTACCTTTACACTAGACACATGGGCAGAGCTCTGGCTATAATTCTCTGTAGAAGGCCACCTTTACACTAGACACATGGTGGGGCTTTAGCTAGAATTCACAGTGGAAGTCCACCTTTACACTGGACACATGGTGGGGCTCTAGGTAGAATTCTCAGTGAAAGTCCACCTTTACACTAGACACATGGTGGAGCTCTGGCTACAATTCTCAGTGCAGGGCCACTTTTACACTAGACACATGCACGGCGCTCTAGCTAAAATTCTCAGTGGAAGTCCACCTTTACACAAGACACATGGTGGGGCATTAGCTAGAATTCTCAGTGGAAGGCCACCTTTACGCTAGACACATGGTGGAGCTCTAGCTACAATTCTCCGTGGCTGTCCACCTTTATGCTAGACACATGGTCGGAGCTTTAGCTAGAATTCTCAGTGGAAGGCCAGTTTTACACTAGACACATGGCGGAGCTCTAGCTAGAATTGTCAGTGGAAGTCCACCTTTACACTAGACACATGGGCGGAGCTCTGGCTATAATTCTCTGTAGAAGGCCACCTTTACACTAGACACATGGTGGGGCTTTAGCTAGAATTCACAGTGGAAGTCCACCTTTACACTGGACACATGGTGGGGCTCTAGGTAGAATTCTCAGTGAAAGTCCACCTTTACACTAGACACATGGTGGAGCTCTGGCTACAATTCTCAGTGCAGGGCCACTTTTACACTAGACACATGCACGGCGCTCTAGCTAAAATTCTCAGTGGAAGTCCACCTTTACACTAAACACATGGTGGGGCTCTAGCTAGAATTCTCAGTGGAAGTCCACCTTTACACTAGACACATGGCATAACTCTAGCTAGAATTCTCAGTGAAAATCCCTCTTTTCCACTAGACACATGGCAGAGCTCTAGCTCGAATTCTTAGTGTAAGGCCACCTTTACACTAGGCAAATGGCGGAGCTCTTGCTAGAATTCTCAGTGGAAGGCCACCTTTACGCTAGACACATGGGCAGAGCTCTAGCTAGAATTCTTTGTGGAAGTCCACCTTTACACTAGGCACATGGCGGAGCTCTAGCTAGAATTCTATGTGGAAGGACACCCTTACACTAGGCACATGTCGGAGCTCTAGCTAGAATTCTCAGTGGAAGGCCACCTTTACGCTAGACACATGGGCGGAGCTCTAGCTAGAATTCTAAGTGGAAGTCGACCTTTACACTAAACACATGGTGGGGATCTATCTAGAATTCTCAGTGGAAGTCCACCTTTACACTAGACACATGGTGGGGCTCTAGCTAGAATTCTTAGTGCAGGGCCACTTTTACACTAGACACATGTGCGGCGCTCTAGCTAGAATTCTCAGTGAAAGTCCACCTTTACACTGGACACATGGCGGAGCTTTTGCTAGAATTCTCTGTGCAGGGCCACCTTTATACTAGACACATGGTGGAGCTGTAGCTAGAATACTCAGTTTAGGGCCACATTTACACTAGACACATGGGCAGAGCTCTAGCTAGAATTCTCAGTAAAGGACCACCTTTACACTAGACACATGACAGAGCTCTAGGCCTCTAGCTAGAAATTTCAGTGGAAGGCCACCTTTACACTAGACACATGGTGGGGCTCTAGCTAGAATTCTTAGTGCAGGGCCACTTTTACACTAGACACATGGCGGAGCTCTAGCTAGAATTCCCTGTGGAAGTCCACCTTAACACTAGACACATGCGCGGAGCTCGAGCTAGAATTCTCCGTGGCTGCCCACCTTTAGGCTAGACACATGGCAGAGCTCTAGCTAGAATTCTCAGTGGAAGTCCACCTTTACACTAGACACATGGCGAAGCTCTAGCTAGAATTCTCAGTGGAAGTCCACCTTTACACTAGACACATGGCGGAGCTCTAGCTAGAATTCTCAGTGGAAGTCCACCTTTATATTAGACACATGGCGGACCTCTAGCTAGAATTCTCAGTGGAAGTACACCTTTACACTAGACACATGGTGGAGCTCTAGCTACAATTCTTAGTGCAGGGCCACTTTTACACTAGACACATGGCGGAGCTCTAGCTAGAATTCTCTGTGGAAGTCCACCTTAACACTAGACACATGCGCGGAGCTCTAGCTAGACATCTCAGTGGAAGTCCACCTTTACTCTAGATACATGGCCGGAGCTCTAGCTAGAATTTTCAGTGGAATCCCACCTTTACACTAGACACATGGCAGAGCTCTAGCTAGAATTCTCAGTCCAGGACCACCTTTACACTAGACACATGACAGAGCTCTAGGCCTCTAGCTAGAAATTTCAGTGGAAGGCCACCTTTACACTAGACACATGGCGGAGCTCTAGCTAGAATTCTCAGTCCAGGACCACCTTTACACTAGACACATGACAGAGCTCTAGGCCTCTAGCTAGAAATTTCAGTGGAAGGCCACCTTTACACTAGACACATGGCGGGGCTCTAGCTAGAATTCTTAGTGCAGGGCCACTTTTACACTAGACACATGGCGGAGCTCTAGCTAGAATTCATAGTGCAGGGCCACTTTTACACTAGACAAATGCGCGGCGCTCTAGCTAGAATTCTCAGTGGAAGTCCACCTTTACACGAGACACATGGCGGAGCTCTAGCTAGAATTCTCAGTGGAAGACCACCTTTACATTAGACACATGGCGGACCTCTAGCTAGAATTCTCAGTGGAAGGCCACCTTTACACTAGACACATGGGCAGAGCTCTAGCTAGAATTTTCAGTGGATGTCCACCTTTACACTAGGCACATGGAGGAGCTGTAGCTAGAATACGCAGTTCAGGGCCACCTTTATACTAGACCCATGGGCGGAGCTCTAGCTGGAATTCTCAGTGCAGGGCCACATTTACACTGGACACATGGGCGGAGCTCTAGCTAGAAATCTCAGTCTAGGGCCACCTTTACACTAGACACATGACAGAGCTCTAGGTCTCTAGCTAGAAATGTCAGTGGAAGGCCACCTTTACACTAGACACATGGTGGGGCTCTAGCTAGAATTCTTAGTGCAGGGCCACTTTTACACTATACACATGCGTGGCGCTCTAGCTAGAATTCTCAGTGGAAGTCCATCTTTACACTAGACACATGGCCGAGCTCTAGCTAGAATTCTCAGTGGAAATCCACCTTTACATTAGACACATGGCGGTCCTCTAGCTAGAATTCTCAGTGGAAGTACACCTTTACACTAGACACATGGTGGAGCTCTAGCTAGAATTCGCAGTGAAAGTCCACCTTTACACAAGACACATGGCAGAGCTTTAGCTAGAATTCTTAGTGCAGGGCCACCTTTACACTAGACACATGGTGGAGCTGTAGCTAGAATACTCAGTTCAGGGCCAGCTTTACACTAGACCCATGGGCGGAGCTCTAGCTGTTATTTTCAGTGCAGGGCCACATTTACAATAGACACATGGGCGGAGCTCTAGCTAGAAATCTCAGTCTAGGGCCACCTTTACACTAGACACATGACAGAGCTCTAGGCCTCTAGCTAGAAATTTCAGTTGAAAGCCACCTTTACACTAGACACATGGTGAGGCTCTAGCTAGAATTCTTAGTGCAGGGCCACTTTTACACTAGACACATGCACGGCGCTCTAGCTAGAATTCTCAGTGGAAGTCTACCTTTACACGAGACACATGGCGGAGCTCTAGCTAGAATTCTCAGTGGAAGTCCACCTTTACATTAGACACATGACGGACCTCTAGCTAGAATTCTCAGTGGAAGTACACCTTTACACTAGACACATGCGGGGCTCTAGCTAGAATTTTCAGTGGAAGTCTACCTTTACACTAGACACATGGCAGAGCTCTAGCTAGAATTCTCAGTGCAGGGCCATCTTTACAGTAGACACATTGTGGAGCTGTAGCTAGAATACTCAGTTCAGGGCCACCTTTACACTAGACTCATGGGCGGAGCTCTAGCTGGAATTCTCAGTGCAGGGCCACATTTACACTAGACACATGGGCGGAGCTCTAGCTAAAATTCCCTGTCCAGGGCCACCTTTACACTAGACACAAGACAGAGCTCTAGGCCTCTAGCTAGAAATTTCAGTGGAAGGCCACCTTTACACTAGACACATGGGCGGAGCTCTAACTAGAATTCTCAGTGGAAGTCCACCTTTACACTAGACACATGGCGAAGCTCTAGCTAGAATTCTCAGTGGAAGTCCACCTTTACACTAGACACATGGCGGAGCTCTAGCTAGAATTCTCAGTGGAAGTCCACCTTTATATTAGACACATGGCGGACCTCTAGCTAGAATTCTCAGTGGAAGTACACCTTTACACTAGACACATGGTGGAGCTCTAGCTAGAATTCTCAGTGCAGGGCCACCTTTACACTAGACACATGGTGGAGCTGTAGCTAGAATACGCAGTTCAGGACCACCTTTATTCTAGACCCATGGGCGGAGCTCTAGCTGGAATTCTCAGTGCAGGGCCACATTTACACTAGACACATGGGCGGAGCTCTAGCTAGAAATCTCAGTCTAGGGCCACCTTTACACTAGACACATGACAGAGCTCTAGGCCTCTAGCTAGAAATGTCAGTGGAAGGCCACCTTTACACTAGACACATGGTGGGGCTCTAGCTAGAATTCTTAGTGCAGGGCCACTTTTACACTAGACACATGCGCTGCGCTCTAGCTAGAATTCTCAGTGGAAGTCCACCTTTACACGAGACACATGGCGGAGCTCTAGCTAGAATTCTCAGTGGAAGTCCACCTTTACATTAGACACATGGCGGACCTCTAGCTAGAATTCTCAGTGGAAGGCCACCTTTACGCTAGACACATGGGCAGAGCTCTAGCTAGAATTTTCAGTGGATGTCCACCTTTACACTAGACACATGGCGGAGCTCTAGGTAGAATTCTCAGTGGAAGTCCACCTTTACATTAGACACATGGCGGACCTCCAGCTAGAATTCTCAGTGGAAGGCCACCTTTACACAAGACACATGGCAGAGCTTTAGCTAGAATCCTTAGTGCACGGCCACCTTTACACTAGACACATGGTGGAGCTGTAGCTATAATACTCAGTTCTGGGCCACCTTTACACTAGACCCATGGGCGGAGCTCTAGCTGTTATTTTCAGTGCAGGGCCACATTTACACTAGACACATGGGTGGAGCTCTAGCTAGAAATCTCAGTCTAGGGCCACCTTTACACTAGACACATGACAGAGCTCTAGGCCTCTAGCTAGAAATTTCAGTGGAAAACCACCTTTACACTAGACGCCTGGCGGTGCTCTAGCTAGAATTCTCAGTGAAAGTCCACCTTTACACTAGACACATGGTGGAGCTCTAGCTAGAATTCTTAGTGCAGGGCCACTTTTACACTAGACACATGCACGGCGCTCTAGCTAGAATTCTCAGTGGAAGTCCACCTTTACACGAGACACATGGCGGAGCTCTAGCTAGAATTCTCAGTGGAAGTCCACCTTTACATTAGACACATGCACGGCGCTCTAGCTAAAATTCTCAGTGGAAGTCCACCTTTACACTAAACACATGGTGGGGCTCTAGCTAGAATTCTCAGTGGAAGTCCACCTTTACACTAGACACATGGCATAACTGTAGCTAGAATTCTCAGTGAAAATCCCTCTTTTCCACTAGACACATTGCAGAGCTCTAGCTCGAATTCTTAGTGTAAGGCCACCTTTACACTAGGCAAATGGCGGAGCTCTTGCTAGAAATCTCAGTGGAAGGCCACCTTTACGCTAGACACATGGGCAGAGCTCTAGCTAGAATTCTCTGTGGAAGTCCACCTTTACACTAGGCACATGGCGGAGCTCTAGCTAGAATTCTATGTGGAAGGACACCCTTACACTAGGCACATGTCGGAGCTCTAGCTAGAATTCTCAGTGGAAGGCCACCTTTACGCTAGACACATGGGCGGAGCTCTAGCTAGAATTCTAAGTGGAAGTCGACCTTTACACTAAACACATGGTGGGGATCTATCTAGAATTCTCAGTGGAAGTCCACCTTTACACTAGACGCATGGCGGTGCTCTAGCTAGAATTCTCAGTGAAAGTCCACCTTTACACTAGACACATGGTGGGGCTCTAGCTAGAATTCTTCGTGCAGGGCCACTTTTACACTAGACACATATGCGGCGCTCTAGCTAGAATTCTCAGTGAAAGTCCACCTTTACACTGGACACATGGCGGAGCTTTAGCTAGAATTCTCTGTGCAGGGCCACCTTTATACTAGACACATGGTGGAGCTGTAGCTAGAATACTCAGTTTAGGGCCACATTTACACTAGACACATGGGCAGAGCTCTAGCTAGAATTCTCAGTAAAGGACCACCTTTACACTAGACACATGACAGAGCTCTAGGCCTCTAGCTAGAAATTTCAGTGGAAGGCCACCTTTACACTAGACACATGGTGGGGCTCTAGCTAGAATTCTTAGTGCAGGGCCACTTTTACACTAGACACATGGCGGAGCTCTAGCTAGAATTCTCTGTGGAAGTCCACCTTAACACTAGACACATGCGCGGAGCTCGAGCTAGAATTCTCCGTGGCTGCCCACCTTTAGGCTAGACACATGGCAGAGCTCTAGCTAGAATTCTCAGTGGAAGTCCACCTTTACACTAGACACCTGGTGGAGCTCTAGCTCGACATCTCAGTGGAAGTCCACCTTTATTCTAGATACATGGGCGGAGCTCTAGCTAGAATTTTCAGTGGAAGCCCACCTTTACACTAGACACATGGCGGAGCTCTAGCTAGAATTCTCATTTGAAGGCCACCTTTACGCTAGACACATGGTGGAGCTCTAGCTACAATTCTTAGTGCAGGGCCACTTTTACACTAGACACATGGCGGAGCTCTAGCTAGAATTCTCTGTGGAAGTCCACCTTAACACTAGACACATGCCCGGAGCTCTAGCTAGACATCTCAGTGGAAGTCCACCTTTACTCTAGATACATGGCCGGAGCTCTAGCTAGAATTTTCAGTGGAATCCCACCTTTACACTAGACACATGGCAGAGCTCTAGCTAGAATTCTCAGTCCAGGACCACCTTTACACTAGACACATGACAGAGCTCTAGGCCTCTAGCTAGAAATTTCAGTGGAAGGCCACCTTTAAACTAGACACATGGCGGAGCTCTAGCTAGAATTCTCAGTCCAGGACCACCTTTACACTAGACACATGACAGAGCTCTAGGCCTCTCGCTAGAAATTTCAGTGGAAGGCCACCTTTACACTAGACACATGGCGGGGCTCTAGCTAGAATTCTTAGTGCAGGGCCACTTTTACACTAGACACATGGCGGAGCTCTAGCTAGAATTCTTAGTGCAGGGCCACTTTTACACTAGACAAATGCGCGGCGCTCTAGCTAGAATTCTCAGTGGAAGTCCACCTTTACACGAGACACATGGCGGAGCTCTAGCTAGAATTCTCAGTGGAAGACCACCTTTACATTAGACACATGGCGGACCTCTAGCTAGAATTCTCAGTGGAAGGCCACCTTTACGCTAGACACATGGGCAGAGCTCTAGCTAGAATTTTCAGTGGATGTCCACCTTTACACTAGGCACATGGAGGAGCTGTAGCTAGAATACGCAGTTCAGGGCCACCTTTATACTAGACCCACGGGCGGAGCTCTAGCTGGAATTCTCAGTGCAGGGCCACATTTACACTGGACACATGGGCGGAGCTCTAGCTAGAAATCTCAGTCTAGGGCCACCTTTACACTAGACACATGACAGAGCTCTAGGTCTCTAGCTAGAAATGTCAGTGGAAGGCCACCTTTACACTAGACACATGGTGGGGCTCTAGCTAGAATTCTTACTGCAGGGCCACTTTTACACTAGACACATGCGTGGCGCTCTAGCTAGAATTCTCAGTGGAAGTCCATCTTTACACTAGACACATGGCGGAGCTCTAGCTAGAATTCTCAGTGGAAATCCACCTTTACATTAGACACATGGCGGTCCTCTAGCTAGAATTCTCAGTGGAAGTACACCTTTAAACTAGACACATGGTGGAGCTCTAGCTAGAATTCGCAGTGAAAGTCCACCTTTACACAAGACACATGGCAGAGCTTTAGCTAGAATTCTTAGTGCAGGGCCACCTTTACACTAGACACATGGTGGAGCTGCAGCTATAATACTCAGTTCAGGGCCAGCTTTACACTAGACCCATGGGCGGAGCTCTAGCTGTTATTTTCAGTGCAGGGCCACATTTACAATAGACACATGGGCGGAGCTCTAGCTAGAAATCTCAGTCTAGGGCCACCTTTACACTAGACACATGACAGAGCTCTAGGCCTCTAGCTAGAAATTTCAGTTGAAAGCCACCTTTACACTAGACACATGGTGAGGCTCTAGCTAGAATTCTTAGTGCAGGGCCACTTTTACACTAGACACATGCACGGCGCTCTAGCTAGAATTCTCAGTGGAAGTCTACCTTTACACGAGACACATGGCGGAGCTCTAGCTAGAATTCTCAGTGGAAGTCCACCTTTACATTAGACACATGACGGACCTCTAGCTAGAATTCTCAGTGGAAGTACACCTTTACACTAGACACATGCGGGGCTCTAGCTAGAATTTTCAGTGGAAGTCTACCTTTACACTAGACACATGGCGGAGCTCTAGCTAGAATTCTCAGTGCAGGGCCATCTTTACAGTAGACACATTGTGGAGCTGTAGCTAGAATACTCAGTTCAGGGCCACCTTTACACTAGACTCATGGGCGGAGCTCTAGCTGGAATTCTCAGTGCAGGGCCACATTTACACTAGACACATGGGCGGAGCTCTAGCTAAAATTCCCTGTCCAGGGCCACCTTTACACTAGACACAAGACAGAGCTCTAGGCCTCTAGCTAGAAATTTCAGTGGAAGGCCACCTTTACACTAGACACATGGGCGGAGCTCTAACTGGAATTCTCAGTGGAAGTCCACCTTTACACTAGACACATGGCGAAGCTCTAGCTAGAATTCTCAGTGGAAGTCCACCTTTACACTAGACACATGGCGGAGCTCTAGCTAGAATTCTCAGTGGAAGTCCACCTTTATATTAGACACATGGCGGACCTCTAGCTAGAATTCTCAGTGGAAGTACACCTTTACACTAGACACATGGTGGAGCTCTAGCTAGAATTCTCAGTGCAGGGCCACCTTTACACTAGACACATGGTGGAGCTGTAGCTAGAATACGCAGTTCAGGACCACCTTTATACTAGACCCATGGGCGGAGCTCTAGCTGGAATTCTCAGTGCAGGGCCACATTTACACTAGACACATGGGCGGAGCTCTAGCTAGAAATCTCAGTCTAGGGCCACCTTTACACTAGACACATGACAGAGCTCTAGGCCTCTAGCTAGAAATGTCAGTGGAAGGCCACCTTTACACTAGACACATGGTGGGGCTCTAGCTAGAATTCTTAGTGCAGGGCCACTTTTACACTAGACACATGCGCGGCGCTCTAGCTAGAATTCTCAGTGGAAGTCCACCTTTACACGAGACACATGGCGGAGCTCTAGCTAGAATTCTCAGTGGAAGTCCACCTTTACATTAGACACATGGCGGACCTCTAGCTAGAATTCTCAGTGGAAGGCCACCTTTAAGCTAGACACATGGGCAGAGCTCTAGCTAGAATTTTCAGTGGATGTCCACCTTTACACTAGACACATGGCGGAGCTCTAGGTAGAATTCTCAGTGGAAGTCCACCTTTACATTAGACACATGGCGGACCTCCAGCTAGAATTCTCAGTGGAAGGCCACCTTTACACAAGACACATGGCAGAGCTTTAGCTAGAATTCTTAGTGCACGGCCACCTTTACACTAGACACATGGTGGAGCTGTAGCTATAATACTCAGTTCTGGGCCACCTTTACACTAGACCCATGGGCAGAGCTCTAGCTGTTATTTTCAGTGCAGGGCCACATTTACACTAGACACATGGGTGGAGCTCTAGCTAGAAATCTCAGTCTAGGGCCACCTTTACACTAGACACATGACAGAGCTCTAGGCCTCTAGCTAGAAATTTCAGTGGAAAACGACCTTTACACTAGACGCATGGCGGTGCTCTAGCTAGAATTCTCAGTGAAAGTCCACCTTTACACTAGACACATGGTGGAGCTCTAGCTAGAATTCTTAGTGCAGGGCCACTTTTACACTAGACACATGCACGGCGCTCTAGCTAGAATTCTCAGTGGAAGTCCACCTTTACACGAGACACATGGCGGAGCTCTAGCTAGAATTCTCAGTGGAAGTCCACCTTTACATTAGACACATGACGGACCTCTAGCTAGAATTCTCAGTGGAAGTACACCTTTACACTAGACACATGCGGAGCTCTAGCTAGAATTTTCAGTGGAAGTCTACCTTTACACTAGACACATGGCGGAGCTCTAGCTAGAATTCTCAGTGCAGGGCCATCTTTACACTAGACACAAGACAGAGCTCTAGGCCTATAGCTAGAAATTTCAGTGGAAGGCCACCTTTACACTAGACACATGGGCGGAGCTCTAACTAGAATTCTCAGTGGAAGTCCACCTTTACACTAGACACATGGTGGGGCTCTAGCTAGAATTCTCAGTGGAAGTCCACCTTTACACTGGACACATGGGCGGGACTCTCCACCTTTACACTAGACACATGGCAGAGTTCTAGCTAGAATTCTCAGTGGAAGGCCACCTTTACACTAGACACATGGCGGAGCTCTAGGCCTCTAGCTAGAATTCTCAGTGGAAGTGCACCTTTACGCTAGACACATGGGCAGAGCTCTAGCTCGAATTCTTAGTGTAAGGCGACCTTTAGACTAGACACATGGGCAGAGCTCTAGCTAGAATGCTCAGTGGAAGTCCACCTTTACACTAGGCATATGGCGGAGCTCTAGCTAGAATTCTATGTGGAAGCTCACCCTTACACTAGGCACATGTCAGAGCTCTAGCTAGAATTCTCAGTTGAAGGCCACCTTTACGCTAGACACATGGGCGGAGCTCTAGCTAGAATTCTCAGTGGAAGTCGACCTTTACACTAAACACATGGTGGGGATCTATCGAGAATTCTCAGTGGAAGTCCACCTTTACACTAGACGCATGGCGGTGCTCTAGCTAGAATTCTCAGTGAAAGTCCACCTTTACACTAGACACATGGTGGAGCTCTAGCTAGAATTCTTAGTGCAGGGCCACTTTTACACTAGACACATGCGCGGCGCTCTAGCTAGAATTCTCAGTGGAAGTCCACCTTTACACTAGACACATGGCGGAGCTCTAGCTAGAATTCTCAGTGGAAGTCCACCTTTACATTAGACACATGGCGGACCTCTAGCTAGAATTCTCAGTGGAAGTACACCTTTACACTAGACACACGGTGGAGGTACAGCTAGAATTCGCAGTGAAAGTCCACCTTTACACTAGACACATGGCAGAGCTTTAGCTAGAATTCTCAGTTCAGGGCCACCTTTACACTAGACACATGGTGGAGCTTTAGCTAGAATACTCAGTTCAGGGCCACCTTTACACTCGACCCATGGGCGGAGCTCTAGCTGGAAATCTCAGTGCAGGGCCACATTTACACTAGGCACATGGGCGGAGCTCTAGCTAGAATTCTCAGTCCAGGACCACCTTTACACTAGACACATGACAGAGCTCTAGGCCTCTAGCTAGAAATTTCAGTGGAAGGCCACCTTTACACTAGACACATGGTGGGGCTCTAGCTAGAATTTTTAGTGCAGGGCCACTTTTACACTAGACACATGGCAGAGCTCTAGCTAGAATTCTCTGTGGAAGTCCACCTTAACACTAGACACATGCGTGGAGCTCAAGCTAGAATTCTCCGTGGCTGCCCACCTTTAGGCTAGACACATGGCAGAGCTCTAGCTAGAATTCTCAGTGGAAGTCCACCTTTACACTAGACACCTGGTGGAGCTCTAGCTAGACATCTAAGTGGAAGTCCACTTTTACTCTAGATACATGGGCAGAGCTCTAGCTAGAATTTTCAGTGGAAGCCCACCTTTACACTAGACACATGGCGGAGCTCTAGCTAGAATTCTCAGTGGAAGGCCACCTTTACGCTAGACACATGGTGGAGCTCTAGCTACAATTCTCCCTGGCTGTCCACCTTTATGCTAGACACATGGTCGGAGCTTTAGCTAGAATTCTCAGTGGAAGGCCAGTTTTACACTAGACACATGGTGGAGCTCTAGCTAGAATTGTCAGTGGAAGTCTACCTTTACACTAGACACATGGGCAGAGCTCTGGCTATAATTCTCTGTAGAAGGCCACCTTTACACTAGACACATGGTGGGGCTTTAGCTAGAATTCACAGTGGAAGTCCACCTTTACACTGGACACATGGTGGGGCTCTAGGTAGAATTCTCAGTGAAAGTCCACCTTTACACTAGACACATGGTGGAGCTCTGGCTACAATTCTCAGTGCAGGGCCACTTTTACACTAGACACATGCACGGCGCTCTAGCTAAAATTCTCAGTGGAAGTCCACCTTTACACAAGACACATGGTGGGGCATTAGCTAGAATTCTCAGTGGAAGGCCACCTTTACGCTAGACACATGGTGGAG
The DNA here is from genome assembly GCF_040938575.1 of Ambystoma mexicanum. Taxonomy (NCBI): domain Eukaryota; kingdom Metazoa; phylum Chordata; class Amphibia; order Caudata; family Ambystomatidae; genus Ambystoma; species Ambystoma mexicanum. Next base: position 1,611,219,334 of record NC_090937.1, read on the forward strand.
CTCTAGCTACAATTCTCCGTGGCTGTCCACCTTTATGCTAGACACATGGTCGGAGCTTTAGCTAGAATTCTCAGTGGAAGGCCAGTTTTACACTAGACACATGGCGGAGCTCTAGCTAGAATTGTCAGTGGAAGTCCACCTTTACACTAGACACATGGGCGGAGCTCTGGCTATAATTCTCTGTAGAAGGCCACCTTTACACTAGACACATGGTGGGGCTTTAGCTAGAATTCACAGTGGAAGTCCACCTTTACACTGGACACATGGTGGGGCTCTAGGTAGAATTCTCAGTGAAAGTCCACCTTTACACTAGACACATGGTGGAGCTCTGGCTACAATTCTCAGTGCAGGGCCACTTTTACACTAGACACATGCACGGCGCTCTAGCTAAAATTCTCAGTGGAAGTCCACCTTTACACTAAACACATGGTGGGGCTCTAGCTAGAATTCTCAGTGGAAGTCCACCTTTACACTAGACACATGGCATAACTCTAGCTAGAATTCTCAGTGAAAATCCCTCTTTTCCACTAGACACATGGCAGAGCTCTAGCTCGAATTCTTAGTGTAAGGCCACCTTTACACTAGGCAAATGGCGGAGCTCTTGCTAGAATTCTCAGTGGAAGGCCACCTTTACGCTAGACACATGGGCAGAGCTCTAGCTAGAATTCTCTGTGGAAGTCCACCTTTACACTAGGCACATGGCAGAGCTCTAGCTAGAATTCTATGTGGAAGGACACCCTTACACTAGGCACATGTCGGAGCTCTAGCTAGAATTCTCAGTGGAAGGCCACCTTTACGCTAGACACATGGGCGGAGCTCTAGCTAGAATTCTAAGTGGACGTCGAGCTTTACACTAAACACATGGTGGGGATCTATCTAGAATTCTCAGTGGAAGTCCACCTTTACACTAGACACATGGTGGGGCTCTAGCTAGAATTCTTAGTGCAGGGCCACTTTTACACTAGACACATGTGCGGCGCTCTAGCTAGAATTCTCAGTGAAAGTCCACCTTTACACTGGACACATGGCGGAGCTTTTGCTAGAATTCTCTGTGCAGGGCCACCTTTATACTAGACACATGGTGGAGCTGTAGCTAGAATACTCAGTTTAGGGCCACATTTACACTAGACACATGGGCAGAGCTCTAGCTAGAATTCTCAGTAAAGGACCACCTTTACACTAGACACATGACAGAGCTCTAGGCCTCTAGCTAGAAATTTCAGTGGAAGGCCACCTTTACACTAGACACATGGTGGGGCTCTAGCTAGAATTCTTAGTGCAGGGCCACTTTTACACTAGACACATGGCGGAGCTCTAGCTAGAATTCCCTGTGGAAGTCCACCTTAACACTAGACACATGCGCGGAGCTCGAGCTAGAATTCTCCGTGGCTGCCCACCTTTAGGCTAGACACATGGCAGAGCTCTAGCTAGAATTCTCAGTGGAAGTCCACCTTTACACTAGACACCTGGTGGAGCTCTAGCTCGACATCTCAGTGGAAGTCCACCTTTATTCTAGATACATGGGCGGAGCTCTAGCTAGAATTTTCAGTGGAAGCCCACCTTTACACTAGACACATGGCGGAGCTCTAGCTAGAATTCTCATTTGAAGGCCACCTTTACGCTAGACACATGGTGGAGCTCTAGCTACAATTCTTAGTGCAGGGCCACTTTTACACTAGACACATGGCGGAGCTCTAGCTAGAATTCTCTGTGGAAGTCCACCTTAACACTAGACACATGCGCGGAGCTCTAGCTAGACATCTCAGTGGAAGTCCACCTTTACTCTAGATACATGGCCGGAGCTCTAGCTAGAATTTTCAGTGGAATCCCACCTTTACACTAGACACATGGCAGAGCTCTAGCTAGAATTCTCAGTCCAGGACCACCTTTACACTAGACACATGACAGAGCTCTAGGCCTCTAGCTAGAAATTTCAGTGGAAGGCCTCCTTTACACTAGACACATGGCGGAGCTCTAGCTAGAATTCTCAGTCCAGGACCACCTTTACACTAGACACATGACAGAGCTCTAGGCCTCTAGCTAGAAATTTCAGTGGAAGGCCACCTTTACACTAGACACATGGCGGGGCTCTAGCTAGAATTCTTAGTGCAGGGCCACTTTTACACTAGACACATGGCGGAGCTCTAGCTAGAATTCATAGTGCAGGGCCACTTTTACACTAGACAAATGCGCGGCGCTCTAGCTAGAATTCTCAGTGGAAGTCCACCTTTACACGAGACACATGGCGGAGCTCTAGCTAGAATTCTCAGTGGAAGACCACCTTTACATTAGACACATGGCGGACCTCTAGCTAGAATTCTCAGTGGAAGGCCACCTTTACACTAGACACATGGGCAGAGCTCTAGCTAGAATTTTCAGTGGATGTCCACCTTTACACTAGGCACGTGGAGGAGCTGTAGCTAGAATACGCAGTTCAGGGCCACCTTTATACTAGACCCATGGGCGGAGCTCTAGCTGGAATTCTCAGTGCAGGGCCACATTTACACTGGACACATGGGCGGAGCTCTAGCTAGAAATCTCAGTCTAGGGCCACCTTTACACTAGACACATGACAGAGCTCTAGGTCTCTAGCTAGAAATGTCAGTGGAAGGCCACCTTTACACTAGACACATGGTGGGGCTCTAGCTAGAATTCTTAGTGCAGGGCCACTTTTACACTATACACATGCGTGGCGCTCTAGCTAGAATTCTCAGTGGAAGTCCATCTTTACACTAGACACATGGCCGAGCTCTAGCTAGAATTCTCAGTGGAAATCCACCTTTACATTAGACACATGGCGGTCCTCTAGCTAGAATTCTCAGTGGAAGTACACCTTTACACTAGACACATGGTGGAGCTCTAGCTAGAATTCGCAGTGAAAGTCCACCTTTACACAAGACACATGGCAGAGCTTTAGCTAGAATTCTTAGTGCAGGGCCACCTTTACACTAGACACATGGTGGAGCTGTAGCTAGAATACTCAGTTCAGGGCCAGCTTTACACTAGACCCATGGGCGGAGCTCTAGCTGTTATTTTCAGTGCAGGGCCACATTTACAATAGACACATGGGCGGAGCTCTAGCTAGAAATCTCAGTCTAGGGCCACCTTTACACTAGACACATGACAGAGCTCTAGGCCTCTAGCTAGAAATTTCAGTTGAAAGCCACCTTTACACTAGACACATGGTGAGGCTCTAGCTAGAATTCTTAGTGCAGGGCCACTTTTACACTAGACACATGCACGGCGCTCTAGCTAGAATTCTCAGTGGAAGTCTACCTTTACACGAGACACATGGCGGAGCTCTAGCTAGAATTCTCAGTGGAAGTCCACCTTTACATTAGACACATGACGGACCTCTAGCTAGAATTCTCAGTGGAAGTACACCTTTACACTAGACACATGCGGGGCTCTAGCTAGAATTTTCAGTGGAAGTCTACCTTTACACTAGACACATGGCAGAGCTCTAGCTAGAATTCTCAGTGCAGGGCCATCTTTACAGTAGACACATTGTGGAGCTGTAGCTAGAATACTCAGTTCAGGGCCACCTTTACACTAGACTCATGGGCGGAGCTCTAGCTGGAATTCTCAGTGCAGGGTCACATTTACACTAGACACATGGGCGGAGCTCTAGCTAAAATTCCCTGTCCAGGGCCACCTTTACACTAGACACAAGACAGAGCTCTAGGCCTCTAGCTAGAAATTTCAGTGGAAGGCCACCTTTACACTAGACACATGGGCGGAGCTCTAACTAGAATTCTCAGTGGAAGTCCACCTTTACACTAGACACATGGCGAAGCTCTAGCTAGAATTCTCAGTGGAAGTCCACCTTTACACTAGACACATGGCGGAGCTCTAGCTAGAATTCTCAGTGGAAGTCCACCTTTATATTAGACACATGGCGGACCTCTAGCTAGAATTCTCAGTGGAAGTACACCTTTACACTAGACACATGGTGGAGCTCTAGCTAGAATTCTCAGTGCAGGGCCACCTTTACACTAGACACATGGTGGAGCTGTAGCTAGAATACGCAGTTCAGGACCACCTTTATTCTAGACCCATGGGCGGAGCTCTAGCTGGAATTCTCAGTGCAGGGCCACATTTACACTAGACACATGGGCGGAGCTCTAGCTAGAAATCTCAGTCTAGGGCCACCTTTACACTAGACACATGACAGAGCTCTAGGCCTCTAGCTAGAAATGTCAGTGGAAGGCCACCTTTACACTAGACACATGGTGGGGCTCTAGCTAGAATTCTTAGTGCAGGGCCACTTTTACACTAGACACATGCGCTGCGCTCTAGCTAGAATTCTCAGTGGAAGTCCACCTTTACACGAGACACATGGCGGAGCTCTAGCTAGAATTCTCAGTGGAAGTCCACCTTTACATTAGACACATGGCGGACCTCTAGCTAGAATTCTCAGTGGAAGGCCACCTTTACGCTAGACACATGGGCAGAGCTCTAGCTAGAATTTTCAGTGGATGTCCACCTTTACACTAGACACATGGCGGAGCTCTAGGTAGAATTCTCAGTGGAAGTCCACCTTTACATTAGACACATGGCGGACCTCCAGCTAGAATTCTCAGTGGAAGGCCACCTTTACACAAGACACATGGCAGAGCTTTAGCTAGAATCCTTAGTGCACGGCCACCTTTACACTAGACACATGGTGGAGCTGTAGCTATAATACTCAGTTCTGGGCCACCTTTACACTAGACCCATGGGCGGAGCTCTAGCTGTTATTTTCAGTGCAGGGCCACATTTACACTAGACACATGGGTGGAGCTCTAGCTAGAAATCTCAGTCTAGGGCCACCTTTACACTAGACACATGACAGAGCTCTAGGCCTCTAGCTAGAAATTTCAGTGGAAAACCACCTTTACACTAGACGCCTGGCGGTGCTCTAGCTAGAATTCTCAGTGAAAGTCCACCTTTACACTAGACACATGGTGGAGCTCTAGCTAGAATTCTTAGTGCAGGGCCACTTTTACACTAGACACATGCACGGCGCTCTAGCTAGAATTCTCAGTGGAAGTCCACCTTTACACGAGACACATGGCGGAGCTCTAGCTAGAATTCTCAGTGGAAGTCCACCTTTACATTAGACACATGCACGGCGCTCTAGCTAAAATTCTCAGTGGAAGTCCACCTTTACACTAAACACATGGTGGGGCTCTAGCTAGAATTCTCAGTGGAAGTCCACCTTTACACTAGACACATGGCATAACTGTAGCTAGAATTCTCAGTGAAAATCCCTCTTTTCCACTAGACACATTGCAGAGCTCTAGCTCGAATTCTTAGTGTAAGGCCACCTTTACACTAGGCAAATGGCGGAGCTCTTGCTAGAAATCTCAGTGGAAGGCCACCTTTACGCTAGACATATGGGCAGAGCTCTAGCTAGAATTCTCTGTGGAAGTCCACCTTTACACTAGGCACATGGCGGAGCTCTAGCTAGAATTCTATGTGGAAGGACACCCTTACACTAGGCACATGTCGGAGCTCTAGCTAGAATTCTCAGTGGAAGGCCACCTTTACGCTAGACACATGGGCGGAGCTCTAGCTAGAATTCTAAGTGGAAGTCGACCTTTACACTAAACACATGGTGGGGATCTATCTAGAATTCTCAGTGGAAGTCCACCTTTACACTAGACGCATGGCGGTGCTCTAGCTAGAATTCTCAGTGAAAGTCCACCTTTACACTAGACACATGGTGGGGCTCTAGCTAGAATTCTTCGTGCAGGGCCACTTTTACACTAGACACATATGCGGCGCTCTAGCTAGAATTCTCAGTGAAAGTCCACCTTTACACTGGACACATGGCGGAGCTTTAGCTAGAATTCTCTGTGCAGGGCCACCTTTATACTAGACACATGGTGGAGCTGTAGCTAGAATACTCAGTTTAGGGCCACATTTACACTAGACACATGGGCAGAGCTCTAGCTAGAATTCTCAGTAAAGGACCACCTTTACACTAGACACATGACAGAGCTCTAGGCCTCTAGCTAGAAATTTCAGTGGAAGGCCACCTTTACACTAGACACATGGTGGGGCTCTAGCTAGAATTCTTAGTGCAGGGCCACTTTTACACTAGACACATGGCGGAGCTCTAGCTAGAATTCTCTGTGGAAGTCCACCTTAACACTAGACACATGCGCGGAGCTCGAGCTAGAATTCTCCGTGGCTGCCCACCTTTAGGCTAGACACATGGCAGAGCTCTAGCTAGAATTCTCAGTGGAAGTCCACCTTTACACTAGACACCTGGTGGAGCTCTAGCTCGACATCTCAGTGGAAGTCCACCTTTATTCTAGATACATGGGCGGAGCTCTAGCTAGAATTTTCAGTGGAAGCCCACCTTTACACTAGACACATGGCGGAGCTCTAGCTAGAATTCTCATTTGAAGGCCACCTTTACGCTAGACACATGGTGGAGCTCTAGCTACAATTCTTAGTGCAGGACCACTTTTACACTAGACACATGGCGGAGCTCTAGCTAGAATTCTCTGTGGAAGTCCACCTTAACACTAGACACATGCCCGGAGCTCTAGCTAGACATCTCAGTGGAAGTCCACCTTTACTCTAGATACATGGCCGGAGCTCTAGCTAGAATTTTCAGTGGAATCCCACCTTTACACTAGACACATGGCAGAGCTCTAGCTAGAATTCTCAGTCCAGGACCACCTTTACACTAGACACATGACAGAGCTCTAGGCCTCTAGCTAGAAATTTCAGTGGAAGGCCACCTTTAAACTAGACACATGGCGGAGCTCTAGCTAGAATTCTCAGTCCAGGACCACCTTTACACTAGACACATGACAGAGCTCTAGGCCTCTCGCTAGAAATTTCAGTGGAAGGCCACCTTTACACTAGACACATGGCGGGGCTCTAGCTAGAATTCTTAGTGCAGGGCCACTTTTACACTAGACACATGGCGGAGCTCTAGCTAGAATTCTTAGTGCAGGGCCACTTTTACACTAGACAAATGCGCGGCGCTCTAGCTAGAATTCTCAGTGGAAGTCCACCTTTACACGAGACACATGGCGGAGCTCTAGCTAGAATTCTCAGTGGAAGACCACCTTTACATTAGACACATGGCGGACCTCTAGCTAGAATTCTCAGTGGAAGGCCACCTTTACGCTAGACACATGGGCAGAGCTCTAGCTAGAATTTTCAGTGGATGTCCACCTTTACACTAGGCACATGGAGGAGCTGTAGCTAGAATACGCAGTTCAGGGCCACCTTTATACTAGACCCATGGGCGGAGCTCTAGCTGGAATTCTCAGTGCAGGGCCACATTTACACTGGACACATGGGCGGAGCTCTAGCTAGAAATCTCAGTCTAGGGCCACCTTTACACTAGACACATGACAGAGCTCTAGGTCTCTAGCTAGAAATGTCAGTGGAAGGCCACCTTTACACTAGACACATGGTGGGGCTCTAGCTAGAATTCTTAGTGCAGGGCCACTTTTACACTAGACACATGCGTGGCGCTCTAGCTAGAATTCTCAGTGGAAGTCCATCTTTACACTAGACACATGGCGGAGCTCTAGCTAGAATTCTCAGTGGAAATCCACCTTTACATTAGACACATGGCGGTCCTCTAGCTAGAATTCTCAGTGGAAGTACACCTTTAAACTAGACACATGGTGGAGCTCTAGCTAGAATTCGCAGTGAAAGTCCACCTTTACACAAGACACATGGCAGAGCTTTAGCTAGAATTCTTAGTGCAGGGCCACCTTTACACTAGACACATGGTGGAGCTGTAGCTATAATACTCAGTTCAGGGCCAGCTTTACACTAGACCCATGGGCGGAGCTCTAGCTGTTATTTTCAGTGCAGGGCCACATTTACAATAGACACATGGGCGGAGCTCTAGCTAGAAATCTCAGTCTAGGGCCACCTTTACACTAGACACATGACAGAGCTCTAGGCCTCTAGCTAGAAATTTCAGTTGAAAGCCACCTTTACACTAGACACATGGTGAGGCTCTAGCTAGAATTCTTAGTGCAGGGCCACTTTTACACTAGACACATGCACGGCGCTCTAGCTAGAATTCTCAGTGGAAGTCTACCTTTACACGAGACACATGGCGGAGCTCTAGCTAGAATTCTCAGTGGAAGTCCACCTTTACATTAGACACATGACGGACCTCTAGCTAGAATTCTCAGTGGAAGTACACCTTTACACTAGACACATGCGGGGCTCTAGCTAGAATTTTCAGTGGAAGTCTACCTTTACACTAGACACATGGCGGAGCTCTAGCTAGAATTCTCAGTGCAGGGCCATCTTTACAGTAGACACATTGTGGAGCTGTAGCTAGAATACTCAGTTCAGGGCCACCTTTACACTAGACTCATGGGCGGAGCTCTAGCTGGAATTCTCAGTGCAGGGCCACATTTACACTAGACACATGGGCGGAGCTCTAGCTAAAATTCCCTGTCCAGGGCCACCTTTACACTAGACACAAGACAGAGCTCTAGGCCTCTAGCTAGAAATTTCAGTGGAAGGCCACCTTTACACTAGACACATGGGCGGAGCTCTAACTGGAATTCTCAGTGGAAGTCCACCTTTACACTAGACACATGGCGAAGCTCTAGCTAGAATTCTCAGTGGAAGTCCACCTTTACACTAGACACATGGCGGAGCTCTAGCTAGAATTCTCAGTGGAAGTCCACCTTTATATTAGACACATGGCGGACCTCTAGCTAGAATTCTCAGTGGAAGTACACCTTTACACTAGACACATGGTGGAGCTCTAGCTAGAATTCTCAGTGCAGGGCCACCTTTACACTAGACACATGGTGGAGCTGTAGCTAGAATACGCAGTTCAGGACCACCTTTATACTAGACCCATGGGCGGAGCTCTAGCTGGAATTCTCAGTGCAGGGCCACATTTACACTAGACACATGGGCGGAGCTCTAGCTAGAAATCTCAGTCTAGGGCCACCTTTACACTAGACACATGACAGAGCTCTAGGCCTCTAGCTAGAAATGTCAGTGGAAGGCCACCTTTACACTAGACACATGGTGGGGCTCTAGCTAGAATTCTCAGTGGAAGTCCACCTTTACATTAGACACATGGCGGACCTCTAGCTAGAATTCTCAGTGGAAGGCCACCTTTACGCTAGACACATGGGCAGAGCTCTAGCTAGAATTTTCAGTGGATGTCCACCTTTACACTAGACACATGGCGGAGCTCTAGGTAGAATTCTCAGTGGAAGTCCACCTTTACATTAGACACATGGCGGACCTCCAGCTAGAATTCTCAGTGGAAGGCCACCTTTACACAAGACACATGGCAGAGCTTTAGCTAGAATTCTTAGTGCACGGCCACCTTTACACTAGACACATGGTGGAGCTGTAGCTATAATACTCAGTTCTGGGCCACCTTTACACTAGACCCATGGGCAGAGCTCTAGCTGTTATTTTCAGTGCAGGGCCACATTTACACTAGACACATGGGTGGAGCTCTAGCTAGAAATCTCAGTCTAGGGCCACCTTTACACTAGACACATGACAGAGCTCTAGGCCTCTAGCTAGAAATTTCAGTGGAAAACGACCTTTACACTAGACGCATGGCGGTGCTCTAGCTAGAATTCTCAGTGAAAGTCCACCTTTACACTAGACACATGGTGGAGCTCTAGCTAGAATTCTTAGTGCAGGGCCACTTTTACACTAGACACATGCACGGCGCTCTAGCTAGAATTCTCAGTGGAAGTCCACCTTTACACGAGACACATGGCGGAGCTCTAGCTAGAATTCTCAGTGGAAGTCCACCTTTACATTAGACACATGACGGACCTCTAGCTAGAATTCTCAGTGGAAGTACACCTTTACACTAGACACATGCGGAGCTCTAGCTAGAATTTTCAGTGGAAGTCTACCTTTACACTAGACACATGGCGGAGCTCTAGCTAGAATTCTCAGTGCAGGGCCATCTTTACACTAGACACAAGACAGAGCTCTAGGCCTATAGCTAGAAATTTCAGTGGAAGGCCACCTTTACACTAGACACATGGGCGGAGCTCTAACTAGAATTCTCAGTGGAAGTCCACCTTTACACTAGACACATGGTGGGGCTCTAGCTAGAATTCTCAGTGGAAGTCCACCTTTACACTGGACACATGGGCGGGACTCTCCACCTTTACACTAGACACATGGCAGAGTTCTAGCTAGAATTCTCAGTGGAAGTGCACCTTTACACTAGACATATGGACAGAGCTCTAGCTAGAATTCTCTTTGAAAGTCCACCTTTACACTAGACAAATGGTGGGGCTCTAGCTAGAATTCTCAGTGGAAGTCCACCTTTACACTAGACACATGGGCGGAGCTCTAGCTAAATTCTCAGTGGAAGTCCATCTTTACACTAGACACATGGTGGGGCTCTAGCTAGAATTTTCAGTGGAAGTCCACCTTTACACTAGACACATGGTGGGGCTCTAGCTATAGTTCTCAGTGGAAGTCCACCTTTACACTAGACACATGGTGGGGCTCTAGCTATAATTCTCAGTGGAAGTCCACCTTTACACTAGACACATGGTGGGGCTCTAGCTAGAATTCTCAATGGAAGTCCACCTTTACACTATACACATGGTGGGGCTCTAGCTAGAATTCTCAATGAAGTCCACCTTTACACTAGACACATGATGGGGCTCTAGTTAGAATTCTCAGTGGAAGTCCACCTTTACACTAGGCACATGGTGGGGCTCTAGCTAGAATTCTCAGTGAAAGGCCACCTTTACACTAGACACATGGTGGGGCTCTAGCTAGAATTCTCCGTAGAAGGCCTCCTTTACACCAGATACATGGTGGGGCTCTAGCTAGAATTCTTAGTGGAAGGCCACCTTTACACTAGACACAGGGTGGGGCTCTAGCTAGAATTCTCCGTAGAAGGCCGCCTTTACACTAGACACATGGTGGACCTCTAGCTAGAATTCCCAGTGAAAGTCCCTCTTTACACTAGACACATGGCAGAGCTCTAGCTTGAATTCTTAGTGTAAGGCCACCTTTACGCTAGACACATGGGCAGAGCGCTAGCTAGAATTTTCAGTGGAAGTCCACCTTCACACTAGGCACATCGCGGAGCTCTAGCTAGAATTCTATATGGAAGGTCACCCTTACACTAGGCACATGTCGGAGCTCTAGTTAGAATTCTCAGTGGAAGGCCACCTTTACGCTAGACATATGGCAGAGCTTTAGCTAGAATTCTTAGTGCAGGGCCACCTTTACACTAGACACATGGTGGAGCTGTAGCTAGAATACTCAGTTCAGGGCCACCTTTACACTAGACCCATGGGCGGAGCTCTAGCTGTTATTTTCAGTGCAGGGCCATATTTACACTAGACACATGGGCGGAGCTCTAGCTAGAAATCTCAGTCTAGGGCCACCTTTACACTAGACACATGACAGAGCTCTAGGCCTCTAGCTAGAAATTTCAGTGGAAGGTCACCTTTACACTAGACACATGGTGGGGCTCTAGCTAGAATTCTTAGTGCAGGGCCACTTTTACACTAGACACATGCACGGCGCTCTAGCTAGAATTCTCAGTGGAAGTCCACCTTTACACTAGACACATGGCGGAGCTCTAGCTAGAATTTTTAGTGGAAGTCCACCTTTACACTAGACACATGGCGGAGCTCTAGCTAGAATTCTCAGTGCAGGGCCATCTTTACACTAGACACATTGTGGAGCTGTAGCTAGAATACTCAGTTCAGGGCCACCTTTACACTAGACTCATGGGCGGAGCTCTAGCTGGAATTCTCAGTGCAGGGCCACATTTACACTAGACATATGGGCGGAGCTCTAGCTAGAATTCTCAGTCCAGGGCCACCTTTACACTAGACACAAGACAGAGCTCTAGGCCTCTAGCTAGAAATTTCAGTGGAAGGTCACCTTTACACTAGACACATGGTGGGGCTCTAGCTAGAATTCTTAGTGCAGGGCCACTTTTACACTAGACACATGCACGGCGCTCTAGCTAGAATTCTCAGTGGAAGTCCACCTTTACACTAGACACATGGCGGAGCTCTAGCTAGAATTTTCAGTGGAAGTCCACCTTTACACTAGACACATGGCGGAGCTCTAGCTAGAATTCTCAGTGCAGGGCCATCTTTACACTAGACACATTGTGGAGCTGTAGCTAGAATACTCAGTTCAGGGCCACCTTTACACTAGACTCATGGGCGGAGCTCTAGCTGGAATTCTCAGTGCAGGGCCACATTTACACTAGACACATGGGCGGAGCTCTAGCTAGAATTCTCAGTCCAGGGCCACCTTTACACTAGACACAAGACAGAGCTCTAGGCCTCTAGCTAGAAATTTCAGTGGAAGGCCACCTTTACACTAGACACATGGGCGGAGCTCTAACTAGAATTCTCAGTGGAAGTCCACCTTTACACTAGACACATGGTGGGGCTCTAGCTAGAATTCTCAGTGGAAGTCCACCTTTACACTGGACACATGGGCGGGACTCTCCACCTTTACACTAGACACATGGCAGAGTTCTAGCTAGAATTCTCAGTGGAAGTGCACCTTTACACTAGACAAATGGTGGGGCTCTAGCTAGAATTCTCAGTGGAAGTCCACCTTTACACTAGACACATGGGCGGAGCTCTAGCTAAATTCTCAGTGGAAGTCCATCTTTACACTAGACACATGGTGGGGCTCTAGCTAGAATTTTCAGTGGAAGTCCACCTTTACACTAGACACATGTTGGGGCTCTAGCTATAATTTTCAGTGGAAGTCCACCTTTACACTAGACACATGGTGGGGCTCTAGCTAGAAATCTCAGTCTAGGGCCACATTTACACTAGACACATGACAGAGCTCTAGGCCTCTAGCTAGAAATTTCAGTGGAAAACGACCTTTACACTAGACGCATGGCGGTGCTCTAGCTAGAATTCTCAGTGAAAGTCCACCTTTACACTAGACACATGGTGGAGCTCTAGCTAGAATTCTTAGTGCAGGGCCACTTTTACACTAGACACATGGACGGCGCTCTAGCTAGAATTCTCAGTGGAAGTCCACCTTTACACGAGACACATGGCGGAGCTCTAGCTAGAATTCTCAGTGGAAGTCCACCTTTACATTAGACACATGACGGACCTCTAGCTAGAATTCTCAGTGGAAGTACACCTTTACACTAGACACATGCGGAGCTCTAGCTAGAATTTTCAGTGGAAGTCTACCTTTACACTAGACACATGGCGGAGCTCTAGCTAGAATTCTCAGTGCAGGGCCATCTTTACACTAGACACAAGACAGAGCTCTAGGCCTATAGCTAGAAATTTCAGTGGAAGGCCACCTTTACACTAGACACATGGGCGGAGCTCTAACTAGAATTCTCAGTGGAAGTCCACCTTTACACTAGACACATGGTGGGGCTCTAGCTAGAATTCTCAGTGGAAGTCCACCTTTACACTGGACACATGGGCGGGACTCTCCACCTTTACACTAGACACATGGCAGAGTTCTAGCTAGAATTCTCAGTGGAAGTGCACCTTTACACTAGACATATGGACAGAGCTCTAGCTAGAATTCTCTTTGAAAGTCCACCTTTACACTAGACAAATGGTGGGGCTCTAGCTAGAATTCTCAGTGGAAGTCCACCTTTACACTAGACACATGGGCGGAGCTCTAGCTAAATTCTCAGTGGAAGTCCATCTTTACACTAGACACATGGTGGGGCTCTAGCTAGAATTTTCAGTGGAAGTCCACCTTTACACTAGACACATGGTGGGGCTCTAGCTATAGTTCTCAGTGGAAGTCCACCTTTACACTAGACACATGGTGGGGCTCTAGCTATAATTCTCAGTGGAAGTCCACCTTTACACTAGACACATGGTGGGGCTCTAGCTAGAATTCTCAATGGAAGTCCACCTTTACACTATACACATGGTGGGGCTCTAGCTAGAATTCTCAATGAAGTCCACCTTTACACTAGACACATGATGGGGCTCTAGTTAGAATTCTCAGTGGAAGTCCACCTTTACACTAGGCACATGGTGGGGCTCTAGCTAGAATTCTCAGTGAAAGGCCACCTTTACACTAGACACATGGTGGGGCTCTAGCTAGAATTCTCCGTAGAAGGCCTCCTTTACACCAGATACATGGTGGGGCTCTAGCTAGAATTCTTAGTGGAAGGCCACCTTTACACTAGACACAGGGTGGGGCTCTAGCTAGAATTCTCCGTAGAAGGCCGCCTTTACACTAGACACATGGTGGACCTCTAGCTAGAATTCCCAGTGAAAGTCCCTCTTTACACTAGACACATGGCAGAGCTCTAGCTTGAATTCTTAGTGTAAGGCCACCTTTACACCAGGCACATGGCGGAGCTCTAGCTAGAATTCTCAGTGGAAGGCCACCTTTACGCTAGACACATGGGCAGAGCGCTAGCTAGAATTTTCAGTGGAAGTCCACCTTCACACTAGGCACATCGCGGAGCTCTAGCTAGAATTCTATATGGAAGGTCACCCTTACACTAGGCACATGTCGGAGCTCTAGTTAGAATTCTCAGTGGAAGGCCACCTTTACGCTAGACATATGGCAGAGCTTTAGCTAGAATTCTTAGTGCAGGGCCACCTTTACACTAGACTCATGGTGGAGCTGTAGCTAGAATACTCAGTTCAGGGCCACCTTTACACTAGACCCATGGGCGGAGCTCTAGCTGTTATTTTCAGTGCAGGGCCATATTTACACTAGACACATGGGCGGAGCTCTAGCTAGAAATCTCAGTCTAGGGCCACCTTTACACTAGACACATGACAGAGCTCTAGGCCTCTAGCTAGAAATTTCAGTGGAAGGTCACCTTTACACTAGACACATGGTGGGGCTCTAGCTAGAATTCTTAGTGCAGGGCCACTTTTACACTAGACACATGCACGGCGCTCTAGCTAGAATTCTCAGTGGAAGTCCACCTTTACACTAGACACATGGCGGAGCTCTAGCTAGAATTTTTAGTGGAAGTCCACCTTTACACTAGACACATGGCGGAGCTCTAGCTAGAATTCTCATTGCAGGGCCATCTTTACACTAGACACATTGTGGAGCTGTAGCTAGAATACTCAGTTCAGGGCCACCTTTACACTAGACTCATGGGCGGAGCTCTAGCTGGAATTCTCAGTGCAGGGCCACATTTACACTAGACATATGGGCGGAGCTCTAGCTAGAATTCTCAGTCCAGGGCCACCTTTACACTAGACACAAGACAGAGCTCTAGGCCTCTAGCTAGAAATTTCAGTGGAAGGTCACCTTTACACTAGACACATGGTGGGGCTCTAGCTAGAATTCTTAGTGCAGGGCCACTTTTACACTAGACACATGCACGGCGCTTTAGCTAGAATTCTCAGTGGAAGTCCACCTTTACACTAGACACATGGCGGAGCTCTAGCTAGAATTTTCAGTGGAAGTCCACCTTTACACTAGACACATGGCGGAGCTCTAGCTAGAATTCTCAGTGCAGGGCCATCTTTACACTAGACACATTGTGGAGCTGTAGCTAGAATACTCAGTTCAGGGCCACCTTTACACTAGACTCATGGGCGGAGCTCTAGCTGGAATTCTCAGTGCAGGGCCACATTTACACTAGACACATGGGCGGAGCTCTAGCTAGAATTCTCAGTCCAGGGCCACCTTTACACTAGACACAAGACAGAGCTCTAGGCCTCTAGCTAGAAATTTCAGTGGAAGGCCACCTTTACACTAGACACATGGGCGGAGCTCTAACTAGAATTCTCAGTGGAAGTCCACCTTTACACTAGACACATGGTGGGGCTCTAGCTAGAATTCTCAGTGGAAGTCCACCTTTACACTGGACACATGGGCGGGACTCTCCACCTTTACACTAGACACATGGCAGAGTTCTAGCTAGAATTCTCAGTGGAAGTGCACCTTTACACTAGACACATGGGCGGAGCTCTAGCTAAATTCTCAGTGGAAGTCCATCTTTACACTAGACACATGGTGGGGCTCTAGCTAGAATTTTCAGTGGAAGTCCACCTTTACACTAGACACATGTTGGGGCTCTAGCTATAATTTTCAGTGGAAGTCCACCTTTACACTAGACACATGGTGGGGCTCTAGCTATAATTCTCAGTGGAAGTCCACCTTTACACTAGACACATGGTCGGCTGTAGCTGTAATTATCAGTGGAAGTCCACCTTTACACTCGACACATAGTGGGGCTCTAGCTAGAATTCTATATGGAAGTCCACCTTTACGCTAGAAACATGGTGGGGCTCTAGCTAGAATTCTCAGTGAAAGGCCGCCTTTACACTAGACACATGGTGGGGCTCTATCTAGAATTCTCTGTAGAAGTCGACATTTACACTAGACACATGGTGGGGCTCTAGGTAGCATTCTCAGTGGAAGGCTACCTTTACACTAGACACATGGTGGTGCTCTAGCTAGAATTCTCCCTAGAAGGACGCCTGTACACTAGACACATGGTGGACCTCTAGCTAGAATTCTCAGTGGAAGTCAACCTTTACACGAGACACATGGTGGGGCTCTAGCTAGAATTCTCTATGGAAGTCCACGTTTACGCTAGACACATGGTCGGGCTCTAGCTAGAATTCTCAGTGGAAGTCCACCTTTACGTTAGACACATGGTGGGGCTCTAGCTAGAATTCTCAGTGGAAGTCCACCTTTACACTAGACACATGGGCGGAGCTCTAGCTAAATTCTCAGTGGAAGTCCATCTTTACACTAGACACATGGTGGGGCTCTAGCTAGAATTTTCAGTGGAAGTCCACCTTTACACAAGACACATGTTGGGGCTCTAGCTATAATTTTCAGTGGAAGTCCACCTTTACACTAGACACATGGTGGGGCTCTAGCTATAATTCTCAGTGGAAGTCCACCTTTACACTAGACACATGGTCGGCTGTAGCTGTAATTATCAGTGGAAGTCCACCTTTACACTAGACACATAGTGGGGCTCTAGCTAGAATTCTATATGGAAGTCCACCTTTACGCTAGAAACATGGTGGGGCTCTAGCTAGAATTCTCAGTGAAAGGCCGCCTTTACACTAGACACATGGTGGGGCTCTATCTAGAATTCTCTGTAGAAGTCGACATTTACACTAGACACATGGTGGGGCTCTAGCTAGAATTTTCAGTGGAAGTCCACCTTTACACTAGACACATGGTGGGGCTCTAGCTATAGTTCTCAGTGGAAGTCCACCTTTACACTAGACACATGGTGGGGCTCTAGCTATAATTCTCAGTGGAAGTCCACCTTTACACTAGACACATGGCGGAGCTCTAGCTAGAATTCTCAGTGCAGTGCCATCTTTACACTAGACACATTGTGGAGCTGTAGCTAGAATACTCAGGGCCACCTGAGTTCAGGGCCACCTTTACACTAGACTCATGGGCGGAGCTCTAGGGCCACCTGAGTTCAGGGCCACCTTTACACTAGACTCATGGGCGGAGCTCTAGCTAGAATTCTCAGTGGAAGTCCACCTTTACACTAGACACATGGTGGGGCTCTAGCTATAATTCTCAGTGGAAGTCCACCTTTACACTAGACACATGGTCGGCTGTAGCTGTAATTATCAGTGGAAGTCCACCTTTACACTAGACACATAGTGGGGCTCTAGCTAGAATTCTATATGGAAGTCCACCTTTACGCTAGAAACATGGTGGGGCTCTAGCTAGAATTCTCAGTGAAAGGCCGCCTTTACACTAGACACATGGTGGGGCTCTATCTAGAATTCTCTGTAGAAGTCGACATTTACACTAGACACATGGTGGGGCTCTAGCTAGCATTCTCAGTGGAAGGCCACCTTTACACTAGACACATGGTGGTGCTCTAGCTAGAATTCTCCCTAGAAGGACGCCTGTACACTAGACACATGGTGGACCTCTAGCTAGAATTCTCAGTGGAAGTCCACCTTTACACTAGACACATGGTGGGGCTCTAGCTAGAATTCTCTATGGAAGTCCACGTTTACGCTAGACACATGGTCGGGCTCTAGCTAGAATTCTCAGTGGAAGTCCACCTTTACGTTAGACACATGGTGGAGCTCTAGCTAGAATTCTCTGAGGAAGTCCACCTTTACACTAGACACATGGTGGGGCTCTAGCTAGAATTCTCAGTGGAAGTCCACCTTTACACTGGACACATGGGCGGAGCTCTAGCTAAATTCTCAGTGGAAGTCCATCTTTACACTAGACACATGGTGGGGCTCTAGCTAGAATTTTCAGTGGAAGTCCACCTTTACACTAGACACATGTTGGGGCTCTAGCTATAATTTTCAGTGGAAGTCCACCTTTACACTAGACACATGGTGGGGCTCTAGCTATAATTCTCAGTGGAAGTCCACCTCTACACTAGACACATGGTCGGCTGTAGCTGTAATTATCAGTGGAAGTCCACCTTTACACTAGACACATAGTGGGGCTCTAGCTAGAATTCTATATGGAAGTCCACCTTTACGCTAGAAACATGGTGGGGC
The DNA here is from genome assembly GCF_040938575.1 of Ambystoma mexicanum. NCBI lineage: Eukaryota > Metazoa > Chordata > Amphibia > Caudata > Ambystomatidae > Ambystoma > Ambystoma mexicanum. The sequence goes on from NC_090937.1 coordinate 1,611,237,786, forward strand.
TCTAGCTAGAATTCTCAGTGAAAGGCCGCCTTTACACTAGACACATGGTGGGGCTCTATCTAGAATTCTCTGTAGAAGTCGACATTTAGACACATGGTGGGGCTCTAGCTAGCATTCTCAGTGGAAGGCCACCTTTACACTAGACACATGGTGGGGCTCTAGCTAGAATTCTCCCTAGAAGGACGCCTTTACACTAGACACATGGTGGACCTCTAGCTAGAATTCTCAGTGGAAGTCCACCTTTACACTAGACACATGGTGGGGCTCTAGCTAGAATTCTCTATGGAAGTCCACCTTTACGTTAGACACATGGTGGAGCTCTAGCTAGAATTCTCTGAGGAAGTCCACCTTTACACTAGACACATGGTGGGGCTCTAGATAGAATTCTCAGTGGAAGTCCACCTTTACACTAGACACATGGGCGGAGCTCTAGCTAAATTCTCAGTGGAAGTCCATCTTTACACTAGACACATGGTGGGGCTCTAGCTAGAATTTTCAGTGGAAGTCCACCTTTACACTAGACACATGTTGGGGCTCTAGCTATAATTTTCAGTGGAAGTCCACCTTTACACTAGACACATGGTGGGGCTCTAGCTATAATTCTCAGTGGAAGTCCACCTTTACACTAGACACATGGTCGGCTGTAGCTGTAATTATCAGTGGAAGTCCACCTTTACACTAGACACATAGTGGGGCTCTAGCTAGAATTCTATATGACACATGGTGGACCTCTAGCTAGAATTCTCAGTGGAAGTCCACCTTTACGTTAGACACATGGTGGAGCTCTAGCTAGAATTCTCTGAGGAAGTCCACCTTTACACTAGACACATGGTGGGGCTCTAGCTAGAATTCTCTGTGGAAGTCCACCTTTACAGTAGAAACATGGTTGGGCTCTAGCTAGAATTCTCAGTGAAAGGCCGCCTTTACACTAGACACATGGTGGGGCTCTATCTAGAATTCTCTGTAGAAGTCGATATTTACACTAGACACATGGTGGGGCTCTAGCTAGCATTCTCAGTGGAAGGCCACCTTTACACTAGACATATGGTGGGGCTCTAGCTAGAATTCTCCCTAGAAGGACGCCTTTACACTAGACACATGGTGGACCTCTAGCTAGAATTCTCAGTGGAAGTCCACCTTTACACTAGACACATGGTGGGGCTCTAGCTAGAATTCTCTATGGAAGCCACGTTTATGCTAGACACATGGTCGGGCTCTAGCTAGAATTCTCAGTGGCAGTCCACCTTTACACTAGACACATGGACACATGGTGGGGCTTTAGCTAGAATTCTCAGCCGATGCCCACCTTTACGCTAGATACATGGTTGGGCTCTAGCTAGAATTCTCAGTGGAAGTCCACCTTTACACTAGACACATGGTGGAGCTCTAGCTAGAATTGTCTGTGGAGGTCCACCTTTACACTAGACACATGGTGGAGCTCTAGGCCTCTAGCTAGAATTCTCAGTGCAGGGCCGCCTTTACACTAGACACATGGGCGGAGCTCTAGCTACAATTCTCAATGAAAGGCCACCTTTACACTAGACACATGGCAGAGTTCTAGCTCGAATTCTCTGTAGAAGGTCACCTTTACAGTAGACGCATGGCAGAGCTCTAGCTAGAATTCTCAGTGGAAGCCCACCTGTGGAAGTCCACCTTTATGCTAGACACATGGTGGGGCTCTAGCTAGAATTCTCAGTGGAAGTCCACCTTTACACTAGACACATGGACACATGGTGGAGCTCTAGCTAGAATTCTCTGTAGAAGGCCACCTTTACACTAGACACATGGCAGAGCTCTAGCTAAAATTCTCAGTGGAAGTCCACCTTTACACTAGACACATGCACTGCGCTCTAGCTAGAATTCTCAGTGGAACACCCTAGACACATGGCAGAGTTCTAGCTAGAATTCTCTGTGAAAGTCAACCTTTACACTAGACACATGGTGGGGCTCTAGCTAAAATTCTCAGTGGAAGTCCACCTTTACACTAGACACATGCACTGCGCTCTAGCTAGAATTCTCAGTGGAAGTCCACCTTTACAGTAGACATATGGTGGGGCTCTAGGTAGAATTCTCAGTGCAGGGCCACTTTTACACTAGACACATGCGCGGCGCTCTAGCTAGAATTCTCCGTAGAAGGCTGCCTTTACACTAGACACATGTTGGAGCTCTAGCTAGAATTCTCTATGGAAGTCCACCTGGTAGGGCTCTAGCTAGTATTCTCCGTAGAAGTCCGCCTTTACACTAGACACATGGCGGAGCTCTAGCTAGAATTCTCAGTGGAAGGCCACCTCTACACTAGACACATGGTGGGGCTCTAGCTAGAATTCTCAGTGGAAGTCCACCTTTACACAAGACACATGGTGGGGCATTAGCTAGAATTCTCAGTGGAAGGCCACCTTTACGCTAGACACATGTTGGAGCTCTAGCTACAATTCTCCGTGGCTGTCCACCTTTATGCTAGACACATGGTCGGAGCTTTAGCTAGAATTCTCAGTGGAAGGCCAGTTTTACACTAGACACATGGCGGAGCTCTAGCTAGAATTGTCAGTGGAAGTCCACCTTTACACTAGACACATGGGCGGAGCTCTGGCTATAATTCTCTGTAGAAGGCCACCTTTACACTAGACACATGGTGGGGCTTTAGCTAGAATTCACAGTGGAAGTCCACCTTTACACTGGACACATGGTGGGGCTCTAGGTAGAATTCTCAGTGAAAGTCCACCTTTACACTAGACACATGGTGGAGCTCTGGCTACAATTCTCAGTGCAGGGCCACTTTTACACTAGACACATGCACGGTGCTCTAGCTAAAATTCTCAGTGGAAGTCCACCTTTACACTAAACACATGGTGGGGCTCTAGCTAGAATTCTCAGTGGAAGTCCACCTTTACACTAGACACATGGCATAACTCTAGCTAGAATTCTCAGTGAAAATCCCTCTTTTCCACTAGACACATGGCAGAGCTCTAGCTCGAATTCTTAGTGTAAGGCCACCTTTACACTAGGCAAATGGCGGAGCTCTTGCTAGAATTCTCAGTGGAAGGCCACCTTTACGCTAGACACATGGGCAGAGCTCTAGCTAGAATTCTCTGTGGAAGTCCACCTTTACACTAGGCACATGGCGGAGCTCTAGCTAGAATTCTATGTGGAAGGACACCTTTACACTAGGCACATGTCGGAGCTCTAGCTAGAATTCTCAGTGGAAGGCCACCTTTACGCTAGACACATGGGCGGAGCTCTAGCTAGAATTCTAAGTGGAAGTCGACCTTTACACTAAACACATGGTGGGGATCTATCTAGAATTCTCAGTGGAAGTCCACCTTTACACTAGACACATGGTGGGGCTCTAGCTAGAATTCTTAGTGCAGGGCCACTTTTACACTAGACACATGTGCGGCGCTCTAGCTAGAATTCTCAGTGAAAGTCCACCTTTACACTGGACACATGGCGGAGCTTTTGCTAGAATTCTCTGTGCAGGGCCACCTTTATACTAGACACATGGTGGAGCTGTAGCTAGAATACTCAGTTTAGGGCCACATTTACACTAGACACATGGGCAGAGCTCTAGCTAGAATTCTCAGTAAAGGACCACCTTTACACTAGACACATGACAGAGCTCTAGGCCTCTAGCTAGAAATTTCAGTGGAAGGCCACCTTTACACTAGACACATGGTGGGGCTCTAGCTAGAATTCTTAGTGCAGGGCCACTTTTACACTAGACACATGGCGGAGCTCTAGCTAGAATTCCCTGTGGAAGTCCACCTTAACACTAGACACATGCGCGGAGCTCGAGCTAGAATTCTCCGTGGCTGCCCACCTTTAGGCTAGACACATGGCAGAGCTCTAGCTAGAATTCTCAGTGGAAGTCCACCTTTACACTAGACACCTGGTGGAGCTCTAGCTCGACATCTCAGTGGAAGTCCACCTTTATTCTAGATACATGGGCGGAGCTCTAGCTAGAATTTTCAGTGGAAGCCCACCTTTACACTAGACACATGGCGGAGCTCTAGCTAGAATTCTCATTTGAAGGCCACCTTTACGCTAGACACATGGTGGAGCTCTAGCTACAATTCTTAGTGCAGGGCCACTTTTACACTAGACACATGGCGGAGCTCTAGCTAGAATTCTCTGTGGAAGTCCACCTTAACACTAGACACATGCGCGGAGCTCTAGCTAGACATCTCAGTGGAAGTCCACCTTTACTCTAGATACATGGCCGGAGCTCTAGCTAGAATTTTCAGTGGAATCCCACCTTTACACTAGACACATGGCAGAGCTCTAGCTAGAATTCTCAGTCCAGGACCACCTTTACACTAGACACATGACAGAGCTCTAGGCCTCTAGCTAGAAATTTCAGTGGAAGGCCACCTTTACACTAGACACATGGCGGAGCTCTAGCTAGAATTCTCAGTCCAGGACCACCTTTACACTAGACACATGACAGAGCTCTAGGCCTCTAGCTAGAAATTTCAGTGGAAGGCCACCTTTACACTAGACACATGGCGGGGCTCTAGCTAGAATTCTTAGTGCAGGGCCACTTTTACACTAGACACATGGCGGAGCTCTAGCTAGAATTCATAGTGCAGGGCCACTTTTACACTAGACAAATGCGCGGCGCTCTAGCTAGAATTCTCAGTGGAAGTCCACCTTTACACGAGACACATGGCGGAGCTCTAGCTAGAATTCTCAGTGGAAGACCACCTTTACATTAGACACATGGCGGACCTCTAGCTAGAATTCTCAGTGGAAGGCCACCTTTACACTAGACACATGGGCAGAGCTCTAGCTAGAATTTTCAGTGGATGTCCACCTTTACACTAGGCACATGGAGGAGCTGTAGCTAGAATACGCAGTTCAGGGCCACCTTTATACTAGACCCATGGGCGGAGCTCTAGCTGGAATTCTCAGTGCAGGGCCACATTTACACTGGACACATGGGCGGAGCTCTAGCTAGAAATCTCAGTCTAGGGCCACCTTTACACTAGACACATGACAGAGCTCTAGGTCTCTAGCTAGAAATGTCAGTGGAAGGCCACCTTTACACTAGACACATGGTGGGGCTCTAGCTAGAATTCTTAGTGCAGGGCCACTTTTACACTATACACATGCGTGGCGCTCTAGCTAGAATTCTCAGTGGAAGTCCATCTTTACACTAGACACATGGCCGAGCTCTAGCTAGAATTCTCAGTGGAAATTCACCTTTACATTAGACACATGGCGGTCCTCTAGCTAGAATTCTCAGTGGAAGTACACCTTTACACTAGACACATGGTGGAGCTCTAGCTAGAATTCGCAGTGAAAGTCCACCTTTACACAAGACACATGGCAGAGCTTTAGCTAGAATTCTTAGTGCAGGGCCACCTTTACACTAGACACATGGTGGAGCTGTAGCTAGAATACTCAGTTCAGGGCCAGCTTTACACTAGACCCATGGGCGGAGCTCTAGCTGTTATTTTCAGTGCAGGGCCACATTTACAATAGACACATGGGCGGAGCTCTAGCTAGAAATCTCAGTCTAGGGCCACCTTTACACTAGACACATGACAGAGCTCTAGGCCTCTAGCTAGAAATTTCAGTTGAAAGCCACCTTTACACTAGACACATGGTGAGGCTCTAGCTAGAATTCTTAGTGCAGGGCCACTTTTACACTAGACACATGCACGGCGCTCTAGCTAGAATTCTCAGTGGAAGTCTACCTTTACACGAGACACATGGCGGAGCTCTAGCTAGAATTCTCAGTGGAAGTCCACCTTTACATTAGACACATGACGGACCTCTAGCTAGAATTCTCAGTGGAAGTACACCTTTACACTAGACACATGCGGGGCTCTAGCTAGAATTTTCAGTGGAAGTCTACCTTTACACTAGACACATGGCAGAGCTCTAGCTAGAATTCTCAGTGCAGGGCCATCTTTACAGTAGACACATTGTGGAGCTGTAGCTAGAATACTCAGTTCAGGGCCACCTTTACACTAGACTCATGGGCGGAGCTCTAGCTGGAATTCTCAGTGCAGGGCCACATTTACACTAGACACATGGGCGGAGCTCTAGCTAAAATTCCCTGTCCAGGGCCACCTTTACACTAGACACAAGACAGAGCTCTAGGCCTCTAGCTAGAAATTTCAGTGGAAGGCCACCTTTACACTAGACACATGGGCGGAGCTCTAACTAGAATTCTCAGTGGAAGTCCACCTTTACACTAGACACATGGCGAAGCTCTAGCTAGAATTCTCAGTGGAAGTCCACCTTTACACTAGACACATGGCGGAGCTCTAGCTAGAATTCTCAGTGGAAGTCCACCTTTATATTAGACACATGGCGGACCTCTAGCTAGAATTCTCAGTGGAAGTACACCTTTACACTAGACACATGGTGGAGCTCTAGCTAGAATTCTCAGTGCAGGGCCACCTTTACACTAGACACATGGTGGAGCTGTAGCTAGAATACGCAGTTCAGGACCACCTTTATTCTAGACCCATGGGCGGAGCTCTAGCTGGAATTCTCAGTGCAGGGCCACATTTACACTAGACACATGGGCGGAGCTCTAGCTAGAAATCTCAGTCTAGGGCCACCTTTACACTAGACACATGACAGAGCTCTAGGCCTCTAGCTAGAAATGTCAGTGGAAGGCCCCCTTTACACTAGACACATGGTGGGGCTCTAGCTAGAATTCTTAGTGCAGGGCCACTTTTACACTAGACACATGCGCTGCGCTCTAGCTAGAATTCTCAGTGGAAGTCCACCTTTACACGAGACACATGGCGGAGCTCTAGCTAGAATTCTCAGTGGAAGTCCACCTTTACATTAGACACATGGCGGACCTCTAGCTAGAATTCTCAGTGGAAGGCCACCTTTACGCTAGACACATGGGCAGAGCTCTAGCTAGAATTTTCAGTGGATGTCCACCTTTACACTAGACACATGGCGGAGCTCTAGGTAGAATTCTCAGTGGAAGTCCACCTTTACATTAGACACATGGCGGACCTCCAGCTAGAATTCTCAGTGGAAGGCCACCTTTACACAAGACACATGGCAGAGCTTTAGCTAGAATCCTTAGTGCACGGCCACCTTTACACTAGACACATGGTGGAGCTGTAGCTATAATACTCAGTTCTGGGCCACCTTTACACTAGACCCATGGGCGGAGCTCTAGCTGTTATTTTCAGTGCAGGGCCACATTTACACTAGACACATGGGTGGAGCTCTAGCTAGAAATCTCAGTCTAGGGCCACCTTTACACTAGACACATGACAGAGCTCTAGGCCTCTAGCTAGAAATTTCAGTGGAAAACCACCTTTACACTAGACGCCTGGCGGTGCTCTAGCTAGAATTCTCAGTGAAAGTCCACCTTTACACTAGACACATGGTGGAGCTCTAGCTAGAATTCTTAGTGCAGGGCCACTTTTACACTAGACACATGCACGGCGCTCTAGCTAGAATTCTCAGTGGAAGTCCACCTTTACACGAGACACATGGCGGAGCTCTAGCTAGAATTCTCAGTGGAAGTCCACCTTTACATTAGACACATGCACGGCGCTCTAGCTAAAATTCTCAGTGGAAGTCCACCTTTACACTAAACACATGGTGGGGCTCTAGCTAGAATTCTCAGTGGAAGTCCACCTTTACACTAGACACATGGCATAACTGTAGCTAGAATTCTCAGTGAAAATCCCTCTTTTCCACTAGACACATTGCAGAGCTCTAGCTCGAATTCTTAGTGTAAGGCCACCTTTACACTAGGCAAATGGCGGAGCTCTTGCTAGAAATCTCAGTGGAAGGCCACCTTTACGCTAGACACATGGGCAGAGCTCTAGCTAGAATTCTCTGTGGAAGTCCACCTTTACACTAGGCACATGGCGGAGCTCTAGCTAGAATTCTATGTGGAAGGACACCCTTACACTAGGCACATGTCGGAGCTCTAGCTAGAATTCTCAGTGGAAGGCCACCTTTACGCTAGACACATGGGCGGAGCTCTAGCTAGAATTCTAAGTGGAAGTCGACCTTTACACTAAACACATGGTGGGGATCTATCTAGAATTCTCAGTGGAAGTCCACCTTTACACTAGACGCATGGCGGTGCTCTAGCTAGAATTCTCAGTGAAAGTCCACCTTTACACTAGACACATGGTGGGGCTCTAGCTAGAATTCTTCGTGCAGGGCCACTTTTACACTAGACACATATGCGGCGCTCTAGCTAGAATTCTCAGTGAAAGTCCACCTTTACACTGGACACATGGCGGAGCTTTAGCTAGAATTCTCTGTGCAGGGCCACCTTTATACTAGACACATGGTGGAGCTGTAGCTAGAATACTCAGTTTAGGGCCACATTTACACTAGACACATGGGCAGAGCTCTAGCTAGAATTCTCAGTAAAGGACCACCTTTACACTAGACACATGACAGAGCTCTAGGCCTCTAGCTAGAAATTTCAGTGGAAGGCCACCTTTACACTAGACACATGGTGGGGCTCTAGCTAGAATTCTTAGTGCAGGGCCACTTTTACACTAGACACATGGCGGAGCTCTAGCTAGAATTCTCTGTGGAAGTCCACCTTAACACTAGACACATGCGCGGAGCTCGAGCTAGAATTCTCCGTGGCTGCCCACCTTTAGGCTAGACACATGGCAGAGCTCTAGCTAGAATTCTCAGTGGAAGTCCACCTTTACACTAGACACCTGGTGGAGCTCTAGCTCGACATCTCAGTGGAAGTCCACCTTTATTCTAGATACATGGGCGGAGCTCTAGCTAGAATTTTCAGTGGAAGCCCACCTTTACACTAGACACATGGCGGAGCTCTAGCTAGAATTCTCATTTGAAGGCCACCTTTACGCTAGACACATGGTGGAGCTCTAGCTACAATTCTTAGTGCAGGGCCACTTTTACACTAGACACATGGCGGAGCTCTAGCTAGAATTCTCTGTGGAAGTCCACCTTAACACTAGACACATGCCCGGAGCTCTAGCTAGACATCTCAGTGGAAGTCCACCTTTACTCTAGATACATGGCCGGAGCTCTAGCTAGAATTTTCAGTGGAATCCCACCTTTACACTAGACACATGGCAGAGCTCTAGCTAGAATTCTCAGTCCAGGACCACCTTTACACTAGACACAAGACAGAGCTCTAGGCCTCTAGCTAGAAATTTCAGTGGAAGGCCACCTTTAAACTAGACACATGGCGGAGCTCTAGCTAGAATTCTCAGTCCAGGACCACCTTTACACTAGACACATGACAGAGCTCTAGGCCTCTCGCTAGAAATTTCAGTGGAAGGCCACCTTTACACTAGACACATGGCGGGGCTCTAGCTAGAATTCTTAGTGCAGGGCCACTTTTACACTAGACACATGGCGGAGCTCTAGCTAGAATTCTTAGTGCAGGGCCACTTTTACACTAGACAAATGCGCGGCGCTCTAGCTAGAATTCTCAGTGGAAGTCCACCTTTACACGAGACACATGGCGGAGCTCTAGCTAGAATTCTCAGTGGAAGACCACCTTTACATTAGACACATGGCGGACCTCTAGCTAGAATTCTCAGTGGAAGGCCACCTTTACGCTAGACACATGGGCAGAGCTCTAGCTAGAATTTTCAGTGGATGTCCACCTTTACACTAGGCACATGGAGGAGCTGTAGCTAGAATACGCAGTTCAGGGCCACCTTTATACTAGACCCATGGGCGGAGCTCTAGCTGGAATTCTCAGTGCAGGGCCACATTTACACTGGACACATGGGCGGAGCTCTAGCTAGAAATCTCAGTCTAGGGCCACCTTTACACTAGACACATGACAGAGCTCTAGGTCTCTAGCTAGAAATGTCAGTGGAAGGCCACCTTTACACTAGACACATGGTGGGGCTCTAGCTAGAATTCTTAGTGCAGGGCCACTTTTACACTAGACACATGCGTGGCGCTCTAGCTAGAATTCTCAGTGGAAGTCCATCTTTACACTAGACACATGGCGGAGCTCTAGCTAGAATTCTCAGTGGAAATCCACCTTTACATTAGACACATGGCGGTCCTCTAGCTAGAATTCTCAGTGGAAGTACACCTTTAAACTAGACACATGGTGGAGCTCTAGCTAGAATTCACAGTGAAAGTCCACCTTTACACAAGACACATGGCAGAGCTTTAGCTAGAATTCTTAGTGCAGGGCCACCTTTACACTAGACACATGGTGGAGCTGTAGCTATAATACTCAGTTCAGGGCCAGCTTTACACTAGACCCATGGGCGGAGCTCTAGCTGTTATTTTCAGTGCAGGGCCACATTTACAATAGACACATGGGCGGAGCTCTAGCTAGAAATCTCAGTCTAGGGCCACCTTTACACTAGACACATGACAGAGCTCTAGGCCTCTAGCTAGAAATTTCAGTTGAAAGCCACCTTTACACTAGACACATGGTGAGGCTCTAGCTAGAATTCTTAGTGCAGGGCCACTTTTACACTAGACACATGCACGGCGCTCTAGCTAGAATTCTCAGTGGAAGTCTACCTTTACACGAGACACATGGCGGAGCTCTAGCTAGAATTCTCAGTGGAAGTCCACCTTTACATTAGACACATGACGGACCTCTAGCTAGAATTCTCAGTGGAAGTACACCTTTACACTAGACACATGCGGGGCTCTAGCTAGAATTTTCAGTGGAAGTCTACCTTTACACTAGACACATGGCGGAGCTCTAGCTAGAATTCTCAGTGCAGGGCCATCTTTACAGTAGACACATTGTGGAGCTGTAGCTAGAATACTCAGTTCAGGGCCACCTTTACACTAGACTCATGGGCGGAGCTCTAGCTGGAATTCTCAGTGCAGGGCCACATTTACACTAGACACATGGGCGGAGCTCTAGCTAAAATTCCCTGTCCAGGGCCACCTTTACACTAGACACAAGACAGAGCTCTAGGCCTCTAGCTAGAAATTTCAGTGGAAGGCCACCTTTACACTAGACACATGGGCGGAGCTCTAACTGGAATTCTCAGTGGAAGTCCACCTTTACACTAGACACATGGCGAAGCTCTAGCTAGAATTCTCAGTGGAAGTCCACCTTTACACTAGACACATGGCGGAGCTCTAGCTAGAATTCTCAGTGGAAGTCCACCTTTATATTAGACACATGGCGGACCTCTAGCTAGAATTCTCAGTGGGAGTACACCTTTACACTAGACACATGGTGGAGCTCTAGCTAGAATTCTCAGTGCAGGGCCACCTTTACACTAGACACATGGTGGAGCTGTAGCTAGAATACGCAGTTCAGGACCACCTTTATACTAGACCCATGGGCGGAGCTCTAGCTGGAATTCTCAGTGCAGGGCCACATTTACACTAGACACATGGGCGGAGCTCTAGCTAGAAATCTCAGTCTAGGGCCACCTTTACACTAGACACATGACAGAGCTCTAGGCCTCTAGCTAGAAATGTCAGTGGAAGGCCACCTTTACACTAGACACATGGTGGGGCTCTAGCTAGAATTCTTAGTGCAGGGCCACTTTTACACTAGACACATGCGCGGCGCTCTAGCTAGAATTCTCAGTGGAAGTCCACCTTTACACGAGACACATGGCGGAGCTCTAGCTAGAATTCTCAGTGGAAGTCCACCTTTACATTAGACACATGGCGGACCTCTAGCTAGAATTCTCAGTGGAAGGCCACCTTTACGCTAGACACATGGGCAGAGCTCTAGCTAGAATTTTCAGTGGATGTCCACCTTTACACTAGACACATGGCGGAGCTCTAGGTAGAATTCTCAGTGGAAGTCCACCTTTACATTAGACACATGGCGGACCTCCAGCTAGAATTCTCAGTGGAAGGCCACCTTTACACAAGACACATGGCAGAGCTTTAGCTAGAATTCTTAGTGCACGGCCACCTTTACACTAGACACATGGTGGAGCTGTAGCTATAATACTCAGTTCTGGGCCACCTTTACACTAGACCCATGGGCAGAGCTCTAGCTGTTATTTTCAGTGCAGGGCCACATTTACACTAGACACATGGGTGGAGCTCTAGCTAGAAATCTCAGTCTAGGGCCACCTTTACACTAGACACATGACAGAGCTCTAGGCCTCTAGCTAGAAATTTCAGTGGAAAACGACCTTTACACTAGACGCATGGCGGTGCTCTAGCTAGAATTCTCAGTGAAAGTCCACCTTTACACTAGACACATGGTGGAGCTCTAGCTAGAATTCTTAGTGCAGGGCCACTTTTACACTAGACACATGGACAGCGCTCTAGCTAGAATTCTCAGTGGAAGTCCACCTTTACACGAGACACATGGCGGAGCTCTAGCTAGAATTCTCAGTGGAAGTCCACCTTTACATTAGACACATGACGGACCTCTAGCTAGAATTCTCAGTGGAAGTACACCTTTACACTAGACACATGCGGAGCTCTAGCTAGAATTTTCAGTGGAAGTCTACCTTTACACTAGACACATGGCGGAGCTCTAGCTAGAATTCTCAGTGCAGGGCCATCTTTACACTAGACACAAGACAGAGCTCTAGGCCTATAGCTAGAAATTTCAGTGGAAGGCCACCTTTACACTAGACACATGGGCGGAGCTCTAACTAGAATTCTCAGTGGAAGTCCACCTTTACACTAGACACATGGTGGGGCTCTAGCTAGAATTCTCAGTGGAAGTCCACCTTTACACTGGACACATGGGCGGGACTCTCCACCTTTACACTAGACACATGGCAGAGTTCTAGCTAGAATTCTCAGTGGAAGTGCACCTTTACACTAGACATATGGACAGAGCTCTAGCTAGAATTCTCTTTGAAAGTCCACCTTTACACTAGACAAATGGTGGGGCTCTAGCTAGAATTCTCAGTGGAAGTCCACCTTTACACTAGACACATGGGCGGAGCTCTAGCTAAATTCTCAGTGGAAGTCCATCTTTACACTAGACACATGGTGGGGCTCTAGCTAGAATTTTCAGTGGAAGTCCACCTTTACACTAGACACATGGTGGGGCTCTAGCTATAGTTCTCAGTGGAAGTCCACCTTTACACTAGACACATGGTGGGGCTCTAGCTATAATTCTCAGTGGAAGTCCACCTTTACACTAGACACATGGTGGGGCTCTAGCTAGAATTCTCAATGGAAGTCCACCTTTACACTATACACATGGTGGGGCTCTAGCTAGAATTCTCAATGAAGTCCACCTTTACACTAGACACATGATGGGGCTCTAGTTAGAATTCTCAGTGGAAGTCCACCTTTACACTAGGCACATGGTGGGGCTCTAGCTAGAATTCTCAGTGAAAGGCCACCTTTACACTAGACACATGGTGGGGCTCTAGCTAGAATTCTCCGTAGAAGGCCTCCTTTACACCAGATACATGGTGGGGCTCTAGCTAGAATTCTTAGTGGAAGGCCACCTTTACACTAGACACAGGGTGGGGCTCTAGCTAGAATTCTCCGTAGAAGGCCGCCTTTACACTAGACACATGGTGGACCTCTAGCTAGAATTCCCAGTGAAAGTCCCTCTTTACACTAGACACATGGCAGAGCTCTAGCTTGAATTCTTAGTGTAAGGCCACCTTTACGCTAGACACATGGGCAGAGCGCTAGCTAGAATTTTCAGTGGAAGTCCACCTTCACACTAGGCACATCGCGGAGCTCTAGCTAGAATTCTATATGGAAGGTCACCCTTACACTAGGCACATGTCGGAGCTCTAGTTAGAATTCTCAGTGGAAGGCCACCTTTACGCTAGACATATGGCAGAGCTTTAGCTAGAATTCTTAGTGCAGGGCCACCTTTACACTAGACACATGGTGGAGCTGTAGCTAGAATACTCAGTTCAGGGCCACCTTTACACTAGACCCATGGGCGGAGCTCTAGCTGTTATTTTCAGTGCAGGGCCATATTTACACTAGACACATGGGCGGAGCTCTAGCTAGAAATCTCAGTCTAGGGCCACCTTTACACTAGACACATGACAGAGCTCTAGGCCTCTAGCTAGAAATTTCAGTGGAAGGTCACCTTTACACTAGACACATGGTGGGGCTCTAGCTAGAATTCTTAGTGCAGGGCCACTTTTACACTAGACACATGCACGGCGCTCTAGCTAGAATTCTCAGTGGAAGTCCACCTTTACACTAGACACATGGCGGAGCTCTAGCTAGAATTTTTAGTGGAAGTCCACCTTTACACTAGACACATGGCGGAGCTCTAGCTAGAATTCTCAGTGCAGGGCCATCTTTACACTAGACACATTGTGGAGCTGTAGCTAGAATACTCAGTTCAGGGCCACCTTTACACTAGACTCATGGGCGGAGCTCTAGCTGGAATTCTCAGTGCAGGGCCACATTTACACTAGACATATGGGCGGAGCTCTAGCTAGAATTCTCAGTCCAGGGCCACCTTTACACTAGACACAAGACAGAGCTCTAGGCCTCTAGCTAGAAATTTCAGTGGAAGGTCACCTTTACACTAGACACATGGTGGGGCTCTAGCTAGAATTCTTAGTGCAGGGCCACTTTTACACTAGACACATGCACGGCGCTCTAGCTAGAATTCTCAGTGGAAGTCCACCTTTACACTAGACACATGGCGGAGCTCTAGCTAGAATTTTCAGTGGAAGTCCACCTTTACACTAGACACATGGCGGAGCTCTAGCTAGAATTCTCAGTGCAGGGCCATCTTTACACTAGACACATTGTGGAGCTGTAGCTAGAATACTCAGTTCAGGGCCACCTTTACACTAGACTCATGGGCGGAGCTCTAGCTGGAATTCTCAGTGCAGGGCCACATTTACACTAGACACATGGGCGGAGCTCTAGCTAGAATTCTCAGTCCAGGGCCACCTTTACACTAGACACAAGACAGAGCTCTAGGCCTCTAGCTAGAAATTTCAGTGGAAGGCCACCTTTACACTAGACACATGGGCGGAGCTCTAACTAGAATTCTCAGTGGAAGTCCACCTTTACACTAGACACATGGTGGGGCTCTAGCTAGAATTCTCAGTGGAAGTCCACCTTTACACTGGACACATGGGCGGGACTCTCCACCTTTACACTAGACACATGGCAGAGTTCTAGCTAGAATTCTCAGTGGAAGTGCACCTTTACACTAGACAAATGGTGGGGCTCTAGCTAGAATTCTCAGTGGAAGTCCACCTTTACACTAGACACATGGGCGGAGCTCTAGCTAAATTCTCAGTGGAAGTCCATCTTTACACTAGACACATGGTGGGGCTCTAGCTAGAATTTTCAGTGGAAGTCCACCTTTACACTAGACACATGTTGGGGCTCTAGCTATAATTTTCAGTGGAAGTCCACCTTTACACTAGACACATGGTGGGGCTCTAGCTAGAAATCTCAGTCTAGGGCCACATTTACACTAGACACATGACAGAGCTCTAGGCCTCTAGCTAGAAATTTCAGTGGAAAACGACCTTTACACTAGACGCATGGCGGTGCTCTAGCTAGAATTCTCAGTGAAAGTCCACCTTTACACTAGACACATGGTGGAGCTCTAGCTAGAATTCTTAGTGCAGGGCCACTTTTACACTAGACACATGGACGGCGCTCTAGCTAGAATTCTCAGTGGAAGTCCACCTTTACACGAGACACATGGCGGAGCTCTAGCTAGAATTCTCAGTGGAAGTCCACCTTTACATTAGACACATGACGGACCTCTAGCTAGAATTCTCAGTGGAAGTACACCTTTACACTAGACACATGCGGAGCTCTAGCTAGAATTTTCAGTGGAAGTCTACCTTTACACTAGACACATGGCGGAGCTCTAGCTAGAATTCTCAGTGCAGGGCCATCTTTACACTAGACACAAGACAGAGCTCTAGGCCTATAGCTAGAAATTTCAGTGGAAGGCCACCTTTACACTAGACACATGGGCGGAGCTCTAACTAGAATTCTCAGTGGAAGTCCACCTTTACACTAGACACATGGTGGGGCTCTAGCTAGAATTCTCAGTGGAAGTCCACCTTTACACTGGACACATGGGCGGGACTCTCCACCTTTACACTAGACACATGGCAGAATTCTAGCTAGAATTCTCAGTGGAAGTGCACCTTTACACTAGACATATGGACAGAGCTCTAGCTAGAATTCTCTTTGAAAGTCCACCTTTACACTAGACAAATGGTGGGGCTCTAGCTAGAATTCTCAGTGGAAGTCCACCTTTACACTAGACACATGGGCGGAGCTCTAGCTAAATTCTCAGTGGAAGTCCATCTTTACACTAGACACATGGTGGGGCTCTAGCTAGAATTTTCAGTGGAAGTCCACCTTTACACTAGACACATGGTGGGGCTCTAGCTATAGTTCTCAGTGGAAGTCCACCTTTACACTAGACACATGGTGGGGCTCTAGCTATAATTCTCAGTGGAAGTCCACCTTTACACTAGACACATGGTGGGGCTCTAGCTAGAATTCTCAATGGAAGTCCACCTTTACACTATACACATGGTGGGGCTCTAGCTAGAATTCTCAATGAAGTCCACCTTTACACTAGACACATGATGGGGCTCTAGTTAGAATTCTCAGTGGAAGTCCACCTTTACACTAGGCACATGGTGGGGCTCTAGCTAGAATTCTCAGTGAAAGGCCACCTTTACACTAGACACATGGTGGGGCTCTAGCTAGAATTCTCCGTAGAAGGCCTCCTTTACACCAGATACATGGTGGGGCTCTAGCTAGAATTCTTAGTGGAAGGCCACCTTTACACTAGACACAGGGTGGGGCTCTAGCTAGAATTCTCCGTAGAAGGCCGCCTTTACACTAGACACATGGTGGACCTCTAGCTAGAATTCCCAGTGAAAGTCCCTCTTTACACTAGACACATGGCAGAGCTCTAGCTTGAATTCTTAGTGTAAGGCCACCTTTACACCAGGCACATGGCGGAGCTCTAGCTAGAATTCTCAGTGGAAGGCCACCTTTACGCTAGACACATGGGCAGAGCGCTAGCTAGAATTTTCAGTGGAAGTCCACCTTCACACTAGGCACATCGCGGAGCTCTAGCTAGAATTCTATATGGAAGGTCACCCTTACACTAGGCACATGTCGGAGCTCTAGTTAGAATTCTCAGTGGAAGGCCACCTTTACGCTAGACATATGGCAGAGCTTTAGCTAGAATTCTTAGTGCAGGGCCACCTTTACACTAGACTCATGGTGGAGCTGTAGCTAGAATACTCAGTTCAGGGCCACCTTTACACTAGACCCATGGGCGGAGCTCTAGCTGTTATTTTCAGTGCAGGGCCATATTTACACTAGACACATGGGCGGAGCTCTAGCTAGAAATCTCAGTCTAGGGCCACCTTTACACTAGACACATGACAGAGCTCTAGGCCTCTAGCTAGAAATTTCAGTGGAAGGTCACCTTTACACTAGACACATGGTGGGGCTCTAGCTAGAATTCTTAGTGCAGGGCCACTTTTACACTAGACACATGCACGGCGCTCTAGCTAGAATTCTCAGTGGAAGTCCACCTTTACACTAGACACATGGCGGAGCTCTAGCTAGAATTTTTAGTGGAAGTCCACCTTTACACTAGACACATGGCGGAGCTCTAGCTAGAATTCTCAGTGCAGGGCCATCTTTACACTAGACACATTGTGGAGCTGTAGCTAGAATACTCAGTTCAGGGCCACCTTTACACTAGACTCATGGGCGGAGCTCTAGCTGGAATTCTCAGTGCAGGGCCACATTTACACTAGACATATGGGCGGAGCTCTAGCTAGAATTCTCAGTCCAGGGCCACCTTTACACTAGACACAAGACAGAGCTCTAGGCCTCTAGCTAGAAATTTCAGTGGAAGGTCACCTTTACACTAGACACATGGTGGGGCTCTAGCTAGAATTCTTAGTGCAGGGCCACTTTTACACTAGACACATGCACGGCGCTCTAGCTAGAATTCTCAGTGGAAGTCCACCTTTACACTAGACACATGGCGGAGCTCTAGCTAGAATTTTCAGTGGAAGTCCACCTTTACACTAGACACATGGCGGAGCTCTAGCTAGAATTCTCAGTGCAGGGCCATCTTTACACTAGACACATTGTGGAGCTGTAGCTAGAATACTCAGTTCAGGGCCACCTTTACACTAGACTCATGGGCGGAGCTCTAGCTGGAATTCTCAGTGCAGGGCCACATTTACACTAGACACATGGGCGGAGCTCTAGCTAGAATTCTCAGTCCAGGGCCACCTTTACACTAGACACAAGACAGAGCTCTAGGCCTCTAGCTAGAAATTTCAGTGGAAGGCCACCTTTACACTAGACACATGGGCGGAGCTCTAACTAGAATTCTCAGTGGAAGTCCACCTTTACACTAGACACATGGTGGGGCTCTAGCTAGAATTCTCAGTGGAAGTCCACCTTTACACTGGACACATGGGCGGGACTCTCCACCTTTACACTAGACACATGGCAGAGTTCTAGCTAGAATTCTCAGTGGAAGTGCACCTTTACACTAGACACATGGGCGGAGCTCTAGCTAAATTCTCAGTGGAAGTCCATCTTTACACTAGACACATGGTGGGGCTCTAGCTAGAATTTTCAGTGGAAGTCCACCTTTACACTAGACACATGTTGGGGCTCTAGCTATAATTTTCAGTGGAAGTCCACCTTTACACTAGACACATGGTGGGGCTCTAGCTATAATTCTCAGTGGAAGTCCACCTTTACACTAGACACATGGTCGGCTGTAGCTGTAATTATCAGTGGAAGTCCACCTTTACACTAGACACATAGTGGGGCTCTAGCTAGAATTCTATATGGAAGTCCACCTTTACGCTAGAAACATGGTGGGGCTCTAGCTAGAATTCTCAGTGAAAGGCCGCCTTTACACTAGACACATGGTGGGGCTCTATCTAGAATTCTCTGTAGAAGTCGACATTTACACTAGACACATGGTGGGGCTCTAGGTAGCATTCTCAGTGGAAGGCTACCTTTACACTAGACACATGGTGGTGCTCTAGCTAGAATTCTCCCTAGAAGGACGCCTGTACACTAGACACATGGTGGACCTCTAGCTAGAATTCTCAGTGGAAGTCAACCTTTACACTAGACACATGGTGGGGCTCTAGCTAGAATTCTCTATGGAAGTCCACGTTTACGCTAGACACATGGTCGGGCTCTAGCTAGAATTCTCAGTGGAAGTCCACCTTTACGTTAGACACATGGTGGGGCTCTAGCTAGAATTCTCAGTGGAAGTCCACCTTTACACTAGACACATGGGCGGAGCTCTAGCTAAATTCTCAGTGGAAGTCCATCTTTACACTAGACACATGGTGGGGCTCTAGCTAGAATTTTCAGTGGAAGTCCACCTTTACACAAGACACATGTTGGGGCTCTAGCTATAATTTTCAGTGGAAGTCCACCTTTACAATAGACACATGGTGGGGCTCTAGCTATAATTCTCAGTGGAAGTCCACCTTTACACTAGACACATGGTCGGCTGTAGCTGTAATTATCAGTGGAAGTCCACCTTTACACTAGACACATAGTGGGGCTCTAGCTAGAATTCTATATGGAAGTCCACCTTTACGCTAGAAACATGGTGGGGCTCTAGCTAGAATTCTCAGTGAAAGGCCGCCTTTACACTAGACACATGGTGGGGCTCTATCTAGAATTCTCTGTAGAAGTCGACATTTACACTAGACACATGGTGGGGATCTAGCTAGAATTTTCAGTGGAAGTCCACCTTTACACTAGACACATGGTGGGGCTCTAGCTATAGTTCTCAGTGGAAGTCCACCTTTACACTAGACACATGGTGGGGCTCTAGCTATAATTCTCAGTGGAAGTCCACCTTTACACTAGACACATGGCGGAGCTCTAGCTAGAATTCTCAGTGCAGTGCCATCTTTACACTAGACACATTGTGGAGCTGTAGCTAGAATACTCAGGGCCACCTGAGTTCAGGGCCACCTTTACACTAGACTCATGGGCGGAGCTCTAGGGCCACCTGAGTTCAGGGCCACCTTTACACTAGACTCATGGGCGGAGCTCTAGCTAGAATTCTCAGTGGAAGTCCACCTTTACACTAGACACATGGTGGGGCTCTAGCTGGAATTCTCAGTGGAAGTCCACCTTTACACTGGACACATGGGCGGGACTGTCCACCTTTACACTAGACACATGGCAGAGTTCTAGCTAGAATTCTCAGTGGAAGTGCACCTTTACACTAGACATATGGACAGAGCTCTAGCTAGAATTCTCTTTGAAAGTCCACCTTTACACTAGACAAATGGTGGGGCTCTAGCTAGAATTCTCAGTGGAAGTCCACCTTTACACTAGACACATGGGCGGAGCTCTAGCTAAATTCTCAGTGGAAGTCCATCTTTACACTAGACACATGGTGGGGCTCTAGCTAGAATTTTCAGTGGAAGTCCACCTTTACACTAGACAAATGTTGGGGATCTAGCTATAATTTTCAGTGGAAGTCCACCTTTACACTAGACACATGGTGGGGCTCTAGCTATAATTCTCAGTGGAAGTCCACCTTTACACTAGACACATGGTCGGCTGTAGCTGTAATTATCAGTGGAAGTCCACCTTTACACTAGACACATAGTGGGGCTCTAGCTAGAATTCTATATGGAAGTCCACCTTTACGCTAGAAACATGGTGGGGCTCTAGCTAGAATTCTCAGTGAAAGGCCGCCTTTACACTAGACACATGGTGGGGCTCTATCTAGAATTCTCTGTAGAAGTCGACATTTACACTAGACACATGGTGGGGCTCTAGCTAGCATTCTCAGTGGAAGGCCACCTTTACACTAGACACATGGTGGTGCTCTAGCTAGAATTCTCCCTAGAAGGACGCCTGTACACTAGACACATGGTGGACCTCTAGCTAGAATTCTCAGTGGAAGTCCACCTTTACACTAGACACATGGTGGGGCTCTAGCTAGAATTCTCTATGGAAGTCCACGTTTACGCTAGACACATGGTCGGGCTCTAGCTAGAATTCTCAGTGGAAGTCCACCTTTACGTTAGACACATGGTGGAGCTCTAGCTAGAATTCTCTGAGGAAGTCCACCTTTACACTAGACACATGGTGGGGCTCTAGCTAGAATTCTCAGTGGAAGTCCACCTTTACACTGGACACATGGGCGGAGCTCTAGCTAAATTCTCAGTGGAAGTCCATCTTTACACTAGACACATGGTGGGGCTCTAGCTAGAATTTTCAGTGGAAGTCCACCTTTACACTAGACACATGTTGGGGCTCTAGCTATAATTTTCAGTGGAAGTCCACCTTTACACTAGACACATGGTGGGGCTCTAGCTATAATTCTCAGTGGAAGTCCACCTCTACACTAGACACATGGTCGGCTGTAGCTGTAATTATCAGTGGAAGTCCACCTTTACACTAGACACATAGTGGGGCTCTAGCTAGAATTCTATATGGAAGTCCACCTTTACGCTAGAAACATGGTGGGGCTCTAGCTAGAATTCTCAGTGAAAGGCCGCCTTTACACTAGACACATGGTGGGGCTCTATCTAGAATTCTCTGTAGAAGTCGACATTTAGACACATGGTGGGGCTCTAGCTAGCATTCTCAGTGGAAGGCCACCTTTACACTAGACACATGGTGGGGCTCTAGCTAGAATTCTCCCTAGAAGGACGCCTTTACACTAGACACATGGTGGACCTCTAGCTAGAATTCTCAGTGGAAGTCCACCTTTACACTAGACACATGGTGGGGCTCTAGCTAGAATTCTCTATGGAAGTCCACCTTTACGTTAGACACATGGTGGAGCTCTAGCTAGAATTCTCTGAGGAAGTCCACCTTTACACTAGACACATGGTGGGGCTCTAGATAGAATTCTCAGTGGAAGTCCACCTTTACACTAGACACATGGGCGGAGCTCTAGCTAAATTCTCAGTGGAAGTCCATCTTTACACTAGACACATGGTGGGGCTCTAGCTAGAATTTTCAGTGGAAGTCCACCTTTACACTAGACACATGTTGGGGCTCTAGCTATAATTTTCAGTGGAAGTCCACCTTTACACTAGACACATGGTGGGGCTCTAGCTATAATTCTCAGTGGAAGTCCACCTTTACACTAGACACATGGTCGGCTGTAGCTGTAATTATCAGTGGAAGTCCACCTTTACACTAGACACATAGTGGGGCTCTAGCTAGAATTCTATATGACACATGGTGGACCTCTAGCTAGAATTCTCAGTGGAAGTCCACCTTTACGTTAGACACATGGTGGAGCTCTAGCTAGAATTCTCTGAGGAAGTCCACCTTTACACTAGACACATGGTGGGGCTCTAGCTAGAATTCTCTGTGGAAGTCCACCTTTACAGTAGAAACATGGTTGGGCTCTAGCTAGAATTCTCAGTGAAAGGCCGCCTTTACACTAGACACATGGTGGGGCTCTATCTAGAATTCTCTGTAGAAGTCGATATTTACACTAGACACATGGTGGGGCTCTAGCTAGCATTCTCAGTGGAAGGCCACCTTTACACTAGACATATGGTGGGGCTCTAGCTAGAATTCTCCCTAGAAGGACGCCTTTACACTAGACACATGGTGGACCTCTAGCTAGAATTCTCAGTGGAAGTCCACCTTTACACTAGACACATGGTGGGGCTCTAGCTAGAATTCTCTATGGAAGCCACGTTTATGCTAGACACATGGTCGGGCTCTAGCTAGAATTCTCAGTGGCAGTCCACCTTTACACTAGACACATGGACACATGGTGGGGCTTTAGCTAGAATTCTCAGCCGATGCCCACCTTTACGCTAGATACATGGTTGGGCTCTAGCTAGAATTCTCAGTGGAAGCCCACCTTTACACTAGACACATGGTGGAGCTCTAGCTAGAATTGTCTGTGGAGGTCCACCTTTACACTAGACACATGGTGGAGCTCTAGGCCTCTAGCTAGAATTCTCAGTGCAGGGCCGCCTTTACACTAGACACATGGGCGGAGCTCTAGCTACAATTCTCAATGAAAGGCCACCTTTACACTAGACACATGGCAGAGTTCTAGCTCGAATTCTCTGTAGAAGGTCACCTTTACAGTAGACGCATGGCAGAGCTCTAGCTAGAATTCTCAGTGGAAGCCCACCTGTGGAAGTCCACCTTTATGCTAGACACATGGTGGGGCTCTAGCTAGAATTCTCAGTGGAAGTCCACCTTTACACTAGACACATGGACACATGGTGGAGCTCTAGCTAGAATTCTCTGTAGAAGGCCACCTTTACACTAGACACATGGCAGAGCTCTAGCTAAAATTCTCAGTGGAAGTCCACCTTTACACTAGACACATGCACTGCGCTCTAGCTAGAATTCTCAGTGGAACACCCTAGACACATGGCAGAGTTCTAGCTAGAATTCTCTGTGAAAGTCAACCTTTACACTAGACACATGGTGGGGCTCTAGCTAAAATTCTCAGTGGAAGTCCACCTTTACACTAGACACATGCACTGCGCTCTAGCTAGAATTCTCAGTGGAAGTCCACCTTTACAGTAGACATATGGTGGGGCTCTAGGTAGAATTCTCAGTGCAGGGCCACTTTTACACTAGACACATGCGCGGCGCTCTAGCTAGAATTCTCCGTAGAAGGCTGCCTTTACACTAGACACATGTTGGAGCTCTAGCTAGAATTCTCTATGGAAGTCCACCTGGTAGGGCTCTAGCTAGTATTCTCCGTAGAAGTCCGCCTTTACACTAGACACATGGCGGAGCTCTAGCTAGAATTCTCAGTGGAAGGCCACCTCTACACTAGACACATGGTGGGGCTCTAGCTAGAATTCTCAGTGGAAGTCCACCTTTACACTAGATACATGGTGGAGCTCTAGCTAGAATTCTCCGTGGAAGTCCACCTTTACGCTAGACACATTGTGGAGCTCTAGCTAGAATTCTCTGTGGAAGTCCACCTTTACACTAGACACATGGTGGGGCTCTAGCTAGAATTCTCAGTGGAAACCCACCTTTACGCTAGACATATGGTGGGGCTCTAACTAGAATTCTCAGTGGAAGGCCGCTTTTACTCTAGACACATGGCGGAGCTCTAGGCCTCTAGCTAGAATTCTCAATGCAGGGCCACCTTTACACTAGACACATGGACGGAGCTCTAGCTAGAATTCTCTGTAGAAGGCTGTCTTTACACTAGACACATGGCAGAGCTCTAGCTAGAATTCTCAGTGGAAGGCCACCTTTATACTAGACACATGGCGGAGTTCTAGCTAGAATTCTCCGTAGAAGGCCACCTTTATAGTAGACGCATGGCGGAGCTCTAGCTAGAATTCTCAGTGGAAGCACACCTGTGGAAGTCCACCTTTACACTAGACACATGGTGGGGCTCTAGCTAGAATTCTCAGTGGAAGTCCACCTTTACACTAGACACATGGTGGGGCTCTAGCTAGAATTCTTAGTGGAAGGCCAACTTTATACTAGATACATGGTGGGGCTCTAGCTAGAATTCTCAGTGGCAGTCCACCTTTACGCTAGACATATGGCGGACCTCTAGCTAGAATTCCCAGTGGTAGGGCACCTGTACGCTAGACACATGGTTGAGCTCTAGCTAGAATTCTCAGTGTAAGGCCACCTTTACACTAGACGCATGGTGGAGCTCTAGCTAGAATTCTCCGTGGCTGCCCACCTTTACACTAGACACATGGTGGAGCTCTAGCTAGATTTCTCCGTGGCTGCCCACCTTTACACTAGACACATGGTGGGTCTCTAGCTAGAATTGTCAGTGGATGTCCACCTTTACACTAGACACATGGTGGGGCTCTAGCTAGAATTCTCAGTGGCTGCCCACCTTTACACTAGACACATGGTGGAGCTCTAGCTAGAATTCTCTGTGGAAGTCCACCTTTACACTAGACACATGGTGGGGCTGATACAATACAATATTCAAGACGTTTGGAAACAGATAGTAACTATCAAGCTCGATTTCTGTCAATACCATTTAAAGTATCATGCATACATTAACTGTTCAGTAAAGACCTGCTGCCCTGGTCAGACTCAGCATTACCTCTGGGGAAAGGCTGATTCCTCGCTTGGTCTCTGGCTCGCTCCATTATATCCCCAGCAAATCCACTAGAAGCTCAGAGGATCTTGAAGCAGTGGGTGGTACCGAGGTAAGCGCTCCCTCTGAGGAACAGCCTCACAGAGAGTACAAATATACTACCTACGGAGACAGGAAACACGGCATAGAAACTGCTGACGGCGCACATGACTGGGAAGGATGGCGGTGAAGGAGATAAGCCTGTTGCCTCTACCTGGCAGTGCTCTTTCTTTCTTTCTTTCTTTCTTTCTTTCTTTCTTTCTTTCTTTCTTTCTTTCTTTCTTTCTTTCTTTCTTTCTTTCTTTCTTTCTTTCTTTCTTTCTTTCTTTCTTTCTTTCTTTCTTTCTTTCTTTCTTTCTTTCCTCCTTTACATGACTGGGAAGGATGTCGGTGAAGGAGATAAACCTGTTGCCTCTACCTGGCAGTGCTCTTTCTTTCTTTCTTTCTTTCTTTCTTTCTTTCTTTCTTTCTTTCTTTCTTTCTTTCTTTCTTTCGTTCTTTCTTTCGTTCTTTCTTTCTTTCTTTCTTCCTTTACATGACTGGGAAGGATGTCGGTGAAGGAGATAAGCTTGTTGCCTCTACCTGGCAGTTCTTTCTTTCTTTCTTTCTTTCTTTCTTTCTTTCTTTCTTTCTTTCTTTCTTTCTTTCTTTCTTTCTTTCTTTCTTTCTTTCTTTCTTTCTTTCTTTCTTTCTCGTTTGGGTACTTTCCTAATTATATTTGCCAAAGCAGTATTGCGTTTTATCAGCATGCAGATATGTAATTCAAAATGTAGTCTCAATAAGTATATGTAGCCCTTTTTTTTCAGCCCTGGTCCAAGCAAAGGTATCCACCTCACTCACTCCAGACCAGGGACGGTCCCCATGGGAACTACTTCCCGCACCCACCGAGCCAGCCGGTTAGGGAGGGGCGCTGCACCTGTAACATAGAATTGCTGATAACAGGAGATGGACTACACCCTGAGTTATTATTACCATATCAAACTGTACACAGACACTAAAGTGGATTTTACAGAGGTCCCAACAGGCACCCTTCTTTATTTAAAACCCTTATTCAATCATTATACCGTTATATTCCTAGTGACCTCTATATGGGGACCTGCTCCATCAGCCCACCCTTCCTTGGAGGGTTCACAGGTAGACATTCTATTTTATTTTCACCCCTCCTCTTCTCTCGTCGCTTCCTTTTCCTTTTTTTCAACTTCTCTCAAACTGTCACTTTTTTTTTTCAAACTCCAATTTTCTTTTCTCCCATTCCATTCGTGGCCTGGGGAGTTCTATCCCTATGTTCTTTCTTTTCTCAACTTTCCATCCAGCCCCTTGGTGGGCTGGATGGACTCGTCCACACATAAACAGACACAGCATGTAATAAACTATTTTATTAACCCCTGGCGTCTGTGTTGTTATTCCCTTTTGGACTACGGGCCACATATTCCAGTGCATGGAATATAAGACCTAGTCTTCTTAAATCAGTCCCCTTCTTTTTCACCTGAAATGCACTTCCCTATACATAACAACCGACTGTCAGAAGAATCTGAACACAGCATAACATTTGAATGCTTCGCATTTTGCTTCATGTAAAGGGGGTTTCTCGGGAACTAAATGCAGAGTGGCTTCAGAATGCCTTGTGTGAAAGCAAGTTGTAGGGAAACAAGGGGCGCAGTGGGGAGGCGATGAAATCTAAGCTTAAAATCATTGAAAGAGGTGTTCTCGAAACTGACATTATTTTACTAACTTCCTGATTTTCAACTGGTCCGTTTCCTCTCTTCGAACAATAGGAACCGTATACCACCATTCCAGGCCTGCTGCAGTGTTTGATTTCCCTCTTCTTCTCTTTCTCCGATAGGATGGTGGGGTGCGCCTACTAGGGAGGCAGAAGTAAGGGTGAGCCTACTAGGGAGGCAGAAGTAAGGGGCATTACTCCGATAGGATGGTGTGGTGGGCCTACTAGGGAGGCAGAAGAAAGAGTTATTTATCCGATAGGATGGTGGGGTGAGCGTACTAGGGAGGCAGAAGTAATGGGCATTACTCCGATAGGATGGTGGGCTGGGCCTACTAGGCAGGCAGAAGTAAGGGGCATTTCTCTGATAGGATGGGAGGTAAGCCTACTAGGGAGGCAGAAATAAGGGGCATTTCTCTGATAGGATGGTGGGGTGAGCCTACTAGGGAGGCAGAAATAAGGGGCATTTCTCTGATAGGATGGTGAGGTGAGCCTACTAGGGAGATATAAATAAGGGGCATTACTCTGTTAGGATGGTGGGGTGAGCCTACTAGGGAGACAGAAGTAAAGGGCATTACTCCGTTAGGATGGTGGGGTGAGCCTACTAGGGAGGCAGAAGTAAGGGGCATTACTCCGTTAGGATGGTGGGGTGAGCCTACTAGGGAGGCAGATGTAAGGAGCATTACTCCGTTAGGATGGTGGGGTGAGCCTACTAGGGAGGCAGATGTAAGGGGCATTACTCCGTTAGGATGGTAGGGTGAGCCTACTAGGGAGGCAGAAGTAAAGGGCATTACTCCGTTAGGATGGTGGGGTGGGCCTACTAGGGAGGCAGATGTAAGGGGCATTACTCCGTTAGGATGGTGGGGTGAGCATACTAGGGAGGCAGATGTAAGGGGCATTACTCCGTTAGGATGGTGGGGTGAGCATACTAGGGAGGCAGAAGTAAGGGGCATTACTCTGATAGGATGGTGGGGTGAGCCTACTAGGGAGGCAGAAGTAAAGGGCATTACTCCGATAGGATGGTGGGGTGAGCATACTAGGGAGGCAGATGTAAGGGGCATTACTCCGTTAGGATGGTGGGGTGGGCCTACTAGGGAGGCAGAAGCAAGAGTTATTTATCCAATAGGATGGTGGGGTGAGCATACTAGGGAGGCAGAAGTAAGGGGCATTACTCTGATAGGATGGTGGGGTGAGCCTACTAGGGAGGCAGAAGTAAAGGGCATTACTCCGTTAGGATGGTGGGGTGAGCCTACTAGGAAGGCAGAAGTAAGGGGCATTACTCCGTTAGGATGTTGGGGTGAGCCTACTAGGGAGGCAGATGTAAGGGGCATTACTCCGTTAGTATGGTGGGGTGGGCCTACTAGGGAGGCAGAAGCAAGAGTTATTTATCCGATAGGATGGTGGGGTGAGCATACTAGGGAGGCAGAAGTAAGGGGCATTACTCTGATAGGATGGTGGGGTGAGCCTACTAGGGAGGCAGATGTAAGGGGCATTACTCCGTTAGTATGGTGGGGTGGGCCTACTAGGGAGGCAGAAGCAAGAGTTATTTATCCGATAGGATGGTGGGGTGAGCATACTAGGGAGGCAGAAGTAAGGGGCATTACTCTGATAGGATGGTGGGGTGAGCCTACTAGGGAGGCAGAAGTGAGCTGTCACGGTTTGTAACACGGCACACTCCAGCCAGAGACTCCATCCCCAACAATGAATGCGGCGTACAATAAAGCACTTTTTATTTTTAATAAACCATAGATTATTTTGAGTAGGCCTCCAACCCGTCTCGCACCCAACCTTCACAAACACCCCCTGTCACAATGGACTGGCAACCAGGCCGGTATGTATCAAGAAGATATTTATCAATTCATGGTTTAATGAAAAAGAAAAATCACATAATTTTACAACAGCCACCAATGTTGTGGCAACACAAATGCAATGATTTCTACAGACCAATTTAGGTTTAGATATCCTATCACAGTCTACATGGATCTTTAATAGATTTAATTTAATGGATTAATTTAATGGATTTAATGGAAAATCGGATTTGGGTTAAAGCCCACCACCCCAAGATGGGAAGCCAGAAAAGAAAGTGAAAACCTGTTTTTGGAGCAAAACGGCAGAATCAGATTTTGATTATTACTCACACAGCTATGGGACAGAAAGAAGAGAAATTCGTGTTGCTACAATTGAGGAGATAGGGAACTTTGAAATTACTAATCAGCACCCCAGGGCAATGTGGAAATAAGGTAGGAAAAATCGGTTTTGGGAGAAAGCAAATGTAAAAGGAAAAATGCAAACGGCAAATGATAATTCGTTTTACACAGGATTTGCAATGACAGGCAACTAAGCAAAAGGTTTAGCTTTCAAAATCAGAAATTGGTTTTCAATGACAAGGATAGAGGGGCCTAACAGATAGGATTCTAGACAAAAGAGGTTGCTCTCAATAGAACTACGGTTTGGGGTTTTCAATGCGACAGATGCAAATAGAAATTTGTGGGGTAATGCACACAATACAGAGGCAAATTCAGTTTTCAGTTACACAAAGACTAATTCTTTTGAGGCTATACTTTAATGACTATAATTATTAAAGAAAGACACTACGAACAAGGGTGTTAATTTAGAATTTTAACCACTTTGTACCGTGAATTTCAATGGGGAATAATTGATTTACTTCAAAATAATACTAAGGACTTATACAGACACTGAGAGATTTATCAAAGGAATACGCTAACAAACACAGGCTAATACAGATTCTTCTATGGGAAGATACATTAATTATACTGGCAACAATTTTGAAATTTCAATGGGATTTTACATGGGGTTTCAATGATATTTAAACGGGCTTTCAATGGGGTTTCAATGGGGGAAATATTGGATGCAATGTTACAAAAGGAAGGGCTTATTCAATTTTAGGGCTGGGGTTATTTGCTACTTACAAAGTAAGCCTTGGTTTGGGATTCTGGAAAGCCAGCTGGATCTCAGGACACTCTAGACAGCTAGTACAAGGGGTCTGGTCTCTGCACTCTCCTGGATGGGATTCTGGAAAGCCAGCCGGATCTCATGACACTCTGGACAGATAGGCAAGGGGTCTGGTCTCTGCACTCTCTTGGATGGCAAGGTTCAGCTTTCCCTCTGTCCTCTTTCTCCGGTCTCCCTGGATTTCTTTGTGTCCAATCTAGTACAGTCCCCCCTTATATAGCCCAAATTACATCACTCACTTTACAATCTAGGGGGAGTACTCTATAATTAACCCTACCCCTGGATAGGACGGTTCACCATGCCTCTCTCTGCCCACTGGCCTTATTGGTTCAAGGGGAGAGAGCATAATTAGTCTGTTATTTATTACAGTTCTTTGTTCTCAGGTCAACTTTTTAGCAAAACTGAGTTATGTATCATAACCTCAAACTTATACTAGCCATCGCCATAAGAAATAGATGTGCGGTTGCAGTGGGTCATAGGGAATTAGGCAAGCCACTCTCCAACTCTGTGCGGGGTAGCATGGCCCGTTGGCACATTTTTGTCCTTTTCATGAAATGCATAATAGTTATAACTTTTTAACTGATTAAACATGTTCATAATCTCATTTACCATCTTGCCACCAATTTTCATGTTTGTCCCATTTTTAAATCAGCCAGAAATTAGTCTTTATTGGCCATTTCAGTCCACAAAGTCCTAGGAACATGCACTTAGTCTCTTAACAACCTCCTGGAAATTGTATGGAAAAACAGCATAAAACGAAATTATTTCTTATTCGGAGTGCAGGGAACAAGGTCTAAAATGAATCAATCCTTTATTGTCAATTTGGAGGATCTGTCACATATGGGAGGGTGGCACTTCCTCACCCACAGTCAACTGTCTTCCCCTGGCCCAGCCGGTGATCAAAGAATTTTATTACACCCTTTGAAGTTTGTCACTTTGTCCTTGGTAGTGGGTTCAGGAGGAACTCACACTTCTTGGTCAAGCTCTAGACACTCTTGCTTTCTTTGTCCTCCCTGCTAGTATTGCCTTCCAGTCTGGCAAAGCAGGAAATTATAACACCCTCAGCCATGTCAAATGTCATTGCAGAATAGTTCACTTATAGGTGCAACTTCCAATGAGAGGCAAGGCTTTCAATTAAGAAGTTCCTGCCTGAGCCCAAAAAATCTTTTTTACTGCATTGGGAGCCACTTCCAAGGTGATTGAAGTCTTGTGGGTTGGAACATACTGTACATTGCTTTGTCAACCCCCTCCCCACAGCATTTTTCACTGACATTTCTGTGCAATCAAAGCTATCCTTTCACGGTGGCTTTTGAAGTAATTTCTTTCTTTTTCACACGTGTGCAAGCCGTATTTCATCTAACGTTTGAAAATGCTGTTCTGTTCATGGGATTCTTTCATTTGTCCTTTTTGAGTGAGCGTGCATCTGCTGTTGGTCCATTGACACAGAGTGGTAAACCCACTGTACAGAGTTCTTTGATTTAACACAGGAAAAAGAAAAAGCCAAGCCATTTTTCATTGGCAATGTTTAGAGCACTGCTGTTCACATGAAAAGGAAAACAAAAGCTGTGTTGGGTTGCAATGTTGAAATCCTTGCCCCTCATGTGAATTAATAGTAAGACAAGACCGTTTTTGGATGTAGTGCATAACTTCTGTTATTCAGATGAAAGAAAAACGACGCTGGCCTGTTTTTGGTGAAATGTTTAACCTTTGGTCATTCAGATGGAATAAAACAAATGCAAGGCCGTCCATGGTGAAATGTTTAACTTTTTTGTCATTCAAATGGAATAAAAGCAATTGCGGGAATGTTCTTGGTGAAATGTTTAAATGCTCGCCACGCATGTGCCAGGGAAAGCAAAGCACAGCCGTTTTTGGTGGCAATGTTTAATGCAGCTTTTCAGGTGACAGGGATTTCTGTTTAGGGCCTGTAAATGCACCACACAGAGCCTACTAGGGAGGCAGAAGTAAGGGGAATTTCTCTGATAGCATGGTGGGGTGAGCCCACTAGGGGGGCAGAAGTAAAGGGCATTTCTCTGATAGCATGGTGGGGTGAGCCCTCTAGGGGGGGCAGAAGTAAGGGCATTTCTCCGATATGATGGTGGGGTGAGCCTACTAGGGAGGCAGAACTAAGGGTGAGTCTACTAGGGACGCAAAAGTAAGCAGCATTTCTCTCATAGGATGGTGGAGTGAGCCTACTAGTGGGGCAGAAGTAAGGAGCATTTTTCCGATAGGGTGGTAGGGTGAGCCTCCTAGGGAGGCAGAGGTAAGGGTGAGGGTACTAGGGAGGCAGAAGTAAGTGTTATTTCTCCGATAGGATGGTGGGGTGAGCCTACTAGGGAGACAGAAGTAATGGGCATTTCTCCAATACAATGGTGGGGTGAGCCTACTAGGGGGCAGAAGTAAGGGTCATTTTTCCCATTGGATGGTGCAGTGAGCCTACTAGGGAGGCATAACTAAGGGTCATATTTGCAGAGGTACTTCAGATCAACGTTTCAGAGGCTTTACGATTGATGCATAATATCTAGTCTTAGTTGTAGGCTATTGTTCTCCTTTTCTTGCCTTGCCATTGGATCCCAACAATTTGATGTCGAATTAGCCATTAAGTTCTATATAAATGATAGAAAATGAAGAAGTATGCCTTTCTAGACTGGGAGCCATGCAGGGTCTGATGAGGCATGGTTCAATGTTTTGTTGAGGCTAATTAATTGAGGTGCTCTGTTTATGAATGTATGCAATTTTTGGCAATCATTTTTAATACGTATGATGTACTGTTTCTGATAATGCAAGTGCTTGATTAGGGTACTACAGAGGAGAATCTCTGTTTTAAAAGCATTTGGGCTCTGGCCGCTTTCAGCTAACCATGTAGGTATTTATTCTAAGCAGTTTGACAGATTACATTGGGGCACACCATCGATGGACACATGCCTGTTGAGCTGAGAATCAACAGCATCGAGCTGGAATGATATGACACCATTCTCAATACTTTCAGCAACCTCAAGTAGATATTGGATGATCATGGCAACATAGGGGGTCCCCAGAGGTCTGTGTATTCATGCACAAGCAGATGTGAAGGATTGCCATATGCCAAGGTGTCCCATGCCATTTTCCCAGCAGTAATTACTTTGAAAATTCACTTAGAATGTTTTTTAAAAAAAAATCTGGGTGGTCCCTACCCAAGCCCCCTCTTCCCCTACACTAGTACCCCTACCCCAAGCCCCTCTCCACACCTATAAACCCCATGGCCCACAACCCCTATATAATTCAAAGTGTTTTCAAAGTAATTACTGCTGGAAAACCACAGGATGCAGAAGCCCTGGCTTTTTTGATTTGCATTAATAATAAAATGGTGCAGGTACTTCTGCCTCAGAAAAGAGGGCCTGCTAATCAGACCCCCTTTTGAACAGACGCCATCCATAAGCATAGTGTACCGCCGTGCCCTGCTGAATCTGTATTCTGATCTGCAGCAGCTTCTCTCCAGTGGCCCAGAGCAGGTTCGGGGGTCACAGGTGCACCCCCGACAGCTGCAGTGATAGCCAAGTCACACCAGTGCAGGAGCTGCATTTAAGATACGCATCTCTGTTCCCGAATCATATAACTATTAGAGTTACTATCCTGATGCAGCTGTACACTTTAAATATTAATGATACCTGAGTTTAGGGTCTGGCGGCTACTATCGCTGATACAAAGCCAGATCAAATTGATATCACACATGTGTCAGCACTGTGAGCGCAGCTCAGCTGTAGAAGGGCTATGTGTCCTACCAGCTTGTAGGGTAGGAGACTGGATGGCTGGCCCTCTCTTTTGATCTTTTGTGAGGTCTGGTAACACTTTTTTTTCCAGCTGGACAACTATCCAGCATTAGTTGCCCTGGAAAACAGACATCAAAGGGCACACCCATCCCAAAATGCTTATCCTCACATCAGGGTGCAGCATACCAAAAGGGCCTTAGATACTATTGACAAGGAAAGTAGGCAGAGCTACTGTAGACAGAGGTAGCTCAGCATAGTTGGCAAGATTCCACCATCTTGTTTCCCTCTATATCCCTCTTCCTTTCTGTCACCTACACTTCCTTAATCACAAATCACTTTGGGTATGGCATCAGTAGGCAAAGACCACTTGTTTCAAGGACAGGGATTGGACCACTTAACCATGGTAGCGTTAGTCTTTTCACACTCAGATTTATGCCTTTAAAAGAAGGTGGCTCTAACTCCTTCCCTGATTCACTTTTGGACAAACACTAAAGGATACATTAATTTGGACATCTTTTCGGAGAGTGGAACTTTCCAAAGCCCTCATCAAGCGAGGTGATGAAGGAGCAGTTAAAGTCAGAGGCAATCTCTGCTCCTATTCACTCCTAGGACACGTTGGGGGTGACTCTTGCTGAATACCAGGATCTGTCACTCTGTGCCAAGGAGAGAAAAACCCGAATTGGCTCATCTTGTCCTGGAGCTTCTGGAGTGGGTCTCACAGTATCTGGAGGACCAGGGTAGCTAAAGCTCTGTGTTCTGGCACATCGCACTGGCTGAACTGCATTTGAGCAATATTCACCACACTCAAACAAGAGGAACATGCCAGTGCTCCTATTGCCACAGAATAAAACATTCAAACCAGCCTGATTGCAACTTTGAGCCCACTTGATGTTGCACTGTATATTCGCAGATCATCTCACCTGCTCAGCTCAAATCAACTGCTCATTGCCGGACCACTGCTTGAACCGCTAGAGTGTCTCTCGCTGACCCAAGCCAGCAGATACGAAATGACTCAAACCAGCATGACACCGAACCACTGCTTCGTAAAACCACACACCGGAACATCAGGATCTCTGCTTTGAAGCATCACCAGACCTCGATTCAAACCCCTGGAGCATAATTTGACAGGTTACTACACGTCTACAGCCGGCTCAACTATGGAATGATTCTGCTGAGCATTCTGACCTGTAATGTTTGAATGCTGCCTTCGAACCATTCTGAGGCACTGCATTGGAAATTACTCAATGCCAGTTTGCCATTTGGGCCAATATGACTCAGGGCACCC
Source organism: Ambystoma mexicanum (assembly GCF_040938575.1). NCBI lineage: Eukaryota > Metazoa > Chordata > Amphibia > Caudata > Ambystomatidae > Ambystoma > Ambystoma mexicanum. Next base: position 1,611,272,486 of record NC_090937.1, read on the forward strand.
AAACTTGGTTCAATCAGTTTGCACAACAGCTCAAAGCCTTGTTTGATGCTCTTGAACCACCAAAGACCAGCTAAAAGATACTATTGATCAGTACCTGCCCCCAGTTCATATTCCCCTGTATCGAGCAAGATTGATTCTGTCCTCCTGCAGGGTGTGGAGTTCACCTCTCTGATGCAAGGGAGTGCATCCTCTTTTACGGGTCAGTTGAGCTATTTTGTCTACACTGAGCTGCCTCTGTTCAAAATGAATGCCTCAAAATTCAGTCTTTGTAATTAATTTTTCATTTTAGCTCATCAATGAAACTAATCCAAGGTGAAATATGGACATCGGTGAAGCAGTGGCATTGGTTTGATTTGGTCTTTCGCCCAGTTTTGTCACAGACATTCATCCTGGACTCCTCTCCTGCTTTGCCAAGACCATAGTCAAGAAGCCAGCAGTTGACTGGATTAGATCCTTACTGATGAACATTGGAAAGTGACTTTAGCCAGCTCCCCTCACAAGCCACATTCCTCTGCTGTGGGCTCTCACAAGGGTTATATAACACTTTAATATTAGATTGTATAACCACGCTGATGATAGAGAGACCACTTATCAGGGTTATATAACCCTTTAATAGAGTGTATAACTACGTTGATGATAGAGAGACCACTCAGGGTTATACAATCCTTTAATATCACAGTGGATAACTGCGCTGATGATAGAGAGACCATTTATCAGGGTTATACAATCCTTTAATATCACAGTGGATAACCGCGCTGATGATAGAGAGACCACTTATCAGGGTTATACAATCCTTTAATATAAAATGGATAACTACACTGATGATAGAGAGACTGCTTATCAGGGTTATACAATCCTTTAATATCACAATGGATAACTTTGCTGATGATAGAGACCACTTATCAGGGTTATATAACCCTTTAATATCACAATGGATCACTATGCATGATAGAGAAACCACTGTTCAGGGCTATACAACCCTTTAATATGAGAGTGCATAACTAAACTGATGATACATAGACCAATTATCAGGGTTATATAACCCTTTAATATCACAATGGATCACTATGCATGATAGAGAAACCACTTTCCAGGGCTATACAACCCTTTAATATGAGAGTGCATAACTAAACTGATGATACATAGACCAATTATCAGAGTTATACAATCCTTTTACATCACAGTGGATAACTAAGCTGATGAGGCAGAGACCTCTTATCAGGGTCATACAATCCTTTTATATGACTGTGGATAACTAAGCTGATGATGCTCAGAGCATTAATCAGTGTTATGCCGTCCTTCTGTATCACAGTGGGTAACTAAGCTGATGACTTTGCAACCCGGGTAGACTCCTCCCTTATCACACCCTTTATGATTGTACTAATATATGATTTTCATCATGTCAGCATTTCAACCAACCTAGAGACTGTTGTAGCAAAAATATCAAATGTATTCACTCTTTTTCAAAATAATTCTCACTAAAAATACACAACACAACATTTATATAACGTTTCAAACAGACAAACAATGATATTCCCGAAAATATTTTTTCGTGAGGTTAGTAGGATGTGACTTGTATGTTTTTAACACATCACAACTATATGTAGTTTGTGTGCTTTTTATGGGAACCGCTTATCTTAAGTTCAAAACCAGGACGGTAGGAAAAATGGTTTTAGATTTCAACCATGAAAGTGTCTACACGTGTTTCGGCCCCTGTGCCACTATATGTTTTTTCCTAATGTTTTTAGACGGTTGTTGTTTGTGCCTTCTTCAGGAAGAGACTTTATTGGTGTTTGGGATAATCTGTAGTACACCCAAAACTTTCATTCTGAAATGCACAAAGAAATAAAAAAAGCATTTTAGGCTCTAAAGCAACTCGACTGGATAACTACCAATGTAGTTAATTGCCCATAGTGCAAGCCATTAACCTTAGGCTTGAGGCGTGTGGTTATGCGCAACGAAGCACCAGACACATCTCTTCTGTCTGAGTGCGGATTGATGATTTTTATCAAGTTACCTAAGTGTAAACGTGAAAACTCACAATTAATGGAATCATTATCAAAATATTTTATAAGGTTTTTGTGGCTGTGCAGCGTGGCACACCCTGTCTCACTGACCTTATAAATGTATTTTAATTTTCGATATTCTAATCAGAGTACATTGCAGCCACATGGTTATCCATATCACTTGGTGACCATTTGAAAGTGCAGGTTGCATTCATTAGCAGTGAGACAAGGGAAAGACTGTCCTACAACCATAGTGTTTGTGTACGTGGGCCCTCTTGTATTGAGAAATATCACTTGTTTCTTTTCTTTCACAATACCAAATAAATGGAAAATGCCTCTGGGTTCCCATGCCTGAAATTTGAACCAATGTTTACACTTATATAAATATTCTAGGCACTAGAGTACTAATTATTGGGAAATAAACTTTCTTGGGAGTACTGCTACGAGAAGCGATCTGCAGAACGCCAAACGCTGTTGTTCAATCGAGCGGTGCAGCCAAGGTTGTTTTTACATCCTTAAGCTAGGCTGCTAGATGGGTTGGCCTGGGTTCATCATATATTTGCGGCCATTTTAGGTAGATCTGTGCCAAGTGTAATCTTAATGGATACCAGGGAGCAAGCAAAAGACACTTTATCGTTGCCAAGGGATATTTTTACACACTATGCTCACCTTTTGCCGAACGCTTTCAATGCTTTTGTGTATATATATAAGGGTGTGACTGATCCACACCTTAACCGATAAACATGCTTCCTTTGACCATCAGCCTTACAATGACTTGTGGGAGGCAATAATTATTCTGGCTGCAGCATATGGTGTTGCGATGGCTGTCCTAATAGTTTTGAATTTCATTTTGTACTATTTAGTATCCTACTGCATTTCTTCATCATGCTATCAGTTGTTAATGGACCAATTATTACAGGGGTACCTGGACTGTTAATGTGCAAATACGCCCTGTTCAATACTCGTGTTTAGGCCGTTCTTGACTGCATCCAGTTTGAAGATCCATTTTTGTTCCGCCTTGCTTAAAAGGAGGTCACGGTTACCACCTCTAGCAGGTGCTGCAATAGTTTGAATCGCAAACCATGATATTTGTGAAGGTTTGTGTCTGAGTCTCACGAAATGCGCTACCATATGAGGCAGAGACCGCTTATCAGGGTTATACAATACCTTTACTATCATAGTGTATGACTAACCTGAGATACACTGAACACTTGTGAGGGTCATGCAATCCTTTTATATCACAGTGTATAACTAAGCTGATGATACACAGGGCATTTATCAGTGTTATGCAGAGTGTATTACTAACATGACGATAGAGAGACCACTTATCATGGTTATATAATCCTTTACTATCACAGTGTATGACTAACCTGAGATACACAGAACACTTGTGAGGGTCATGCAATCCTTTTGTATAACAGTGTATAACTAAGCTGATGATACACAGGGCATTTATCAGTGGATGCAGTCCTTCTCTATCACAGTGGGTAACTAAGATGAAGATACAGAGACCCTATTTCAGATCTCTACTGCTGCTATTAAGGAGCCAGTTTTAGGGGTTACCAAGTGCCTGACACCATTCAATCATTGGATGAATGCAAGCTCACTCATGATGAATCCCACAGATTATGTATACGGGGGTGAACATAAATATAAGGACATAGGGCTGAGACACATTTATTGTAAATCTTCAGATCTGACCTATAGTAAGACCTAAGGTCGGATAATACAATCCCTGGGCTATGCACCGTGTTCAGCTAGGTGCAGCTCCAGGCTTGCACACATTTAAGAAAATATTGCTGCTACCGAGCACGGCCACAGTGCTGTAGAGCCATGCATATATTTGTCTCGGTGTCAGCATTTGAAAAGTTCAAAACCCTGAGGAAGGCCTGGGTCAGACCTGGGAAGTGCAGTCTATACAATCACCACCTCCCATAGTCCCCAGGACCATCCTGTACCCCTTTGTAGTGTGTGTACGCAGGTGACGAGCAATGCACGTCTTCAACACGGATAGAGCCTGTTTGAAAAGAATATACCAAGCAGAAACATGTTGTTTGATTTGTATGCTGCAAACTCAAATGGAAATGAGGGAATTTTCTATTTGCACAGGGGGCCCACATTTTACTAATCAGGCGCTTCAAGGCTTACCTTGTGTATATTATGACGAATCCTTTTATGTTATCGCTTACCTCAAGGCGCAACCCCTCTCCATGAGGTTAGGGAGGTGAGGGCGCTACCTGATAGTCCCTCTGGGGGTGTTACTCAGCTGGAGGATCTCATGGAGAGAGACTAGTCCTCTAGGAACAGGGACGACCATCCAAGGGAAACACAGTATTCCCGTTCTCCATCACAACCTCCCTCACCGTCTTAACATACACAGGCCACTTCAACACCCCGCACTTCCATGTATGTGTGTAAGATCGGAAATTCAACCTCCTTCCTGAGAAGTACTGAGATGAGGAAGAACTGGGACTACCAATTTTACATAAACTCAAGGACTGGGATGAAGAAGAATTTGTGTGACCCAGTGGAAAAACACAATAGTAAGACTGAGATGAGGGAGGAGCGAGGAGCCCCGAAGATCAAAGTGGGAAACAACTACATCAAGCTGTCTAGTCGCTCAGAAAAAGGCAGAGCAAATCACAAGTTAAAAAGCAACAACGGCATCCATCAGGGTCAGTTCAGCCTGTAAAGTATACTGAAAAGTCTTTGAACAGCAGGGGAAGGGAGACATTCCCCCTACGGGTGTAAACTGTAACTAGAAGCCTGCGACGGGCCAGCAGAAGGGAGACATTACCCCTATGGTTGTGAAATGTATTAAGAAGCCTTAGATGGGCCAGGGGTAAAAGACATTCCCTGGGCTATTGTGAATGGTGATAAGATGCCTGAGAGAGGCCGGTGAATGGGAGGCAATACCCCAATGGTTGTGAACTGTAACAAGAAGCCTGAGATGGGCCAGGGGGAAAGAGACATTCCCACGGCTGTTGTAAATGGTGATAAGATGCCTGAGAGAGGCCAGGGAAAGGGAGGCAATACCCCTATGGTTGTGAGATGTAACAAGAAGCCTGAGATGGGTCCAGGGAAGGAGACATTCCACTGTATGTTGTGAATTGTAACAAGAAGCCTGGACGGGTCAGGGGAAAGAGACATTCCCATGGCTGCTGTGAATGCCGATACAGAGCCTGAGAAGGGCAAGGGGAAGGGAGGCATTTCCCTGTCTGTGGTGAATCGTAACAAGAAGCCTGAGAAGGGCCGGGGAAAGGGAATCCTTTTCCCTGGTGGCGTGAACTGTGAAATAAAATCGAGGAGAGTGTGAGAACCAAGCTAAGGAAGACCAGGGGTAGGGAGTCATTTCTCTGGTCTTGGGAAACGTGAAGCCAAGTGAAAAGAGAGTCCAGAGGAAAAGAGTATTCCCCCCTGGCGGTGTGTGAAGAAAAACACTGAGAGTCAGACACCTAGAGAAGGGAGTCATTCTGTTGGAACTTGAATGCACAAGATATCTGGAGGACGGAGATAGCCTTCAGTAACCCAATAGTAAACAAGGAACTTGGGCAATAAGGAATATTGATGTTTGAGCTGGAACTTTACCTTTTTGAGTTGAACTGAGAATTTTGCTGCTGGTTTGATGTTTCAACCTGGATCTATGTTTTGTACCTTGGAAAGGGTTTAGAACCGAGGGAAATAGACCATTCCCTCAGGCCAAGGTCCCGCTTCCATGTTGGAACTGTGATTCTTTGTCCAGAAGAAGGGAGACATTCTTCTGGACCAAGGAGAAAGCCCACTACCTATTTAGCTTAGTTATAAGTGTAAGGGACAGAAGCAGGCTTTTGACACAGGACGGTGGACTCTTGATTTATATAGACTTCCAGACTGAATCCTTAGTATTTTAGTTGAGGTAGGGACCTTCTCTTGGAGTTAGGGCTAGATAGGCGTTCTCTTGATTTTCTAAGATAATAAAGGTTTAGTCAACCACCATGCCATGTGTTTCAGTCTCCTCCTTCTCCACCCTTACAATACTTATGCTGTTGTCTAGAGTGGCATGAATGTGTTCCACAGCTGGCTAATACATTTATGAATAGGTGGGGTACTGGGCATGCAACAGGCCTATACATTTGTTGGGTGGGTGCTAACAGTCTTATATTTTCCCCACTACCATTGTGAGTGCAGCAAATGACCCATACTGCCACTGTGTCAGGTGGCATGCGTATGGTAATGCCTGACATTGGAGGTAGGACTTAGTAAAAACAAAGACATTAAAAAGAGTGAGAGCATACAAATCAAATAGAAACAACCAAACCCATTACGGGTTTGGTGGTATCTGGGCGGTAAATCCACTAAGATGCTACCAAACTGTTTCACCGTTAGCGTCACTTGGTCCGGCGGCATTACCGCCAGATTACAAGTGGCAGCAGCGATATAAATCCCAATTCTTTTGAGTCAATAGGACTCAATGGGGCTTTTTGGCTGGAATTACTGTGCCAGTAATTCCGCTGTGGCAATTCCAGTTGGCAGAAAGCTTTCGGGTTTACCTCCAGCTCCAACATGGAGGTGAATCCTTCACCTTTCCGCCAAAGATATAGTTGGTACGGTGGGTGGATGGTGGTACGATGCACACCTGACAAGAACCCCAGACACTCTCTTTTCCAGCGTAGTGCAGCTTGTCCTCTATGGTTGTGCAGAAATTTGACCGAATCACGCTGTCATACATGAACTGTAATGGCTTCTTCTGCAGGCCAGGACTATGTAGCAGACACCACTCACTACAGGAACCACAGGAGACCAGGGTCATTGCCAGGTACTCCAGTGTTGGTATTCCTCTACGAAGCAGAAAGGAGTAGCAGAGCCTGACATATCTGAAGGCACACACTCCTTGCGCAGAAAATGGACTAACCGTCTCAAATCACAACTCGTGTGCAAAGAGAGCACCTGCAAACTATCTTTCTCTCGTCATGATCCACACTGTGGAGCTGGAGCTTGGGATCGGCTTGGAATGCCCCCGCTATTCTCCAAATTCACTAATCTCTCAAAGTGTGGCTTTTTCAACAACACCTGACCAAGGATAATCTCAATGGAAACAAGTACGATGTACAGTCTGCACTTCTGTTAAAAGATGCCAGCCATAACACCGAGTAGCCACACCCTGTACAACGCTCCACAGCTCTCAAGCTAGGCTCAAGCTTTAAAGAATACAAATTATTAAAATGAATGGGGCTAGGCAACTGCCCAGAAAAAGAAGAAAGGAAAGAACAATTAAAACAGCAGTAGAATGGTACATGTTTTGCAGTGAAGGATAGTGCTTGGCACCCAGGAAACAAAGGACTTTTGGAGCAATGCATATGCACAGGGTTCGTGTTTGGCATCTTGCGAGTGATGTTTCGATGATCGGGTGCTTGCCCAGCTGTGCACAGTCCTGGCAGAGAGAGAGATTGACAGAACTGTTAACCTGCCATGATGGGGGAGGGGAAGCATGGGCACTGCATGTCTCAATGTACACTGAACAAGGGACTTTACTTCATGCCCTATCGGCAGAGAGAGCTTGACAGAACTGTGAACCAGCAATGATGGCGCATGTGAAGCATAGCTCACTGTACACTGAGCAAGAGTCTGTACTTCATGCCCTGTATACAGAGAGAGCTTGACAGAACTGTGTACCAGCCATGATGGCGCAGGTGAAGCATTCCTCACTGTACACTGAACAAGAGTCTTTACTTCATGCCCTGTCTATAGAGAGAGCTTGACAGAAAAATGACCCAGCCAAGATGGGGCAGGGGAAGCAGTGGCACTCGGTTGTCTCACTGTACACTAAACAATGGTCTTTACTTCATGACCTGTGCACAGAGAGAGCTTGACAGTACTGTGACCCAGCAATGATGGGGCAGGTGAAGCATGTCTCACTGTACAATGAACAAGGGTCTTTCATTCATGCCCTGTCTACAGAGGGAGCTTGACAGAAAAGTGAACCAGCCACAATGGTGCAGGTGAAGCATATCTCACTGTACACTGAGTAAGAGTCTGTACTTCATGAACTGTCCAGAGAGAGAGCTTGCCAGAACTGTGAACCAGCCATGATGGCGCAGGTGAAACATGTCTAACTGTACACTGAGGAAGAGTCTTTACTTCATGCCCTGTCTGCAGAGAGAGCTTGACAGAAAAGTGAACCAGCCATGATGAGGCATGTGAAGTACTGGTATTGGCTTGTCTCACTGTACACTGAACTAGGGTCTTTAATTTAGGCCTAGTCTATAGCAAGAGCTTGGCAGAACTGTGAACCAGCCATAATGGGGCAGGGGAAGCACTGGCATTAGGCTGTCTCACTGTACACTAAACAAAAGTCTTTACTTCATGCCCTGTCTAGAGAGAGAGCTTGACTGAACTGTGAACCAGGCATGATGGCGCAGGTGAAGCATGTCTCACTGTACACTGAGAAAGGGTCTTTACATCATGCCCTGTCTACAAAGAGAGCTTGACAGAAAAGTGAACCAGCCATGATGGGGCAGGGGAAGCAGTGGCACTGGCTTGTCTCACTGTACACTGAACTAGGGTCTTTAATTTAGGCCTAGTCTATAGCAAGAGCTTGGCAGAACTGTGAACCAGCCATAATGGGGCAGGGGAAGCACTGGCATTAGGCTGTCTCACTGTACACTAAACAAAAGTCTTTACTTCATGCCCTGTCTAGAGAGAGAGCTTGACAGAACTGTGAACAAGGCATGATGGGGCAGGGGAAGTACTGGCATCGGGCTGTCTCACTGTAAACCGAACAAAGGTCTTTACTTTGTCTACAGAGAGAGCTTGACAGAACTGTGAAGCAGCCATGATGGTTCAGGTGAAGCATAGCTCACTGTACACTGAGCAAGAGTCTTTACTTCATGCCCTCTCTACAGAGAAAGCTTTACAGAACTCTGAACCAGCCACGATGGCGCAGGTGAAGCATAGTGTCATGATCCCACTAAATGAGCACAGTTTCCATTCAGGCCTACAGGAAAAGCAATGGACATCACATCAGTCAGAAGGTCAACAGTGGGTAGAAGCCTGGAACAAATGGCATTTGTACCATTCATAGCATGTGCACCCATAGGCTCTCATAGTGCTTACAGTTATTTTCATACAATAAACATGGCCGCCGCTAGGTCCATTGATAACTTACAGCACATTCTATACCTATTGCAGAGGGAGCTAGTTAAGCCCCACCTCCGCTGGAGCGCTCGCTTCGCGTCTGCTCCGCTGACAGCGGGTAACGCTACTGGCATCTCTCCTCACAGAACCTGTCAAAGGAGAAAAGGCACAGACATTAGTATTCACAGAAAAACAACAGGATTCCATAGTTCTTGAAAAGACTTACCGCACCGAAGTATTTCCGAAGCGTTTCTTCAGTCAGCTGCTTTGTTCGTAGCCACATCATCTTCTGTCAGAAGTTCCCTCAGAGCCGCAGCATCTTCTTTGCAGCAGTCTTCATTGGCGGTGGCAGTACCTTCATTCAGAAGTTTACTCAGTAGATAAAAAGTATTTCATTAACGAACAAACTTAATAGAAATAAGAAAGAAGAAGTTTAAATAAGTTACAGACCTGAAGTTTCTTCAAGTTTACACTGCTTAGTTATTATCGCGCTCTTCCCTGAAGGCTGCAATTACTACGTATAGACAAACTTAACGTTTGTTTAACGTTTCTTCATTCCAAGTAACATTGCAGCCATTAACCTTTCCGAAATCCAAGAACCTGCAAGATTAAGGGAAAATATTAGAAAGAGAGATCTCTCCAACGTAGGTACTATTCAAAATCTAACAAACTATAATATTTTCACCAAATACTTACCCAACACAAGTCTAGAAAAGCAAGGACATTATAAAGACAAGAGTCTATTGAACACTGCAGCCTTCCAAGTTAAAAGTTCTTCATACCAACGTGCCCCTGAAGAATACAGGATGGAGAGCTCCACAAAACATTAACACAGGTGAGAAGGGAGGGATTACCAAAGGCACACTGCTATACAGTCATTTCCCAGAAAATAGATATTATAGTAGTTCTATTTTTATTATTGTCGTATACACAGAAAAAGAATCCTAAAGGTGTTCAAGTAACATATCCACTGGCTAAGAAGGCATTACGCTACCGAGGAGACCAGGTAAGTGTGACAGAACGCCAAGGCAGTACACATAGCTCATTGTACACTGAGCAAGAGTCTTTACTTCATGCTCTGCCTACAGAGAGAGCTTGACAGACAAGTGAACCAGCCATGATGGAGCAGGGGAAGATGTGGCACTGGCTTGTCTCACTGTACAATGAACAAGGGTATTTAATGCATGCCCTGTCTACAGAGAGAGCTTAACAGAACTGTGACCTAGCAATGATGGGGCAGGTGAAGCATAGCTCACTGTACACTGAGCAAGATTCTTTACTTCATGCCCTGTCTAGAGAGAGAGCTTGACAGAACTGTGAACCTGCCATGATGGCGCAGGTGAAGCATGTGTCACTGTACACTGAGCAACATTCTTTACTTCATGCCCTGTCTACAGAGAGCTTGACAGAACTGTGGACCAGCCATGATGGCTCAGGTGAAGCATGTGTCACTATACACTGAGCAAGATTCTTTACTTCATGCCCTGTCTAGAGAGAGAGCTTGACAGAACTGTGAACCTGCCATGATGGCGCAGGTGAAGCATGTGTCACTGTACACTGAGCAAGATTCTTTACTTCATGCCCTGTCTAGAGAGAGAGCTTGACAGAACTGTGAACCTGCCATGATGGCGCAGGTGAAGCATGTGTCACTGTACACTGAGAAACATTCTTTACTTCATGCCCTGTCTACAGAGAGCTTGACAGAACTGTGGACCAGCCATGATGGCTCAGGTGAAGCATGTGTCACTGTACACTGAGCAAGATTCTTTACTTCATGCCCTGTCTACAGAGAGCTTGACAGAACTGTGGACCAGCCATGATGGCTCAGGTGAAGCATAGCTCACTGTACACTGAGCAAGATTCTTTACTTCATGCCATGTCTACAGAGAGCTTGACAGAACTGTGGACCAGCCATGATGGCTCAGGTGAAGCATAGCTCACTGTACACTGAGCAAGATTCTTTACTTCATGCCCTGTCTACAGAGAGCTTGACAGAACTGTGGACCAGCCATGATGGCTCGGGTGAAGCATAGCTCACTGTACACTGAGCAAGATTCTTTACTTCATGCCCTGTCTACAGAGAGCTTGGCAGAACTGTGGACCAGCCATGATGGCTCAGGTGAAGCATGTGTCACTGTACACTGAGCAAGATTCTTTACTTCATGCCCTGTCTACAGAGAGCTTGACAGAACTGTGGACCAGCCATGATGGCTCGGGTGAAGCATAGCTCACTGTACACTGCGCAAGATTCTTTACTTCATGCCCTGTCTACAGAGAGCTTGGCAGAACTGTGGACCAGCCATGATGGCTCAGGTGAAGCATGTGTCACTGTACACTGAGCAAGATTCTTTACTTCATGCCCTGTCTACAGAGAGCTTGGGAGTACTGAGAACCAGCCATGATGGCTCAGGTGAAGCATAGCTCACTGTACACTGAGCAAGGGTCTTTAATTCCTTCCCTGTCTAGAGAGAGAGCTTGATAGAACTGTGACCCAGCAATGACGGGGCAGGTGAAGCACGGGCACTCCTTGTTTCACTAAACAGGGGTCTTTCATTCGTACCCTTTCACATTATGAGAGAGGCCCTTGAAAGCGCATCACGTACACATCGCATCGGTGTGGTTTGGTTTCTCACGGTTTGTGTTTGCTTTACTCTGCGATTTTCTGCGATAAATGCGGGGTTTTCTGTCACCGTGGACCTGATAATCACTTTAGTCAACGTTGCAGTAAAAGCTGATAAAACACAGCCTTACCATCTAGATGATGTGCAGAAAAGTCATACAGCGAAATACAGAGATGCTCCCCTCACGGGCGACACAGGGATGGGAAGAGAGAGACGCTTGCCTGCACTCATTATCAACAGACACGCAATATCAGAATGTCACACATTGAGATGTATGATCCCGTGCACGCGGTGACTACATACTGATACAATGATGGCAAAGGCATGCAGCTGTGCAGAACTCCAGCCACTGAAGCAATTGGTGCATGAGATCTGCCTCTTTCTGATCCAGAGGTAACACCGCGAAAATGCATATGCCTGCCACAGCCGCAAGTATCCCGTGCCCTTTCTGGCCGATGCCCATCATTGTACCTGGAACAGCATAACCGCGTGCCAGGTCTGGGTGGCATAATCCGAGGGGCAACATTGACTGCGCACGTCCACTTGCACATGGAAAAGCACAGGATTTCGGCCTGGTCCTGCTGCTGCGATACAGATGCCCAGTGCTTCGTTTGTAAGAAAAATAAGTGCCAGGCCCCAAATTCTACTCCTGTGACACTGTGGGTGGCTGTTCCTCACCGCTGCTGTCACCACCCATAGCTGATCCCGCAGGGTCGACATATTTGGGGTTACACTGCAGCTCACACCTGCTCATTGTGGTTGATGGATGCACTGACTATCACCACTTCATGATTAAAATGAGTCTGAGACAATAAGTGCCAGGGATAAAGAAAATAAGTGTCAGGGCAGAGCCCTGGCAAACACCCCCACAAATGAAGCAGTGCACATGCCGGGGAGCTCCCCTCAACAGAATGTGGGCTCCACACAACAGTATGGAGAAATCCCCCACCAGTCCCCTGATTATTCCAAGAGAGATTATGTCTATATTAATTCACCCTGACTGCTGTGCCAGCCTACCCCTCACCCAGCCCCTGGAAGCACCATCCAGTTACTGCTGTCAACCTGCTCTGCTTGCCCCCTACTGCCTTCCTTATACTCCCGTATGCTGCCCATCACTTGAAAAACGCGTTTCACACTTCCCTCTTTTATGGCTGTCACCAAATGATAGATACCCTCTCCCTGGCAAAGGTCCACCTATCACTGAAAGTCTTGCATTGTAATGAGCCATGATCTCCTCAGGCCCTCTGGCATGGGTGGGCATCTCCTGCTATGAACTGAATGAGCCTCGCCCTCTGCCTGGCAAAAGTCCACCAATCACTGAAAGTGCTGCATTTTAATGTGCCATGATCTCCTAAGGCCCCCTGGCATGGGTTGCAGCCCTGCTATGAACTGAATGAGACTCACCCTCTCCCTGCCAAAGGTCCACCTATCACTAAAAGTGCTGCATTGTAATGAGCCATGATCTCCTCAGGCCCCCTGGCATGGGTTGGCATCCCCTGCTATGAACTGAATGAGCCTCGCCCTCTCCCTGCCAAAGGTCCACCTATCACTAAAAGTGCTGCACTGTAATGAGCCATGATCTACTAAGGCCCCCTGGCATGAATTGGCAGCCCTTGCTCTGAACTGAATGAGCCTCGCCCTATGCCTGGCAAAGGTCCACCAATCACTGAAAGTGCTGCATTGTAATGAGCCATGATCTCCTAAGGCCCCCTGGCATGGGTTGGCGGCCCTTGCTATGAACTGAATGAGCCTCGCGCTCTGCCTGGCAATGGTGCACCAATCACTTGACAGTGCTGAATTTTAATTAGCCATGTGTTAGGGAGAATCCTCCAGAATGGCTAATTTCCCTTACCTACTGAGTCCCTGAGCAGCTTTGCTGCATTTCTAGGATTTCTTTTTTTCACCTGGTAAGAGTGTGTGCCTTTTTTCCCACTCTTACATGTATTTTGCTGTATGTGTTTAACATTTTTGTGTTCATAGAGTGTGGAGCTTCACCTACTCCACAGGCATCATCTTTTTACTGTGTGTTACACAGCACCTTCAGTGCAGTGACACAGGGTTGTCTTTTTCAGACTTCCCAACTCAGACTCCATTTTCTGGGACTGTCTCCCATAACATGTAAAGTTGCCATTGACTTTATTAGTCTTTTTAAATTCACAGACCCAGTACAACCTATCTTACATAGAGTTCTGGAAAGGGTTAATAGTTATCCCTTTTTGTCTGTCTCTCATGAAACATTGTTTCGTTCCCTTTTCATTAAGATTTGGCTGGTGGCAGTGGTAACTACCCTATTTTCCTTACCGCGGTTATCTTAAATAGCCCTGGTAGTGTTTTAAGCTATTTTAGTAGCCTAGAACTTAAACCCGCTGGCCCATATAGATTTTTATATGGTTCCGGCTGGATTTATTCACCGTTTCGTTTTGTAAAACTCTTTCTTGTGTTTTTCTCTGCGCGCCAAACCAGGTTTGGTTCCTTTGTTCGCTGTCCTTTTGGGGGCTTCTGCACAGAAGCCCTCCTTAGGCGCTTGAATGTCTGAGGGGGACAGGATGTGAGGGAGGGGTTTGAGAATCCCTGCACAGGGTCTCCTTGGAGAGCCATGTCGCACTGTGGTATGATTGGCTGTGGTGAATGTCCCGGCGGGACAGCCACCCTGCTGTGATTGACAGCCAGGCTGTGTGAAAGGGGGAAAACTGCATAAAAAACAGGTCTCTGGGGCTGAGAAGGCAGAGTCCCCACTGGAACGAGAGAAGCAAAGAGAAGCTGGAAGAAGAGGACCCTTACCACGACTGAACCAACCGGTGAAGCAGGTCCGAATCTCCAAACTTTCTCGACAGGGAAGATCTGCAAGGAATCTTCTCCCCTTGAGCTGGTGGGAACAACCAGTTCGCCAAACTGCAAGCCAGGTCTCCCTCTTCTTGTCAAATTTGCTGTACAGAGCTACAGTGAACCGGATAGCCAGGAGGACCGGACCCTGCTTGGGTTTTAAGGAGTGCACCTTATATTCCGTCGTTTGCTCCGCTGCTGGTTTCTTCCCTGAGCAGTGCAGAACCATCCAGCTTTCCTCCTTTGTGTCAGTCCGAAAGTCGCTTCAGGAACAGTGAGCCTGCCGGATCTGCCACGAAGGTCTGCCTCAGCTACAACATTCTTCTGCTTTAAAGGTACTGTGCTAACCCGGTTGTTCATTTCGTCCAGCCACGGTGAAAGTGTGTGAACTCTTTTGCCAATCTGAGGGCTTGTCCTTCATTCTTTAAAGTAACTTTTCGTCTGACCAACTTCGTTCTGAACTCTTGGCAAAGACTTAACCGCAAACTACCCTGAACTGTGTGATCCTCTGCAAAGCCTTTGTTCCACAGACTTTGGGCCAGGACCCTTGAATTCGATTTCCTCACTGTAGTTTCTTTTTCTAGATTGCCCTGCTTACTTAACTTGTTGGTGCTGCTCAATTTCTGTCTAAACCTGTCTTTCCCTCCCTTTTAAATTGCTGGAGTGCCATTTTGCTCACACTTGATTTTGAGCCAAACTTGTCCAGAATCTATTGGGTGCGGTGTAGTCTATTAAGAATCGTGATTTCTCTACTGCTTGATAATAGTGAAATGTTTAATAACTGATGTGTAAATAAATGTATATTCTATTACTCAGAAACCTTGAGTCAGTGTTTGCTTGAATCATAGTAATTGCTGTCCTTTGTGTAACTATTGACACTACTCACTTGCTCTTGAGATAAGTCTGGCTACTGAGCCATTGCTACCACTTTACTGTGTAGTACAGGCTTGTACCAAAGGTGAACTTGTACTGTCACTTGTAATCCTAATTGTGTGTGGTGTTCCCAAAGGGTACTGCATATAATTTTGCCTAACACCATGATTTCCTCAGGCCCCCTGGCATGGGTTGGCAGCCCTTGCTATGAACTGGATGAGCCTCACCCTCTTTCTGACACTTATCCTGTTGGCAATACCGTGACCTGCACATCGTATTTCTCAGAGTTCTCTTGTGCATGGGCAGTCCCACCCACCCCTTCCTGCCCACTGAACTGTTAAGCTCCCCATCTTCTTACAGCACGTCGGGTCAGTGTGTTACAGTAAGTGCCTTAGAAATTAAAAATACATAAATACATGTATACAGCATACAGACGACATCAAAGGTATTCACTGAAAAGTCAGCAGTGTGACCAGCACTTCCAATAATGTTAATGATGTGAAGAAGCATAACCAGGACCCAGAGGGGCATGTCTGCCAGCTGGCTGCTACCCACCACAAGAAGCACCTAAGCATGGAGGTGGCACACTGGCGTTGTGACTGTGGGGGGAGCATGTCCTCGCCACCATGGACTTGCGCTTCATTGAGGCAGGTGGAGGCTCTGAAATCGGAGGTGACGTGAATTACACATCAGAACATGGAACATGTATGCATGTTGCGTGAGGCTATCACTGGGCCACACTTTGATTTCATAGAAAAAAAGACACACGTGCGTGAACATTCGTGCCAACAGACTTCAGTTGGAACAGCCCCAGACGTGAATCGGCACTGCTGCTAAATGCATACAAGGCTCGTTCCATAGAGTTCCCTGCCTGGGGAACCAATGGAAATGTGCTCTGGGCAGCAACCACATATCATCAGCTGATTGTCACTAGGGAATTCACATTATGGGGCCCCATCACAGTTCTCCACTGTGCGTTCCCACACAGGTCCATGCTGGCGCCACGACTAGCATCCACCCCTCCATTGTCAGCATGGGCACACCCAGGTCCCCAGTAGTAGAAATGGTTATAGGTGGCTGGTGGCTGTCATAGACACATCCCTTGTGAAGCTGGCTCTTTCCATGCCAGATAAGGAGTCATTGTTCACGTCAGGCCGGTATACTAGGGTGACGCCATACTCAAGGAGGGCGAGCATCCACCGCTCAATTCTTGCCAGTGGCTTAGATGAGGATCCCGCAAGTATGGGCAGCAGGGGCTTGTGGTCCATCACGACTGTCACTGGCAGGGCCAGGACGTAGAGTCTGAAATGTCTGCACCCCCACAGCACTGCCAGAGCCTCCCGTTCAATCTGGGAGTACCGCTGCTCTGTGTCCGATAGCGCCTTGCTGGCGTATGCCACGGGGCGGATGCCACCATCCCGGCCAACTTGTGTCAGTACGGCCCCAGGCCAAACTCCGACGGGAGGGTGGGGACGAAGAACGCCATGGTGTCTTCGGCTGTGAGGGCGCGCTTGATATCCTCGAATGCCGCCTGTTCGAGAGGGCCCCAATGCCACGTTGTTTCTTTTTTTGTAAGGGCCCTCAGGGGCTCTGATCTGGACGCGAGGTTCTGGATGAACCGACCGCAGTATGTCACCATACCAAGAAAGAGCAAAAGGAGAAGTGAGTGGGCACCACGAGGTAAAAATCTTCCAAAATGAAAATCAATGTAGAAGTGGGGATAATACGACTTATTCACAATTGAGTTCAGAAGGAGCTGGCTGTGATACGTCTGGAGACACCCTGACTCGAAATTGCAACTAAAGCTGGAGACCGAGTAAAAATACTAGGTCACACAGCCTCTCTCTGTTGGCCCCAACCTGGGCAAGGAGTTATTCAAAGTTGAAAAGGGTTAAATCAGGTATCAAAGGTCATATGCTTGTTCCAAATGAAAGAGTCTGTTGTTGTTTTAACCAAAGTAATGATTTATTCAAAGTAACTCAACATTAGGCTGTCACTAATACATTCTTAGTGAGGAAGCACTTGCCACAACGCATAAGTAGTTCAGACGTAATATGCCAATGCATTTCGGTAATGATTTCCTTCTTCACGGCAAGTCTGGTAAATTACAGGTAAGTAACATTTGTAAATTAGTATCATCATAATATGAAGCAAAACAGAACACACATAGTTGTAATCAATAAAAATAAAATGAAATATATAACACATCTCAATCAGTTGAAATTTCCAAATGCGATAAATCAAAGGAAAAAATGAAAAAAAAAAAAATGAAAAACACAATGAGTGGATTATCAGTATAAATCGTGTGAACAAGGAAAATATGTAAAACTCTGTTTACCTTAATGGTGTGGCAAGTAATACAGGAGAAAGAAACGTTCGTAGTTGATGCCCGAAATGAAATGGGCAGACAAAATGCTGTGGATACAGCGGCTGAAATGTAAAGCACGGATATATTCACAAAGGTGAGTAATGAATGATCATAGAAAAAGATCCAATTACATGCCGTGAAATGCAAAGCACGGACGTATATAAAAAAGAGGTGAGTAATGTATGATAAGATCCAATCTCATACATGAGATTGGATCTTATCATACATTACTCACCTCTTTTTGGAAATTTCAACTGATTGGGATGTGTTATATATTTCATTTTATTTTTATTGATTAGTGCTTCGTCACTAAGAATGTATTAGTGACAGTCTATTTTTGAGTTACTTTGGATAAATCATTACTTTGGTTAAAACAACAACAGACTCTTTCATTTGGAACAAGTATATGACCTTTGATACCTGATTTAACCCTTTTCAACTTTGAATAACTCCTTGCCCAGGTTGGGCCCAACAGAGAGCTGTGTATGACCTAGTATTTTTACTCGGTCTCCAGCTTTTGGTACCATACCAAGAAAGCTCTGCACATCCGACACAGATTCAGGCGGTCGGGCCTCTTTGATGTCTTTCAGTTTTCTCGGATCTGGCGACAAACCCCCTTCCTTGCGCACGAATCCAAAGAATTTGATGGTCGGCCGCAAGAATTTGCACTTGTCCCTGTGGAGCCTGAAGCCAAGTGCCTGCAGACTCTTGAAAGTCCTGGCCAGCTTGCGCAGATGGTCTACCTCAGTCTTGGCGAACACCAGGATGTTGTCGCTAATGTTTAGGACTCTATCTAGGTCAGCAAGGGCACCTCTAATGATGTTTTGAAACACCTCCCGCCGATGACACCCCAAAACTGAGTCTCTTGTACCGATAAAGGCCGCTGTGAGTTGTGAAGGTTGTTATATACCTTGACTCCGGGTGCAGGACGACCTGGTGGTAGCCGGCCCGAAGGTCTAACTTTGAGAAGAACCGAGCCCCTTGTACCTCTGCGATGATGTCGTCGATGGTTGGGGTCAAATGTCTCTCCCTTTTGATGGCCTTGTTGGGTAGCCTCATGTCGACACATATCTGTTACGCTCACCTGGTATCCACAGGGACTCCACCCAGCTGGGTTACTTGCTGGTATGCTTCTCAGCTTTGCCCTGATGTTGTCTGCGGGGGAAGGTTCTGCCTAAAAATACAGGAGCACTGTGTTCAAGACTGACTGGGGTAAGTATCCTCCCTCCACCCCTGTATGCTTTCAGTCCCTCTGGCGCCCTCTTCACACCTTCTGGTAGAATTAGGCGTGCTCTCCGTCCTGCCTTCTTTGCAGGGGCGCGTTGTCTTTCATGGGCGAGTGCGGTCCAGTTACTTCACTAACGCCAGCCCGTTTCATATTGTTCCGGTAGGTCTTATTGCTGTTCTTTAGTTTTGTTGCTATCCTGCATGCCTTTCTTTGTTTAAAATGTCTCTTTTTTCTCCCTTAGGTATGCAGAGCTTCAGCACGGCGAACTGGCTTGGTTGAGACCCGCTGGTAAATGATGGCGCATTAAGAGTGTTACGATGCGGTAAGTAAGCGCTATGCGCAGCGCTGTGAAGTCTTGCCTTTGCTAACCTGTGTTTTCCTTCCTTGTAGGTCGTGGTGTTATTCAGCGCGAGTGGAATGTCCAGAGTGGTGCCAGCCGAGAGGCGACCAGCCAGGTAAGCCTTTTGAGCAGTTCGTAATTTGTAAATGCCTCTACAGCTTTCTTTAATGTTGCCTCTATCTTCCTCTTTCAGGTCGTTCTGTCCGGGAGGCGTGCAGATTCGAGGAAGCTGTTCTCAGTAGCTGCAAGTGTTTAAAGATGAAGACTGCAGGTAAGATGCTGCTGCTAATGATGTTCCTTTTGTCTCCTTGCAGGTTCTGCTTCTCCGAGGTTCAAGGGAATAGCTGGACATGGTGAGAGTCAGGTTGCAAGCTGCAAAGTAACACGAAGCATGTTCTGCAGTCAGGGTGTGGTTTATATAGCCCAGGTAAAGTAGTACCAGGGAAAGTAGTTCCAGGCCTGCCACACCCAAAACACTAGACAGCATAGCTTGGTTCTTAGGAACCAAGCTACGTGGATGCCTCCATGTTGGCTGACAATACAATAAAGTAGTTCCCAAGCACATTGTTGTTCATGGTGTATGAGCCTGGCGCCATAGGCGCCAGGACTGGCCCCATGAGGTCTTTCGAAGAGGATGCCAGGCTCTAGAGGCCCGAGTCCTGACTCCACCTGGCCAATGGGTTTGCCAGAGGGGGTTTTGGGCGAGGGTCGTGACAATATCCTGGCGGATTCAGGTTGCTTCGGTTTCCTCGCCACCACGATTGGTGATATCCATGGTGTAGGACCCTCGACCTTCTCAATAATGTCTAGGTCTACTAGATTGTGCAGTTCCTTGTCTACCTGCTCCCGGAGACGGAATGGCATCCTCTGATGTTTCAGGGCTATGGGCTGTACAGACTCGTCAATATGCAGCCTCACAGGGTCACCAGCCATCTGACCAATTCCTTGAAATAGGGCAGAGTATTTGTCCAGCAGGTCATGAATGTCTTCGAGGTATATGGAGAAGGCAAAACTCACAATGACTAAGGCCTCCGCCAGAGCACAACTCAGGAAGGTATTCGTGCTCACCGGTGTGACATAGAAACGGGCAGTGATCTTTGATCCATCATGCTCCACCTTTGCCACAAACGCTCCGTCCAGTGGAATTGGTTCCAGCCCACCGAAAGCGAAGATGCAGGCCTTTGGACTCACCAGCTTCGGTGGTGTGTGCATTGCATCGTAGTGTCCATGGGCCATCACGTTGACCGACGCCCCCGTGTCCATGAGCACCGGGACGGGCGACTTGTTCACTGCTACCACACATCTCAGTTGACATCTGCTCTTTGATTTTAGAGCCCCCATGCTGGACACGAAGAAGATATTCTCTTCCTCTTCTGCAGGATGTTGTGGAGCAGCTGTAGTCCAGCATGAATGTCCCAAAAACTGATCCAGGGAGGTTTAAGGGTTGAGCAGGCCTTGACATCTTTCCCCCTTTTCCTCGCCTTCACTCAACGTAACGCGCCCAAAAATCAAAAAATATTCAAAAGCTGGACATGTGTGGGCAGGTAAGGCTGCCCGCATCAATATTTCCAAAATAGGCATGGATGCCCTGCACAGGCCCTACCAGAGCCTGTGAGTATCCCCTGCCAGGAATCCAAAATGGCCGCTTGCCACGTGGCCTACGGCATGGAACGAATTTCCAAAATAATCTGCTCCGGATCAAAAATTGCAAGTTTCTTCACTGCCGGGCCCGGGTAACGCACCGACCTCGTTGCCACTGTTGGGGGTCTCTCCGTGACCCATAAGGCAGTTCCCGTGAACCCCGAACCCCACAGACTCAGGCACACACGTCTGTTCAGCTCGGGCTCCCCGGTCACACTCCCACGGCCGGGAACGCCCCCTTTATTTATAATGCATGCGGCGGCGTGCAATGTCACGCCGCCACGTGCGCGTCCCTTAAGGGGGCAGCACCACACCTCCTACCCATGTATCGTGCTCACTGTAGGCAGACCCCAGGTGGGTGAGGGATCTGCTACCTCTTCTGTCAGGAGGTGGCAGCAGCAGTCAAGGCATAGTTTGATGCTCAGGCGCATACAAGTGAGACTTCTGGTGATGGGTGCCTTGCCTCTAGCAGCAGCTGGCATCCTTTTGCTGTGTATAATTTGTTAGAACCTTTCCCCGGTTTGATCGCCAATGCCAGCACCTAGCACACCCAGTCCAATGCAACATTGAATGGGTTGCTGCCGGTGTGCCCGGATCTGCCTGTGAATACACCATGCTCCAAAGATCCCTTCATCTCTGCCACCTAACTCTCCTCGGCACAGCAGTGCATTGCCTGGCCCAAGCACTTATCCAACCTCAGTAGGAGGGAGGGAACTGTCCACTTTCAGTCTGCAACCAGTATGTTTGCGCCCACCCAGAGTGCATCTTTTGGAACCCCCTGATTTACTGTTTTTGATTGTGTCGCGCGTGAAATGTTTTGGGTACCACAACCCCTGGATTTCTTTTTATAAGACCCCAATACTTCCCGGTTGTTTTTCTTTCCTTTAAGAAACCTCCACCCCTGGTTTTATTTTTATGACCCCCCCACCCTTCCAGAATGCCTTTCCTTCCTTTCAGTTACCCCCACCCCTGGGCTCCTTTTTATGATGGCCCACCCTTACCAGTTGCTCCATGACCAGCTGGACCAGGTCCACCGGCCCCATCACCAGGCCCAATCCTAATCTGCATCCTCCTTGGGTATTAGCCTATTGTGCCTAAATGCAATGTTGCACAGCTTGCATGGTAAATTAGCTCGGGGGGTTGAGTGCTCAATGCTGTGATCTATGTGTGATCTGCAGGTCGCAGGTTCCAATCCCGGCAAGGCCAACTCAGCCTTTCATCCTTGCGAGGTTGATCAATGAGTACCAAATACAGTTGGGATAAAACATTTATGTAGATATGTTGGATGGATGCTTCGGCGTAAACGCTATACAAATAGCAAAACGTTATCATATGTCAGGCAAACCTGGTCGGTGGGTGCTTTGGATTTTTCCCAGCATCCTGTGTAGGAACTAGTTCCTAGCACACCAGTTGATGTTGTTTCAGTTTCTGTGTGCCTTGTTGTACCAATGTAGTCTTGGTGACATTGACTGGCAGAGCGATACCATCAGCCATGTGGAGGCCATCGTGATTTATAGTTTTATTTATGTATGTATGTATGTATGTATGTATTTATTTATTTATTTATATAGCGCGCAAGCAGCCCATGGGCATTGAGGCGCTGTTACTTGCAATAATTTAGTTACATGGAACAGGCATGGTACCGATTGTTGACACATTATGAATACAACATGACATCATACTGTTGTTACAGATGTTGCATTTGGTTATATAATACAACAAACATGAAAGTATTCGTGCTGATGTGTCTGGCCTTATGTGAAGAGGGTGGTTTTCAGCATTTTGCGGAAGGTGGTGAGGGAGGCCTCACCTCGGATGGTGGGCGGTAACGCATTTACTTGGTAGTCAGGAAGTGACAGACAGGCTATAATATACTTTGTAACTTGACTGCCTTGAGAGGAGGAGCCTTTTCTTGTCTTGAGTGATTGACCAACAGGTGAGGCCAATGTATTCATAGAACAACTTATCTGAGAGCTTGTCTAAACTTTTTGGCATCGAATGAAATAATCGCTATTAGAGGGAAGACAACGCTAAACAGATGTCGATAGTATAACAACCAAGATCAGGTGAAACATTAAGGCACATCCTACTGACATGCCCAGGTTTAACGGGAAAAAGAACCACTTATTTGGGATATCTTTTCGCCGGCCAGCGACTCCTGGACGGAGAGACCTGGTGGAACCATATAATGGCGGAAGAGAAAACTTCATATGCTATAAGTATAGCCGTGACATCCTTTTTCCACAATATATTCCCGGCTAAAACCGTGGAAAAGAAATGAGGACAGTTATGCATAGAGCATAGTGTGTTAGTGGCATTAACGGAAAAGAAATGCACATTTATTTTCTTATTTTTTTCTCTTTCTTCTTTTCGACTTTTTCTTTTTCCTCTCGCTCATTTCTTTTTCTTTCTGGCCCTCATTGGGATCCTCTTCCCCTTTGGCCTGGGCTGACGACCAAAGTTTTAAGTTTTAACCTGTAATAAGACTAATTTGTTTAAACTGTATGGAAGGAATTTGTATGTTTCCTTGTAAAAACTGTTAATCAGTTGAATCAAGTAAAATTAAGAGAAAATAAAAAAAAATGTATTCATCAGGATGCAGGGATTGCCATGGCCTGCCATTTTAGTTCATCACCTCACCTGGCAAAAGTCGACCAGGACATTCAAAAGGCCACATGGAAGGTAATTCAGCAGCACAACAAGTGCATGCCACTGCAGCTCCCAGCTGGGAGGCAGGCCGCATATGGGTGGGCACAGAGTCTACACCTCAACACAGCCATGTTGGAATGATTCGGAGAGAAAGGGGTAAGTGGGGCCCTGGTGGGGTGGGATTGGAGATGGATCGGAGAGTGGCGGATGAAACAGAGGAGAACAAAGAGCTCAGTGGATGCGGGATAGGGATGCAGCCCCTGTGAGGAAATGACAACTTTTCTGCATGAGCAGCGAGTGAATAGAGGCTAAAATGCCATCTGGCCCTCACACTGCCACAAACCAACAGTGGGCGGAGGGAAGGCTATAATCATAAGAGCAGTGTGAATGGGATCACATTAGCAACCAAAAGGCCTTAGGACAAAGACCCAAAAATAAACCTATTTCCAATCAAGGTTCTATAAATATATATATACTTTAATTAAACAAACCAATATGCTATTAACTATCTACAGAAGCACTAACTAGAGTAGCAGGGGTGAGGTGGAAATACATTTCAATGCTGTCTATCTTTTGTCTCGCTAGGTGCTTTTGAAACCCCAATTGACACCATCATTCTTGTGCTATGAAGTACCACATTGTACAACATCGAAGGCCCAGTTGACAGGTACAAAAAATAACAAGGATGTACACGATGATGGGCATCAACATCTTCATTATCACTCTGAGCCACGACAGAGCCCAACTGAATGCCAAAGTAATCCAATCACTGTCCTGTTCTCCTCCCTCCTTCTTCATGCGAACACCCAGGCCATGGACAGCTGCGATGATGTGGGATAATGATGCATTCTTTGCATTTTCTGGAGGCACAAATGTGCAGCAGGAATCGCCAAATTGTTTACAGGCCCCTCCTTCCATTGCTGTCAACGTGTCCAACACATATCGGTTTTGCATCGTCAATTGTCTCAATGCACGCAACTCAATCTTGATCACGTTGAACCCATTCTCTGTATCATTTGCAAGCTGGACCAACTCCAATCTCACGATCTGCAACCATTTGGCATTTGCTGTGGCCTGCACTCCCGGCAAAAGTAAAGATGCAAAAAAGGATTCTGCTGACCTGAAGAGCCTGTATTCTTCTGGTATTTCAGCAAGCAATGCAGCACAGTCTTTGGATGTGTAATTTGATCTTTTCGTCCTCTTTAGTTGTTAGAACTGTCTTTTTCCTGGCAGGATGTTGAGCACTTGTTTGGGCAACAGGCCCTTATCTTTATTTTCGAATGTGGGAAGACTAGTTGGCTCCTCAGCAGGCAGTGCTCACCCTTCAAGTGTTCTTCTGGGATTACTAATAGCGCTGAGTGCAATGTGACCAGCGAACAACAGCCCCTCCATGATGGTGGGAGGTGCAAGTAAGCTTTTTGGCCACAGACCCAGAAGTAATCCTTCATCGCTGCTGTTTCATTCTTCATGTCTGTAATCAGGAGTCTTATTGCAACAACTGTTCGAGTCGACAAAGACTGTACCCCTGCTATGTAAACAGAGTCTATATTCTTCTTTCTTGTGCACTCGCACCAGCTTTTCCATTGTTGCAATGTACGTCAGCTTTGTGATATTTATTTATTTATTTATTCACATTTGTTGAAAGCGCCCAGCAGCCCGAGGGCATCGTGGCGCTTGTTACAGTGTTTCTTAGACTTAGTTACATACATGTTGATGCCTGTGGTTACAGCGGGCCATGAATATGCATTAGTGACATACACAGTTGAACATGTGAGAGGTACAGAGAGTATGTTTAGTTGAAGAGGGCAGTTTTGAGTTGTTTGCGGAATGAAAGGAGAGATGTTTCAGCTCTAAGGTTGGTGGGAAGGGCGTTCCAGAGCTTGGATGCAAGGTACGGGAAGTCAATACCTCCCGCCTTTGTTCTATTGATGTGTGGAATGGTAAGTCGGTTGGTGTATGTGGATCTGATTGGTCTTATGGATTGTGATTTGTGAAGGGTGTCGGAAAGGTAGGATGGTACCGTGAGGTTGATGCATTTGTGCGTGGTAGTGAGAATTTTGAAGGTAATCCTATCCTTGACTGGGAGCCAGTGGACTGACTTTCTAGCTTGGGTGATGTGTTCTCTTTTTGGTATGCTGAGGGCTGCTCTAAAAGCGTTGTTTTGCGTGGTTTGGAGTTTGGAGAGGTTGTACTTGGAAGTGCCTGCTATGAGGGAGTTGCAATAATCCAGTTTCGCCTCTATGGTGGCTCTTGCAATGGAGAGGCAGTTGTCTTTCGTTAGGAAGGGTTTTATTGCGTTGATGAGTTTAGTGCTTAGCGCTGAAGCTGAGACTATGGCGCTAACTTGTTTATCCATTGATAAGCTGGCGGTTAAGTGTACACTTAACATTTTGACTGAGGATAGAACTGGGATGATGCAGTTGTCTATGTTGAAGTTGATGTATAATGGGTCGAGGTTGGAGAGGGTGAGTTTCTGACCAAGGATGAGGATTTCGGTTTTGTCCCCATTCAAGCAGAGGCCGTTGGTAGCCATCCAAGCTTGTATGGTGGAGTAGATTAGTTGAAGGGATGTGGAATCTTGTTGATAATTGCCTGATAGGGGAAGGAGAATCTGTGTGTCGTCTGCGTAATTGGTGTATGTTATTCCCATTGCGTTTAGTTTGTCAAATAGAGTTTTAGTAAAAACATTATATAGAGTGGGGGCAGTACAGGAACCTTGTGGGACACCACAGTGGATGATGGAAGGGGCTGCATGGGCTGTGTTGGAGAACACTTTCATAGCTCTGCCTTGTAAGAAGGAAGTTACCCAAGATGAAGCATTTTTGGAGATCATGCGTCAAGTGGCTGGTGAGTGTGGTGTGATCTACTAGATCAAATGCCGCTGAGAGGTCGTGGAGAAGGAGGAGTGCGGGCTTACCTTTGTCTAGGATGTTGGTGATTTCCTTTTTAAGGGCTAGAAGGGCGGTTTCAGTTCCGTGACCCTTGCGGAACCCAGATTGTCTTTGCCTAGGATTGAGTTTGATTCAAGATAGTGATGGATCTGTATGTGTGCGGCCTTGTCAAGTAGTTTTAGCAAGAATGGCACTGTGGTTATGGGTCGGTAGTTGTTGGGGTTAGTGGGGTCTAGAGTAGGTTTTTTTAGAAGGGGGCACACCCTAGCCTCTTTGAGGCTGTCGGGGACAATGTCCGACTTCAATGAGGCGTTGATGAATGCCGTGAGGAGAGGGGCGAGTTGCTCTGCACAGTCTTTGATGATTTTTGGAGGGCATACGTCGCCCTTACATAGAGAGGGTTTGAGGTGTTTGAGGATGTTGATGACCTCGGTTTCTGAAACTTCTGTGAAAGTAAATTTGGGTAGGTTGCTGTTTTTGATACTGGGTTTAGTCTGTGCTTGTGTGCTATGCTTGGGTAGAGTGCTGTAGTGGTGGGAAATCTTTTTTTGGAGGAGGTTTATTTTTGCTAGCATGGCTGATTGTATGCTTGTGCACCATGCTTCGTCTTTAATGATCTCATCAGGGCATGTTGGTGGTACGGTTAGTTCTTTAAAGATACTGAAGAGTTCTTTAGATTGGGAGTTAGCCGTTGTGATGCGGTTGTTGTAGGCTTCGGATTTAGCTAGGAAAATGGCACCCTTGTATTTTCTGGCTAAGGATTTGAATATCTCTTTTGTGTTATCACAGGGTTTGCGTTGCCAGTTTTTTAGCGCATTGCGTTTGTCGGTACGCAGATTTGTGCACAGAAAATGTCCACCTGTGCTATCCTTTCCTTGCTGTATGTTACCAGTCCTTCAGCCAATCAAGGTAGTGTGGTGTCCTGCCAGTTGTTATTGACATGTTTATGCCCTTTCACCATCAGATAAGGTAGCTCCACACACTTGATGTTTTTGAATCGCCGCTGCACTGTACAAGATCTGGACCCACCATTTGCAGTTGCACAGGATGTGCCTGGGACGTTCCTTTTATTCTGCATAGCGGAAGATGAACGGTGCCTCTATAATTGGGACTGCTTGTGGAACTAACACCTTGGGAGCCCCTGACGCATGCAGAATGAGTGAACACACATAACAGCTTTCATTCACAGCGTTTCTTCCCACACCACTCATGTCGTAATACCATACGTTGGTAAACTCGGGATGGCAGATATACTCAATCACCTTCAAACCCAGCCCTTGATACGTATCATACTTTCTTCGTACTTCTCTTTTCATTATTCTATACACGTTCTCAGGGATGCCAGCTTTAGCAATGCTATCGAAAATAAAATCATCTTGCTTCGATTCGTTAGACAATCTCCTATTTGCTGAAAACAACCTTTTCATTGTTTCCCTCAGTCGTATTGTACTTATTATAATCATCACCAACACTTGTATCAGCACTACTGCTACTCCTATATTCATTTCCATTATTATTATTATTATTCACACTATTACTTATATATGTAACTCTGCTAATATTATTAACATGTATATGTACTGGATAATATACAACCCCATTCCCCCTCTTTATAGGACCTCTCCATAAACAGCCTCTCCCCCAATACAGTCCCAATAGTACCAGCGATGTCACACAGAGACCTGAGATGATGGTCAATCCACAATAATAAACATAGGTCCATCTTTTTTCATTCATACATCTACATCTCTGGTCCCTACTTAAATGATTTACATTAGTCATGTTCATCTTCTTCTCTCCTGAAATAAAAGCACAGATACACAAAAGAAAGAAATGTTTATCCAGACAAATGTTTGTCTTTGCACATATCTCATATCCCGTAAGACCTTCTGACTTCACTCAAAGCCAGAAGATTCACTAAATGTTCTTGCCATAATTGACAAGGCAGTGTATCAACAGGGATTTCTTGCGCCCACTCGAGTAATATGGGCCAAGCATGGCTTCTCCATAATGATCAAACTGTTTCTTGAACCTCTTCCATGGTGCTTGAGGCTCTCCTTGGACCTTTAGAAAGAAAACCACATGTGGTGTTGGCGATTCCCGTGAGCTCCCTACCCCACAGACTGAGCCGTACATGTCTGTTCAGTTAGGGCTCACCGGACGCACTATCGCGGCTGGGAACACCCCCTTTATTTATAATGCATGTGGCGGCGTGCAACGTCACGCCGCTGCGTGCCTTTCCCTTAAGGGGGCAGCAACACAGGTGGCACACCCTGCAGTGCTGATCTTTATTCTCCTATTCTCCTGGGCTGCATGGTCTATCAAGATAGAAAGCATGGTAAAGATGATCTAGAAAAGAGAGAAAACAGGCAGGAATTAAGAGGCCTCGAGGGCCAGAGCAATAGGAGCAAAGAAGTAGTGGAGCCGTTGCCCATCGAACCACTAAAAGATAAATTGCAAAATGTGTCAATACAAGAGATGCAGGGTAGTTGGGGCGCAGGCAGTAGAATCCATAAAAAGTGATTTGATGAAGGAACTGTTTGAAGAAGAAGAACTTTGGCAGAAGAGCCACTAAGGATAGTCACCTGGAGCACCAGGGGACACAACAGCTTTTTGATACATGAAAAGCAGAACGGGATGCTCTCGAGGGGGGACATCATTATTCTACCAGAGACATGGCTGACAAACCATATCTGGATAGGCGGAAAACAAACTATGCAGTAATTGGCAACTAAATTTGTTGTGGGCAGACCATCAGGTGACTTGTTTTGTGGCTTTAGAAGTTCAAAATTTGAGTCCATTAAGATTATCTCGAAGACCATATCTGGTATCCTGTCTCTCACATTAAATTACAAAATGAACAAAAACAATCACCTGAAGATCCTGATTATTAATGTATATTGGAACGAGAGGCAGGTGAGGCTAAATGAATTCATAAAACATATAGAAGATTGTCTTATGGACTAGAGGATTAGAGAGGAACGGCTTTTAATAATGGGAGGTGATTTTAACACTAAATTCATTGGAGAAGAGGAGGTGGAAATCAGGAACAGCCGTGTGCACGGTATGACAATTAGGAAGTGTTAGAAGCAAAGGAGCATGTGAGAGGTGATTCAACAAAAGGGCAACATCGAAAAGAGGTAAACAAACATCAAATATTGGCTACTTAATACTATCCCGATTAATCTTTAAGCAGTGCAATAGGTTTGAGATCATTACCACACAGTTGAGTGGTCATTATATACTAGAAGCCACATTTGGTCGATACGTTAGACCCCAACCCAGGGAGCAACTCCAGGGGTTGGTGCTAACCAGTGGTGGCAATAGACTCCAAACATTTTGCTGCAACGGGGCAAATTAAACAAAGAATCTGGAGGCCCTTGTTAACAACGGGCAGGAAGAATGTATGCTTGAAATCTTTCAATTACTTCATAAGGGGAGGAAAAAAGTTTAAAAAACCATGCAAAAAGGCTTACTACGCATGCCCATGTATTTAAGGACCGGGTAGTATAGCTCAGTGGCAAGGCGCTCATCTTGGAAGCAAGAAAACGCAAAGCAGCACAGGTTCAAATCCCAGATCTGCACTTAGAAACCTCTTTGGTATTAAGCACGTTATAAATAACCAATTATACAAGCTAGAGATGTGAATAGAAAGATAAAGCACAAGGCATACCTAGCATGACTGTGACAGCAGTGACCTGACAGCAAACATATGATCCAGTAAGAAGTTACACAAGTTAGATTCGGAACCAGAAACATCTAATGGTTCAGCAGGATCGAGAAAATGCTAACAGCGCTTACGCAAAGTAACACCCAAAACCTTTGGTCCATAATTAGTTCAGATACCATAGACCAAACATTACTGCAAAGTAATTCAGTAGGGGATTCTGAATGGCGATAGCATTGTGATAATATGTGCGACAACCCATCGAGAGTGCGTAAGAGAGAAAGCAAATATTGCCCTTGGAACTTTGAGTTTGAAAAGATAGAAGTTAGGCAGCGGATTACAAAATGCAGCCGGACCCAATGGCCTCATAAATACTCAAGTCAAATCTGGATCGCTGGTCCTTGGTTCTGATGCACTTGTTCAAGGACATTCTCAGATTAGGTGCCACACGAGTTCCTAGAAGGAATCCATAATTGTTCAAAAGGGCAATCGGTCTAATCCTAACAACTAATGGTCGATTGCACACTTAGACTGTGACAGTAAAATCGTCTCAGCATTAGTACAAGAAAGATTGGAAACATGGATCAAGGAAAATAACATTCTACCCAGGAACCAATGCGGCTTTAGAAAGGGGCAGTCAATGATCCTTAATGGCCTCATTTTATCTGTCATAAAAAATAAATGGAAGTGGAAGCGAGCTGAAGGGATTGCCAAACCAAATGTACGTGGCCCTAATAGACTTCTCAAAGGCTTACGATCTAGTTAATCGAGATTTGCTTTGGGGAAAGCTAAACAAATGGAGTATTCAAGCATCTTTGCGGGCTATCCTAGAGTACATACATGACGCTAGGGGGATCCCTAACAAGCAGTTTTCCCACATCGAAAGGACTCCGCCAGGGATGCATAGTCGTTCCATGCTTATACAACTTATACCTGGCGGACCTAAATGACGCATTGGGAAAGGCAGCCTTGATTAGACCGAATGTGGGTTGGCTCCCCATTAGTTGGCTCTCATATGCGGATAACGTAGCACTCATGTATGGCTCACCCATAGGACTACAGAGGCAATCAGTAGCATTAAGTGAATATGCAAAGGTCAATGATGTGATTATTAATCAGACAAACAGTCACATCATTATGTTTCGAAACACTAAAAGGAAATTCCGAAGGTATAATTAGCATATCAATGATGCAAGCATTGAGACTAAGGAGACTGTGAACTACTTGGGATTCATTTTAAATAGGCTCTCAAGAAGATTAACTGTCATTGATAACATTAAAAAGAAAATCGACCAATTTGCCTCTCAAATGAGGAGACTAGAAAGGAAATTATGTAAATTAACAATTAAACCACTGAATCTTATAGTTATACCAGAGATAATGTATGGGATTGAAATAGAATTGGCAGCGTAACATATTTCAATGGAGTGATTGGAGGGAAGATTTCATAGAAAAAGTTGCAGTTATCCATGGACAAATGCAGACCCTCCAACCATTTACAATGGCCCTCATTACGACCCTTGCGGAAAGGGGTTTACGCCGGCGTAAACCATGGCGTACCTTTCCGCCTGAGTACGAGTTCCCGTAGCGCCATGGTGATTTCTACGCCTGCTTTTTGCAGGCGGAAAAATCCATGGCGCTATGGGACTTGTTGTTAATTACGCCACCGTAATTTACGGTGGCGTAATTAACGCCTTCCCCACTCCCATTATACCCTATGGGGCAAAAATGGGAATGGGGAAGGGTAAATGGGGATTGGGGACTTACCGCCCCGCCAAGGTCGGAATGGGGCGGTAAGTCCGCCAACCACCATGGCGGAGTTGGCAGCTTAGCGCCATGGACCATGGTGCAAATTGCACCATGGTTCTCCGCCAGGGTCGTAATGAGGGCCAATACAATTTGCGCATTAGAGCGCAACACAATCCCTTCCAAAACAGAGCCTAATTGAAAGGTGTAAATTCTAGACAAAGTACAGTTCATTTGTTGAGTTACATTTTTATTTTGTTCGTGAACTGATTATCATCATCATGAAAATACATCTACTAAATATACAATAAAACACATTGGCCCTCATTACGACCCTTGCGGAAATCGGAAAACGATGGCGGAAATGCAATACCGCCATCGAATAGCGCTCGGTGCGACTATGACCCGTCACCGCAAAGTACGAAGCCATTAGCGACAACGTAGTGAACGCCAACGCTAACTGCACCAAGCACGCGCGCGCGCGCCATGCCAAACCGCAAACACCACCATGGCGCAACGGTACGCCAATTCCGACCCTAGCGGACATGTACCTAACGCCATCAGGCATGGCGTAATGTACCATTCCGCCATGGTGAGAAGTACGGCATCGCGAATCAACCGTAAACGGCCCCACTGAGTGCCTGTACACCGCTCCCTGCCCACAAAGTACAACTCCCCGTAGGTGCAATGAAGCCACAATGCAACCATTGAAATGTACAAGTCACCCATGCATGGCAACGAACAAAAGAAACACAAGAGGGGCCAATGGGAGCTGCAGGGCACAGATGGCACGAATACAGAAGCCATCCCAATGGACATGACCACAGTCCCCCACCAAGAAACGCACGCAAACACAGGCACCTGTGACCAGCCATATTCCGAGAATCACATCATTCCACCAGTCCACCTGGCTGACCGGCATCTGTTACACAAAACCCAATCCCCCGCCCCTGAGCATGACAACATTCAAACTGTCATATTGGCAGCCCCCATCCCTGACCTCACGGGCTTAGTAGGCAAACGCGCCCAGTACAGTACCACGCAACTAAACTCCGAAGCTGGAACCCAATGCAGATCTCCTCACAATACATCGCCCCCCAAATAGGCATATGCCACATCACTTGCAAAGAAAAACGCTACACGGGCCAAATCAGAATAGAAATTTAATGCACATCAAAGTCACCAAGCCCATACAGCCATCAGGCCATGAACTCCTAAACACCAATCACCATTGTGGGCTGCATCCGCAAGAAATGACCAGCCACTACTTGTGTGTCGTCCTGTTCCCTCATGGTACACAGAGCCACATTCACGTACGAAAAGGCAACATGGAAGCGCACAGAACCGCAGGGCCGTCCCAATGGGGAGGCACTAGTCCAGCTGAAAGGCCGAAATGTTGCTCCGAGCCACCAGTACTGCGTAAGGGCATGTGGGCCATTGGCGATCGTCCCATAAGATCGTAATGCTGCTCCACTGATTAACACGAAGCAGCAGGTGTCGGGAGTAAAAGCCATCTGCAGGAGTGGCATACAGATGGCAGTGGCAAAAGGGGAGGAGATACCTGTCAACCAAAAGAAAAGAAAAAGAACAGAATGGCCATCAGAACTACATTCCAACAACTCACTTCAATGATCACACGAAATCCACAGCCATATGCATGCTAGCCCACTCCAAAGGATCATCACCACCCCAAAACCACTTGCGACTCCTAACCATCTATATCGAGGTGCAAACACCATCACAAACGAGTGTACCTGTGCATGCGTCTGTCAAAACAGAATCCATCAGATGGGAATGTTAATGTGCATGGACACAAGTGTCTGAGGGCGTGTCGAGACAGGGAGGGCTCAACAAGGCCAGATAGACGATGGTCCCACCATGGCAGCCCTGCATCACATAGCGTAGGGGAGGCGGATAGATCCCAAGAAGGCCTGTACATGGCAAACTCTGTATCAAATCACCTGCCCATGCATCCATTCATCATTCCCTCATCCCGGAATCAAAACGCCTGAATAATTACTCACATAACATTAGAAACATCCATTGAGTCTGTGCGTTATGCAGCCTGCAAAATCCACAGTGCCCCAGCCCGTAATTCCAGTGTTGTGAAGTAACATGTATGTGGGAACGGCCGGCCTCATCGCCCACGTAGCAATTGCGCATCCCAAACTATTCATATCAATCATTGCTTCCTCGCCATGGGCCCTGTCTCAAGGACATTGAACAACAGAACGTTATCTTTGCAGTCAGACCTGTGGGCATCTCCTCGCCGCTAGCTGGAAACCGAAAGCGCCGCCCTTGGAATTCCACATTTGCAACATCACGCCGAAAAGGCATCTGTGGCCGTTTGAAATCACTAATTATTCCATCGAGTGCGGCTGTGTGTGAAAATGGCAACTGCCTTCACCCACAAATGGGACGCCCCGCCCGTCGTTGCAACTCGGTACAGTGATGCATGAGGGCCCACCGTTACTCGAGTACTACATTCCACTGACCCTTCACAAGTCTGTTCGCGACTGCACAGATAGTATGTGAAACAATGGGACCACAGCAGAATGAACATATCAACCAATCTTACACGGCCATCGGGTACAAATACATGATTGCAATAGCAAGATACAATTCCACGAATTGCAGCGTTGTGCGCGGGACGTGCTCGGCCAAAGGGGAGAGCAGTTTGCACAGGTGGAATCAATCACCACAGGTGGAGGCCATACAGCCTGAAAACACATAAATTGCACAGCCAGTCTCCTCCCACAACCACACCGAAATGCTACCGGCAGGACTCGCGATGTTGGCCCTGGGGGACCTGATAGCACTGCAAGCGCTCCGACTCCAAGAAGAAGACGAACACCAACTACAACCGGCCGCACGGAGGAGACGCAGGAGGAGGAGGAGGCCAAGGCAGGGCCAGCAAGGGCTGCCAGCACAGCCACTACCACCACGCAGGCAGCCCGCAATCCCACGCCTCCGAGCACATCCGTTCAACCTCACTGATGAGCAGATCCACACCCTCTACCGTCTGGACCGGGACACCATAACCGCCATTGTGGACATGACACAGGCTGACCTTGTCAGCATGATAGATAGCCCAACCGCCATCCCACCCCTACTGAAGGTGGTGTCTGTACTCCACTTCCTGGCCACAGGCACCTACCAGCACACAGTCGGACAGTTGCATGGCATTTCTCAGCCACTGTTCTCACGGACACTATTGCAAGTGCTCGATGCCCTCCTGCAGCACGCAGACGACTACATCTCTCTACCACGCTCCGAGCAGGAAATTACCAACACAAAAGTGGGATTCCATGCACTTGCCGGCATACCGGGTTGCATTGGTGCCATCGACTGCACCCATGTGGAATTGGTCGTCCCACATGCCATGGAGGCCCAGTACCGCAACAGAAAACAATTTCATTCCCTGAATGTACAAATGGTGTGTGACTCCAACAGGATCATTACACATTGTTGTGCCCGATTCCCTGGATCAACCCATGATTCTATGGTCTTGAGGAACTCTACAATACCACGCTACATGGAGCGACACGCAGGGAACAGATCCTGGCTACTCGGTGAGTCTCATTACATGCATGATTATGTGGGGAATGTGATTTGGCAATGACCTGGCAGGAAGGGGGGGGGGGTGCGTACGTAGCAATGGCATTCCACATCATACGTTTCTCGTCCACATACAGGTGATGCTGGATATCCACTGAAGAGATGGCTCCTCACACCAGTCCGGAACCCACGGGACCAGCATGAGGAGGACTACAACCATGCCCACTCACGTACCCGTGTAGTCATTGAACAGGCATTCGGCCTACTGAAGACTCGTTTCCGCTGCCTCAGCAGGTCTGGCGGGGCACTCCTGTACCGCCATGAGAAGGTTGCAAAGATGGTCATGGCATGTGTCATGCTCCACAACATGTGCGTACGTAGAAATGTGCCCATGCCCCCTGACGCAGAACTGCAAGCACATGATGATGGTCATGATGAGGGTGGGGATGTGGCAGCACCTCATGGAGTCTGCGAGGCACCGGAGGCCCGTGACATTCGTCAGCATCTCATTGATGTATGCTTCTAGCACTCACGCCTGGTGGCTGATACATGGACACGGGACTCGTGGCACTGTGCGTGTCTGGGACATGCACAATATGGACTGTACGCCTATGATGGCCTAGTACACAGAAATCAATGTCCACACATCTCATTGGTTGATCGTGCACTTTTTATGGCATATGTGATGTCATGTTGAACACCCTATCGACCCGCCACCCAAGTGAGCCCAACACACCCCCTCCACCCTCCTACCTCCCCCACGAACCCCAGTGTCCAAAGATGCTCATTGTCAGTGGGCTGTCGCTATTGCAAGCCCCCTCTGCGGGTATCAGGGGCACCCCTGCCTGTGGAGCGCAGGTTCCTTCCAGATCTACGTTGGGGGCTGCCCTGGACGGAACTTGCAACGGATGATGTGTCTACCTGCTCACGTCCATGCATGTCCCTAAGGGTTTGCGAGAGCTCAGTGAGCACACGGCGCACTGCGGCAAGTTCGGCACATACGTCTTTGGACGTCGCATGCAGTTCCCCCCTCAGGCTCTCGGTGCTTCTCTCCATTTGGACTCTCAGGCTCTCGGTGCTACTCTCCATTTGTGCCCTCAGCGTCTCTGTGCCTCTCTCCATTTCTGCCCTAAGTGTCTCAGTTGATGTTTCTATGTCTGCCTTAGTGCCCCCACATTCATCGGCATGGTCCTTGAGGAGCGTGGCCAGTTGCTGCTGTTGCACGATTAACTGGTCGAGGGACTGTTGCCTCTGCTGGGCCATGCCCATTTGCGGGGGTGTCACAGAGGGGCTGTTGTCCTCATGTTGCCTTGCCACAGGGCTTGGGGGGGATGGCCAGTCGTTGTCTTGTGGGTGCCCCTGCGTGGTATCCTCATGTTATACGGGATGGGACAGACAGGGGGATTGGGACAGGTCATGGATGGATCTGACTTCGACATCCCCGTTTTCTGTGTCGGAGCATGCTGCCATCAATGGGGTGTCACCTATGGTGCTGCTGCCACCAGAGGCAGTGCCTTCTGTGGCATCCATTGGGGGGACCTGTGGTGGTGGTGTTGTGGGCATGCTGGCTGCTGGGGTGCCTGTTGATGTTCCCTCCTCTGTGCTGCCACCTGATTTGTGCTGCTGCCGTGTCTTGATGCGTGCAGCTGAGGTGGAGGGTCTCTGGCCGTTGGTCTTGGCCCTCTTTGCAGGTGTGCTGGTAGGGGTGTCCTGTAGCTCGTCGTTTGGATCGGACCCTGTGGTGGAGTAAAGGAGGGCGAGGGTTAATGATGGGTCTGTGGGAATTGGAATGGCATTGTATCACATGCTCTGGGGTGGTACCTGAGGGTGATTTGGGTCGGGTCCTTGGAGGTGCTTTGATTTGTGTGTGGAGTGAGGGTGCAGTTGTTTGGCAGCCTGCAGTTAGGGTGTGCCTGCTGCACGTGTAGTGCGTGTATTAGGGGTTTTTAATTATTTATGTATTTATTGTGGGTTTTAACGTGCGCTATCAGGCCGATGTGTGTGGCCGTTCTCCTGGACATGTGTTTCTGTTGCACTATGTGGACGCATGGTACTTCACATGGATGGACTGTGTGGATTTGGCATTGTTTTATCTGGTACACCTACCTGAATCTTCGGATGTCTGCACTCCTTTCTCCATCCCTCCGACTCCCTCTATGCTCTCCATTCCGATGGTGGAGGCACAGATTTCTTCCCAGGGGGTCAACTTGATGGGTGATTCAGGACCTCCCCCGGTGGCTGTGGCAATGTTGCGGTTGGCAGAGAGTATGCTGCGGACGCGTATCCGCAGGTCGTCCCATCGCTTGCGGCATTGCTGTGGGGTGCGGGGTGCGGTCCCCACCGCACTTACCCGCTGTGCCACCAGAGCCCATATGGTCTTCTTGTTTGCAAGTGCCGTTCTGGTCATTTGCGTGGAGAAGACGACGGCAGCATTCTCCTGGAGGGTCTCTGTTAGCACGGTGAGTTCCTCGCGGGAGAAGTGGACCTGCCGCTTGCGGTCGCACGCTTTCTTCGCTACTTTTCCCATTTGTCTTGGTTTCGCTAGGGTGGGTGACGGGTTGGGGTGTGTTTCAGGGTAGTGATTTTAGTGGTTGTGTGGTTTTAGTGGTTTTATAGGTGTACGCCGGGATGTTTCCCGTTCCGGGCCCATGTTTTTACTTCCGTTTCCGTATATTTCCGGTCACCGTACTTTCCGGTAGGCGCACACTGCGGTGACCGCTAAGAGGGGTGGCGGTGTTGCACCTAGGGCGCCGTACGGCGGCGGTGTGGGCCGTTTTGGGGTCATTTCCGCCATCGCGGACTTTGCACTTCCGCCGTGGCGTGGTGCTCGTGCCCGATGGGTCGGAATGGGCCGCACTTTGCTCCTTCGTGCAATGGCGGAAACGCTATTTACGCTGTGGCGCTCCGGTCAGTCGCTTTCCGCAAGGGTCGTAATGAGGGCCATTGACTAACCATTGTTAAAAACCAACTATAAAAGGACACAACACACCAACTGGTGATCACATTTCACACATCAATCATCAAATCTAATTTCATCACCATTCGTACTTGTGCAATAACCACACTATCTGTTACACCTCGGCAGGCCCGGAGGAGGATTATTGCCCTTCGTAAGGGCATGCGTCACATTGCAAACCCATTTTACGCCCACTGGCAACTGCCCTGGAAAATAGTGGCTTCGGCTCACTTCGCAGCGCTCTGCGGCAAGTTGGACTACGATTCCCAGCCTTCCGCCTCCCGCTGTCAGCAGAGAGGCGATGATGCGTGAACCTCGGTTTCGTCCGGTTCCGCCTTTCTCCTTCCCGATTTAAACCTCAGAATCGGGCAAGACGCTGCTTCTGATTAAAGTTGCATCCCGGTGTTTAGAAGTTCCGTCTTCGATCCTACTTTACTTACCTGTGTACCAGACCTGTTTCCTCCTACACGGACTGCTTTTGCCTGCCGCTTTTGGAAAACTACTTACCCGTGTACCAGACCTGTCTCCTCCTTCACGGACTGCTTTTGCCTGCCGCTTTTGGAAAACTACTTACCCGTGTACCAGACCTGTTTCCTCCTTCACAGACTGCTTTTGCCTGCCGCTTTTGGAAAACTACTTACCTGTGTACCAGACCTGTTTCCTCCTTCACGGACTGCTTTTGCCTGCCGCTTTTGGAAAACTACTTACCCGTGTACCAGACCTGTTTCCTCCTTCACGGACTGCCTATACCTGCCGCCTTTTGGAAACCTGTGATCACGGCATCGGTAAGACCCTTCTTTTTCACCACTTGCTAAACAAGCATTTCTTGTACTCATTGTACCTTGCTGCTGAACTCCATCACCTGCAATACTCCAATTCAATTGTGCCTCTTATTGTTGCTGTTACCATCCTCTCCACAATCAGACTTCCATTGGACATTCTTCAGTAGTGCACAGGGAGGCCTTGCAGATAGTGCACCTACCCGACTCTAGCGCGGCCCTCGTTCCGCCCGGGTTCAGTTCCCTAACTAACCTACCCATTTGTTATTTTGCACCTCCGTTTTATGAACTCTTTGGGACAACACAGACTCAACAGCACAGCAGTGGTAAGGGTTTTCTATTTTTATGATTCCATATCCCGTAGCTAATCGACCACTATAGTTAGTATAGGTTACATTCTCCTTTCTTACTTATAGGTGGTTCCGGTTGCCTTAAAACAAGGGGAGGGCATAGCTCAGGTACTACTAGAAAGAAGTATCGAGGGAAAGGGATTTTTCTTAAAGTTCCAATTGCTCACCTCTTGTTTTTCCTTTACAGCTGGGTTCTTGGCGGCGTGTCCTCCCCGCCCTTTTGAGCGATCAATCCATCTGCCTGGTCCTACCCAGCAGATGGTCATATCGTTAAAAAGGTCTTGTGCCCTCACAGAGAGGAGGCTAGGTTGGAGGCCCCGACCTAGCTCTTCAATCAATAGTTCAGCCCTGTGTCTTCCGGCCACCGATTTGGTTTACTTCCCGTCAGGTGAGTAACAAAATCAGAAGCCATGGAAGAAGCGGATCCGTTGGCCACTCTAGTTCATTTGGTATCCGAACTACGGGCAGACATGACTGCCGCACATGATGCCTTACACCAGCGGATTGACAACATGAGGCCCTTTCCTGCACCCCAGACTCTGGGAATTGATCCGTCCGGTGCTACTGCCTCAGGTTCTGGAGCCCATTCAGCCTCTGCCTCTGGGTTCACCTCGGGCCCCGTTCTGATGGCCACCCAATTCCCATTGGCTCCTCCGGAACGTTTTACGGGTGACCCAAAGCAGTACCGGACATTTATCAACAAATGCAAATTGCATTTTCTTTGTCGCCCTTCGGCCTTTCCCAATCCCACCACGAAGGCGGCCTTTGTCCTTTCGCACCTCGGAGGGATGGCGGCAGCCTGGGCTAATCCCTTGCTTGAATCCAATAGCTATGTTTTGTTTGACTGTGACGCTCTTATTACAGCCATGAATAGGGTATTTGATACCCCGTACAAGTCACAAGCCACGGATCTAGAATTCTTAAATTTACGTCAGGGTACGTCTTCCTTGTTTACATACCTCACTAGGTTCAATCAGTTGGCAGCCGAGACGGATTGGCCGGAAGAAAAGAAATCTGCGGTATTCTACAAAGGATTGTCTGAGGAGTTAAAAGACATCCTTGCTACTGTGCCAGTGATTCCTACCACATTCGGGGAGTTACTTGATTTGGTGTTACAAATAGATGCTAGAAGTTCTGAAAGGAAGGGAGAATGGAAAAATGTGACTCCCCTTCCCCTTGATTCCGTTAATCCTCCTTCCTCTGCTTCTTCTGAACCTATGCAGATAGGGGCAGTACGTGGTCCGTTGTCTCCTGCACAACGTGAACACCGTCGATCCAACAATTTATGTATGTACTGTGGTTCGTCTGAGCACCAACTCAAGGATTGTCCAAAAAGACCCGTTAAGAAGGCGGGAAACGCCAGAACCCGGCGATAGCAGGAGTCCCTACGCCGGGGGTATTATCTTTGGACTCGAATGTGGCAATTACCGTACCTGTTAGTCTGCCAGTGGTATTTACCACTACAACTGACTGTTCTTTCTCTTCTCAGGCTATAATTGATTCCGGTGCTACTGGGAATTATATGGATTATGATTATGCCATGAGCAATAACGTTCCTGTGGTTTCTAAACCACAACCTGAAGCCGTACATGCGGTAGACGGCTCTTCTCTGGTCTCGGGTCTGGTTACTCAAAGCACGTCTCTTGTCCGTATGCAGACAGACGATGGACATACCAAAACACTCACATTCGACCTAATTAAGGCCCTCCAGCTTCGTGTAATTTTGGGCATTCCGTGGTTACAACATCACAATCCTGACATTGACTGGGCCAGGAAGGTGGTACAATTTCCTTCCTCTGTAACTAAAGATGTTTTCAGACTTGTAGCATTTCCGGTACTTCCTGTCAAGCCTGGTGGCCTCAATGGCCTTGATAGGTGCCATTACCAATGCCATTGAACCTCGCATCCCTGTGGAATACGCTTCTTTTCGGGACGTCTTCGATAAAGGTGGAGCAGATCAGTTGCCCCCACATAGGCCATATGATTGTCCTATCGACCTGGTACCAGGGGCTAAAATACCTGCTGGCAGGGTTTATTCGCTCACACTGCCAGAAGACAAAGTGCTAAAAGAGTACATTGACAAGGCATTGGCTACAGGGTTCATCAGACCATCGAGATCACCAGCAGCGTCTCCTCTGTTTTTTGTTCCTAAAAAAGAAGGTGACCTTCGCCCTTGTATTGATTACAGGGCATTAAACGCAATCACAGTCAAGAACCAGTACCCTCTTCCCCTGATCTCTGTCCTCTTGGATCAGCTAGAATCCTCTATAATCTTTACCAAACTTGATCTGCGGGGTGCTTACAACCTAGTTCGCATAAGAGAAGGGGACGAGTGGAAAACCGCCTTCAAGACCCGGTACGGGTTATTTGAATACCTAGTGATGCCCTTCGGGTTGTGTAACGCCCCGGCCACCTTTCAGGCCTTCATGAATGATGTCTTTCACGATTGTCTGGACCGGTTTGTTGTGGTCTATCTAGACGATATACTGATTTACTCCTCATCCAAGAGTGAACACACCGAACATGTGAGATTCGTCTTACAAAGGCTGAGAGAGAACCATCTCTTCATCAAAGCCGAGAAGTGTATCTTCAATTCATCGGAATTTGAGTTTCTAGGTTATGACCTTACCAACCGGGGTATCCGGATGAGCCAGTCCAAGGTTAAGGCCGTTTTGGAATGGCCTGTTCCTACTACAACCAAAGCCCTACAGTCATTCCTGGGGTTCTCGAACTTTTACAGGCGCTTTATCTTTTCATTTTCTACCATCTCGGCTCCTTTGACGGCTTTAACTAGCTCAAAACAGCCATACCGATGGACACCAGAAGCGCAATCCGCCTTCGAGGCCTTAAAAGCGGCTTTTTCTTCAGCCCCAGTGCTGCAACATCCCGATCCACTCCTACCATTTTTTGTGGAAGCTGATGCTTCTGGGATGGCTATCGGGACTATTCTGTCGCAACCCTGTCAGGATTCGGGTGAGATTCTTCCGGTTGCGTTCTTTTCGAGGAAGCTGACACCATACGAACGCAACTATCCTATCACGGAAAGAGAATTGCTGGCAGTCAAGGACGCTTTCTCTGAATGGCGTCATCATCTATTGGGGGCCCGTCATCCGGTTACTGTCTTCTCTGACCATTGGAGTCTATTGGCATTCAAATCAATGAAGTGTCTCACTGCCCGGCAGGCCCGCTGGCACCTTTTATTTTCCCAGTTCAATTTCACCATCACGTATAGGCCAGCCCGTCTCAACGTTTGTGCAGACGCCTTGTCTCGCCTGCCCTCTCACTTGGAGCAAAGCAAACCCGATTGCCCTCTTCTGCTGCCTTCTAGGGTCGTATGTGCGTGTACTCCACGACCTTTGCTCCGTTCTTTAATCTCAGACTGGGTGAATACACATGAAGAGGAATGTGTAGCCCTAAATCTTGATGTGGTACAAGGACTTCCCTATATTCAGGGCCGCCTGGACCAGTGTGCCTCACCGGTAATGCCTCCTGCACCTGCTGATGAATCAAACACAGTTTTTCTACTAACAAATTACAACAAATGCTGAGTACAGGGTATTCTACCTCTCTCATTCTTTTCGGCTGGGGTGCACACCACACATTCGCCGGTCTTCCCATTATGATTTTGTATGGGGAGAGACCAGTTCTGGCTTGCACTGATGTTCGCATACACAGTAACGCTATTGGCAATGCATCTACCCAACTTAGCTTGCTGCCTGCACAAATCTTACTTATTTTGGATTTCAGGATGCCGTTATGACGTTCAATAAGTCCGGCACCCATGGGATGCCTGGAGCAATGGAACCGCTTATCGATCTGGAGACCTTCACAAATCTGGAATATTACTGCACCTACAAAATGCGGACCATTGTCCAACCATATGACACGGGGCAGACCGTAGCGAGAGAAATACTCTTTTAGCATTACTTTCGCCGTGCTCATGGCTGTGCAGTCTTTCAATGGATACGCTTCTACCCATTTGCTGAATGCACATATGATCACCAGAACATACTTCAGGTTTTGGCATCCCTCCATTTCTATGAAGTCAAAGTGAATCACTTCGAATGGGATAGAGGGAGGTCTGAAACTTCCTGTTGGAGTCACCGTTCCCTTCCCCACATTGTGCTGTAGGCACGTTATGCAGTTCTGTACTAGCCTTTTGGCATTCTTTTTTATAAGAGGATTTTCCCAGACAGTGGCCAAATGTTGGACTATTTTCTTTGCACAGATGTGGGTGGGACTGTGAGCCATTGTTACCATCGCATTTACATAAGCATTTGGCAACATCCAATTCCCGCTCTTCTTGTCCACCCAACAACCCTCCAAGTCTAGTTCTGCAGAGTCCTAGGCCCATACCTGTTTTTCGTCGGTTGTAGCTTCCGCCTGCATCTCTCTAACAGTTACAATTCCATTTTCTATCATACAGGGTACTTCCTTCGATTGTACTGTTAACATTTTTGTTTTCAAATCAGTGGCAGTTTGCTTCGCAATTCTGTCTGCAAATGCGATTCCTTCTCCCACTTTGCATGTCACCTTTTTATGCGCCTCGCATTTCACTATCGCCAGGTGCTTTGGACATGTAAGTGCAGACAGTAATCATACAATCAAAGGGCCATGTTGGTG
Source organism: Ambystoma mexicanum (assembly GCF_040938575.1). Taxonomy (NCBI): domain Eukaryota; kingdom Metazoa; phylum Chordata; class Amphibia; order Caudata; family Ambystomatidae; genus Ambystoma; species Ambystoma mexicanum. Next base: position 1,611,316,718 of record NC_090937.1, read on the forward strand.
TTAGGAACCTTCTCTCGGCCCACAGTCGGCCGAAGTTATGAACCACACCAAAGGCGTACTGGCTATCAGTGTAGATACTTACGCTCAAGTTCTCTGCAATTTCACAAGCCCTTGTTAAGGCAATTATCGCTGCTGCTTGAGCAGAGTTGTATGGGATTCTTTTAGTCTCCACAATGCTTTTTAACGTGGTGATAGCGTATGCGGCAGTTGAAGTGCCGTCAGGTAATTTAAAGCAAGAACCATCACAAAACAGTTCTTCATCTGGTTCTTTTAGTGGCGTATCGTGTAGATCAATTCTCCTTTTTGTCTCATCCTCAGTAACCATTAAGCAATCATGGGGAGGTGATTCAGTCTCATCAATGTTTTCCCCGGGCATTGGCATTAATTCTGCTGGATTCAAAGCGCTACGCCTCATGATTTTGATGTGGGGGGCGAACAATACAATTTCATACCTAGTCAATCTAGCACAGGTGAGGTGTTGCAACTGCGTTCTATTAAGTAGAACATCCAGGGTATGTGGCACCAATAGAAATAAAGTGTGCCGTAATACCATCCCTTCTGTTTGTTTCACTGACGCAGCAGCCGCTGCAAAAACTCGCAAACATCGTGGTAGTGCACGTGCTACAGGGTCCAGCGCGGAAGAAAAATAACCGCACGGCCTATTTCTTCCACCTTGTTCCTGTGTTAGGACAGACAACGCTCATCCTTCGCTCTCATGCACAAACAGCCTAAAAACCTTTTCATAATTCTGTGTGCCCAAAACTGGAGCAGAACTCAAAATGGTTTTTAGCGAGTCAAATGCTTTCTGACATTCTTCATTCCACTGCAAAGGCATCACAGCATCCTTGTTTGTCAATTCCACCATTGGTTTTACAATTAAGGCGAAGTTCACAATCCACTGACGGCAATATGAAGCCATGCCAATTATAGCTCTGACTTCCTTCTGCGTCTTTGGAATAGGCATACCAGAAACGCTCTCTATCCTTTCTGGCATTAATCTTCTCCCTTCCTTTGAAAGTAAGTAACCTAAATAAGCCACTTCTTTCTGACAGTACTGGAATTTCTTGAGACTCGCTTTAGGGCCATGCATAGCTAGATGGGTCAATAATAAGACAGTGGGCCTCATTACACGGACGGCGGTAAGGGTTAACGGTCACCGTTAATGGCAACGGTGACCGTTAACCCTTACCGCCGTACTACGAGGTCCCTTTGCGGGTTGGAGGAATTAACGCCTGCTTCTTGCAGGCGTTAAGTACCAACCCGCTAAGGGACCTCGGAGCTAATTACGGCACCGCAAAATTGCGGTGCCGTAATTAGCGCCTTCCCCATTCCCATAGAGCCCTATGGGGCAGAAATGGGAATGGGGAAGGGCAATGGCGGAAGGGGGATTTACCGCCCCTCCAACCTTGGAATGGGGCGGTAAATCCCCTTTCCGCCAAGGCGGTGCCGGTAATTTACCGGCATGGTCCAGGGTGCTAATAGCACCCTGGATTACCGCCTTCCGTGTAATGAGGCCCAGTACCTTTTTTACAAATTCCTTCTGTGTCAGCAGCGATTAAAAAATCGTCAATGTATTGCAACAACACACAGACTGCTGGTAATTCTAACATGTCTAGCTGTTCTTTCAATGCTCTACTGTATATGCTTGGACTTCAGTATATCCTTGTGGAATGCGTGTGAATGTGAATGATCGTCCTCCTAAAGTGAAAGCAAATAAATACCTGCTTTCTCTGTGTACTGGAATGCTAAAGAAAGCGTTCTTCAAATCGATAACACTAAAGTTTTCTGCCGATGCAGGGATCATTTTCAATATCGTAGTGACATCTGGCACTAACGGAAATTGGGGATCTAATACCTTGTTTAGTGCACAGAGATCAATTATGAAACGGTACGGTACTTCATTACCCCCTTTCTTATACACTGGAAGGATGGGGCTGTTGCATACACTGCCTGTAATTTCTTCAATCACTCCCAATCTCACCAAATCAGAAACAATACTTTTCAATCCTTTCTCCCCTTCTGCTGAAATTTTATACTGTGGAATACGTTGTAACGTCACTCCTTCTTTCAAAACTATTTTCACTGGCGCTATTTTCAAGCAATCCACATCATTGTCATTCACGGCCCAAATACAAGTTGGCACCTCACTCAATTCCCCTGTTAAAGATTTCGTCACAAATTCAGAAGTCGGCCCACTCTGAGGGGAAATAGTCAAAAATACCCCATCTGGTGTGCAGTGGATAACCGCGCTTAGCTTTTTCAATAGATTGAATCCTAGGAGGTTTTCCACACAATTCTCTGTCAAAAGAAATGGACAATGTTCAGTAAAACGCCCTATTGTCACTGCCACTGGTTTGGACTCTGGATTTATTACAGGGGTGCCTGCGAACCCTACTGCGATATTTTGTCTCCCTGACAGAGGTATATCTGGAACCAAGTGATGATCTATCGAGCACCTCTGTGCCCCCATGTCTACGAGGAATCTATGCTCTTCATTCCCAACTTTCATTTCTACGTAGGGTCCTTTCTGATTCACGGGAATGGATGCTGGTTCCGACCCTGTCCTGGGCTGTCCTATTGGGGTAACAACACATCATCCGAGGTGTAATCACTACTATTACTATAGTATGCACCTGTCTGAGAATCAAAAATATTCCCGCCTTTTCCTCCGTTTCCACTTTGATTGGCCTGATGATTTTGATTCTGAGTAAAAGCATTTTGATTTGGCGCCTGGCCCTGATTTTGTGCACCATTCCCTTGACTATTCTGGTGCTGCTGCATATGGTTTCTATTATGGCCATTTGTTCCTGGATGACCTCTGTGCTGTCTCCTCTGACCATATACGCCTCTATTTTGCAAGTGAGGGCATTGTGCCCGCCAGTGTCCTTCCTCTCTACAATATGCACATTGGTTTAACCCCAGAGGCCCTCCATGCATATTCAAATTGCCACTGCTCTGCACATTTCCCCTTCCCCTGTTATGTCCTGCTACCTGCTGAAGTAACACTCTTGTTTTCAAGTTCATTCTATCCTCCGCTTCTCTTTCTTTCTCAGTATTTACCCGGTTCTCATAATATTGGCCATGTGTAATACTTCTCCTAACGTTTTTGCTTGCCATGCACTTTCTAATGTCATTATCAAATTTTGAATCGGGAGTATTAATCCCCTCACATATTTATCAACAAATAACCTTTTCCCGCTTCCGTGCTCACATCCTGCCCACTGAAATCTGTAAATACTTCTTCGAATCTGTGGTCAGCTCGTCTTTACCTTGAACGCACGCAGTCATTTTATCCCACTGAATTCTTTTCTCTGGGACATATTCTTTTAACTTTTGTACTATTCGTGCCGGTAATGCTAACATATTCGCTCCTGGCTGTGCACCCACCTCCTTATTTCTATCCTCCAGTATTAAATTTTCCCAAGTGGCGCCATAGGCTGTCTCATCATCTACCTTCCTTATTCGTTTCCATATGTCCGCTGGCAGAATTACGGGGAATATTAGATCTATATCACTCATAGTGAACACCGAGGATTGCAATAAAGACTCTACTTCTTTATAAAAACCTGATGGATTTTTCCGTATGTCAGGGATCGTTTGTTTTATATTATTCACTTCCTGTCTAGAGAAGGGAACGTGCACATATTGGGCTGTGTAATGTGCTGAAATTACCTGAGGTGGCGCATTGCCTACCCCTGGAGTCTCTACCTTTGGTGCAAAGGTAGGGGGTACTTCTCTCATGGGGAATTTCAGACTCACTGTTCCTACCCCCTCTCTCATGTGCAACAATATTCCCAAATCGAGGGATAAAGCTGTCTCTCCTGTTCCCCGTTCCATTGCCCTCTTATATACCGCCAACAGCTCAGGAGGGCTGACCTTTCTCTCGCTTATATCTTTGTTTATCAAATATTCAACCATTGTCTATAACACTCTCCTTTTCATTGATAGAGTGTATTTATCAAATATTCCATGTATTTCCATTGTGGGAATACTAGGATCTGAAATCCATTTTAGTGCCTCTCGTATACATACTTTTAGCTCTGCACTAATTTGCGCTGCTGGTGACAAGAATCGCTGCTGTCTACCCCTCTCGATGTCTTTCCTCCTGTACCCCGGTGTGGCAAGTATTTCAGAATATTCTTCATCAAGTTCATTCTTTAATTCAAACAATCGCTTCACATGCTCTTCTATTTCCTCATCTCTCCCTCCACAATGGGCCAGTGCATTCAAATCCAACAATCGCTGAGGTGGTAACTTCCCAACTAACTTTTTCCATTGCGCCGACAAATATTCCCCCATGCATTCCAACAATACCTGTTTTTCGTTGCTCTTCCTGAAATCATATATTGACGCTAACGTGGCCGGCCCATTGTTCTCGTCTATATACATTTCCACCTGCTCTTGCAGCTCATGCTTTCTCTCCTTGCTAATCGCGCTGCGGGTCACTCTCATACACTCGCTTTGCTCTAATTTGCTTATGGGGGGCGCAGTCGGAACAGAAATACCCCCTTGAGTGGAAGGTGTGGAAGGGGCAGTGGGCACGGGAGAGATCTGCTGGGGCTGTGATGGTTGCGAAACACTCGGGGCTGGCTGACTAGAGGGCGGTACCATTACTAACGCTGCCTGTGTCTGTATTGGAGTTGGGACAGGTTGAGCAATAGGAGGGGGTTGGATGACGGCTACTGACGTAATCTTCTTAGTTTCACTTCTCGGACCTTGTTTTGTCTCGGTTAGTATTTTGTTTATTAATTCGTCTGATGCATGTAACTCTCTCTGTGGATATATTTTTTCAATATTCAACTGGTCGCGTCTATTTGCCTTTCTCAAACTATTGCTCCACTCCTCCTCCTCTTTTTCCTCCGCTCTCTCTGCTTTTGGCTTATGCCTGCGCGCATGTTTCTCTCTACTTCTAAATCGGAGCATTGCTTCCCTCCTCCAATCTCTAAGGATATTAAGTGCAGCAGGACGCGCTTTCTTACTTATGAAAACCTTTTCCAGGTTGTCTATCTGATCCATCTCAAAACTACCATTCCTCGGCCATTGAAGCTCTTCCTGCTTTCTGGTTTGCTTATGCCAAATTTCACAAAACATTATCGCTCCCACACCATACTTCACATACATATCATAAGCCGGCGTTGCCCCCGGAGGCACAACCTGGCCAGTTTCCAAAGATTGTTCGCCGCAGCAGAAAAAACCCGCTAAGGTGGACAATACCCCAGGCATGTTTTAACCTTACCCTTGGCTTATCAAACTTACTCTGGGTGTTTGATTTTGCAAAATCAACTCTCAGCCAATATCAGGATCACTTACGAATCAGGGCACGTCTCACCTGATTAGTCAATTTGCCTTTTCAAGACACAATTCGTCCGTATACTGACGCAGCCAATGACGTTGCGTCTGCGTATCTCGACACTGCCTCGTTTCGGGACCCTCGCCCCCTTGTTCGCTGGCCAGGCACGTCGATCAGGGATCAGCTGTGTGCAGATCTGCAAAGGAGTCTCATCACTTTCGCAGGGCGCCCCGGACACCTCTTGATCCCGGCTCGATCGCTCCCGTCCTCCCCGTTCTTGTCGCCTTCATAAGTTTGCAACGTATACGATGGAACAAGTGGGGGAGGGTCCCTATTCGGGCGCCATCTTGAAGGGGCCCCTGAGGGACCCTCGGATGTAGAAACAAGGCACAATCACCACACACAAACTGATACGCCAGACACAAGGTTGTATTCCCAAAATCTAGGGTTTATTTCAAAAACAAATAGTCTCAGTTGGCCAAATGGTCCCACGCCCCGCGACGTGTGTCTAACAGACCTCGGGGGAAGCTAGAGAGCGAAAATCGCACATCAGTTACATATATACAAAATGAGCATCTCAAAATCAGTAATGACACATTTTACACATTCGATGCCGCCCCTTATTCATTCCCTTTGAAGTGGAGGTGACGATTGACAATGGTGACGAATATGACATTTTAGATCACCATATTAAGTAACAGTTTGCAATCTCGAATTTACAGACACTATTCTTTATTTGTGAAAACACAGTGCTTCTGTTTTCATGGACAAGCTGTGCGTAGGGGGACTGGTCCATTCCAGGCCTTACTATCTCCTGGTTTCGATACACGCTTTAGAAGTCAGCTTGCTCTCCGGGGGCTCACAGCGCTCAGAAGGGGGGCCGTTAAGAAGAGCATAATTCAAACCCTTTAATATTAGTTTCGTACGTTACTATTCTTTTAAGGAGACTCACTGGCATCTGTGTACTGATAAGAATGCCTTGCTCCCCGCTTCCAAGGATGTGTGAAGGAGGGAAACAGGCGTTTCTGTCTGGGCCCTCGCGCAATGTTTCAACATGTCTTTAATAACCTTGCACCATTGAAGCGAAATAATATCTACAGCAAAGCAGTTTTACATGAGGCAAAGTGGCGATGTTAAAGAGAAACATAGAGAAAATAAAAATGGCAATTCGAGTTACCTTAAAATGGCCGCACTCGAGTTAAACTAATAGCTACGTAATGAGTAATGAGCATATATTCATTATACTTTAAATGAGGCGGTGGGTTTTCGGCCAACCAATTATCCTGCATAAGCCTTCTGTTGGAGGGTTGTCACTTTTCTAGACTGTAGATGTCACCAAAACATGGAGGGGGCATGGAGTCGGGCTCTGCTCCGGGTGCAACAAAAATTTCAACCGAGTGATCTTCACACACCGGTTGTTGCACATAGTGCAGGTGTGACTACTCATTAGGGCTCCACTGCTCTGTACCCGCTCATCGCCAGTATAATAATGGATATCTCACACAGTCAGTGAAAGAGAGCAATGTATTTGCATCCTTTCGCCCACTGGCTCCTCTTCAACGGACACACGTTCTACATTGGTACATGGAATCAGAGTCGGTTCCACATTCCTAGGAATGCATAAAGAATGTAAATGCTGCAGAATTCCAATGTGGTGTATGTGGTTCACAAAGCTGCATCCCAGGTTCATCTTTACTCAAACCGTCCAGTGCCATCTACAAGGAGGAAATAGAACCCGGAAGCAAATTGATAACTGTGTGTTCATGTTGAGATTCCAGATGCACCACCTGAAAGCCGTAGAGTCCCATGACTAAACCCAGACACCCGTCGTTTCAACAGAATTAGGGCCACTCCACTCTACCGCCGAAAAAACATAAAGCCTGCATGCACTTTGTCTGTCGTCAGTGTTAGGCAGAATTATATGCAGTACCCTTTGGGAACACCACACACAATTAGGACTACAAGTGACAGTACAATTTCACCTTTGGTACAAGCCCGTACTACACAGTAAAGTGGTAGCAATGGCTGAGGTGCCAAACTTATCTCAAGAGTAAAGTGAGCAGTATCAATAGTTCCACAAAGGACAGCAATTACTATGATTCAAACAAACACTGACTCAAGGTTTCTGAGTAAAAGAATATACATTTATTTACACATCAGTTAGAAAACATTTCACAATTATCAAGCAGTTGAAAATCACAATCTTAATACACTACACCACACCCAATAGATTCTGGCCATGTTAGGCTAAAAATGAAGTGTGAGCAAAATGGCACTCCAGTAATTTAAAAGGGAGGAAAAGACAAAGTTAGAAAGAAGTTGAGCAGCCCCAACAAGTAAGTAAGCAGGACAATCTAGAAAAGGAACTACAGTGAGGAAATCAAATCCAGGGGCTTGGACTAAAGTCAATGGACCAAAGTCTTTGCAGAAGATCACACAGTTCAGGGTAGTTCGTGGTTAAGTCTTTGCCAAGAGTTCAGAACGAAGTTGGTCAGACGAAAAGTTACTTTAAAGAATAAAGAAGGACAGGCCCTCGCATTGGCAAACGATTTCATAAACTTTCACCGTGGCTCGACGAAACAAACAACCGGGTTAGCACAGTACCTTTAGAGCAGAAGAATGCTGTAGCTGAGACAGACGTTCCTGGCAGGTCCTGCAGGTTCACGGTTCCTGAAGCGACTGTCGGACTGACAAGAAGGAGGAAGACGGGAGGGTCCTGCACTGCCCCAGGAAGAAACAAGCAGCAGAGCAAGCGACAAATAAAAGGTGCACTCCTTAAAACCCAAGCAGGGTCTGGCTATCCAGTTCACTGTAGCTGTGCACAGCAAATTCGACCAGAGGAGGGAGGCCTGGCTTGTAGTTTGGTGAACTGGTTCTTCTTACCAGCTCAAGGGGAGAAGATTCCTTGCAGATCTTCCCTGTCGTCGAAGTTTGGGGATTCAGACCCGCAGCAGGGCTTCACCGAGAGGTTCAGTCGTGGTAGAGGTCCTCTTCTGTCAGCTTCTCTTCGGTTCTCTTGAGCCAGTGGTGACTCTGCCTTCTCAGTTCCAGAGACCTGCTTTTTATGCAGTTTTCCCCATTCACACAGCCTGGCTGTCAATCACACAGCAGGGTGGCTGTACTGGCGGGAAAGTCACCTAGCCAATCAAACAAGAGTGCGACTTGGGTTACCAAGGGAACCCATGGCAGGGGTCCTAAAACCCCTCCCTCACATCCTGCCTACCCAGATTTCAGGCGCCTAAGGAGGGCTTCTGTGCTGAAGCCTGCCAAAGGTCCGTGAACAAAGGGACCAAACCTGGTTTGGCGCGCAGAGTAAAATGGGAGAAAGACCTTTACAAAAAGAAATGGCGAATAAACCCAGCTGGAACACAATAAATATATGGTCCAGCGGGTTTAAGTTTGAGGCTACTAAGGTAGCCTAAAACAATACCAAGGCTATATAAAATAACCGTGGTAGGAAATATAGGGTAGATACCACTGCCACCAGCCAAGTCTTAATGTAATGGTAACAAAAAAATGTTCCATGAGAGACAGACAAAAAGAGATAACTATTAACCCTTTCCAGTACTCTATGTAAGATAGTTTGTACCGGGTCTGTGGTTTTAAAAAAAGACTATTAAAGTTAATGTCAACTTTACCTGTTCTGGGAGACAGTAGGCGGTCCCAGAAAATGGAGTCTGAGTTGGGAAGTCTAAAAAGACAACCCTGTGTGACTGCACTGAAGGTACTGTGTAACACATAGTAAAAAGCTGATGCCTATGGAGTAGGTGAGGCTCCACAGTCTATGAATACAAAATGTTAAACACACACAGCAAAACACATGCAAGAGTGGGAAAAAGGCTCACACTCTTACCAGGTGAAAATAAAAAATCCTAGAAATCCAGCAAAGCTGCTGAGGGGCTCAGTGGGTAAGGGAAATCAGCCATTTTGGAAAATTCTCCCTAACAGTCAGCCCCCGTCACCACACAGAGTCATCCTGATCCCCACTGAGAGCACACAATCTCCACATCCTCCAGGCCCTGCCATTGCCAGAAACCCCCATGTAGCCCCCAACCCATCTGAATATCCAATCAACCACATCCCCAAAACCCAATTCCTGGAGGGAAATTAGCTGCTTCCTAGTCCCTCTGGATTTGTCAATGGCTCAAACTATATTTAGGATCTATAGGGGCTAGTCACTCGATTGGTAGATATCTATCTGATGGCTCTTCCGGGACCCATCCCACTATTGATACTACTTCTACTACATAATTACAGGGACAGTTCATTGGCTAGGGCTATCCATCATAGTAGGTGTGGCAAGGGGACGTCTTCTAATTGGTTGGCATCTAGTTTACCAACCTTGGACACTTTGACAAGGCGTCAAGCAATAGGTGAGGCATATGTGGGGTAAAGGACTTTCAGGTTCTGCCATATTCCCAATTAAAGAATATTCCTAGTCATCCTGAGGTGATGAGGCCTTCTCTATCCTTTGCACTTGGCTTTGTCTGTTGTCTAGTGTCTGTGTGCATAATGAGGGAGTTCTGCAAGTGTCTTATCTATGTTTGACTTGTAATACATTTCCAGTGTTTTCCAATCTGGGTCACTTATTAGGGTACCGGGTTTGTGAGTGGATGAGGTTTTAGATAATTCTGCATGTTGTGTTCTTCATGGTCACTTGGGACAGTATTCAGTTACTTTCTATAAAGGTCTTTTGGCTTTCTGGTCTCATGCACCTGGACATGAATGGATTCATTAGGAAGTCTGCTGCTTCTCGTCCTGGGAACCATTATCTTGTGCATTTGTTCCGTTCATCTATTACTCCCTTCCTTGTTCCTGACCTTGTCGCTGGCCGTGAGCTACTGATTGGGCTCTGCACGAGTTTCTCCAATACATACATTTGTAAATTCAGCATATTGAGTCCTGAGAACTTGCTAATTCTGAGACTTGCTGCGGCCTCTGCGTTAGTAAAATAGCTGCCCTTCTTTCGTTCTGTCTCCATATTGGAGACCTATAGCCACATCCATTCGTCCTGTATGCCTGCCATATGATGGTTTCCCTGCCCGTGCATTCAGCATCTTATCTACCTATAATTCAACTGCCCTTTCAGTGTAGTGAGTCCCTTTCTTGGTACACAGAAGTCTCCTATCCCTTTATACTATGTTGCACTATTTTTACTGCACACTATTTGTGCACTCTACAAACTACTTTTAGTCCTTACTTGTGTTGCTCAATCCAACGAATCCTTTATGGCAGCTTGCATGTACGTTCAATTTGCTTAAGCATATCACTTCATGGAGCTCAGTTTAACTCATATTGTCGACCACCCCTAGGTTTATGGAGTGCTATGGCTGTCTCAGTTTGTAACGTTTCTCGCCCATACGGTAACAGGCGGGTCCGGGGCAGTAGGTAGTAATGATATATTCATCTGCATCATCACGTAGCATGCAGAGCTTTAGTATAATGTTGCCTCCTCAAAAGCAACCGATGGCAAGATTTCTTACTATTGATTAAGTGCTGCTTTAGTGGAGCTGCATGAATGTGTACTCGTAAGCTTTGAGTCTGCCCAATGCTATAAACTGAAATGCCACAAATCACACAAGTACTGTAATTCTTGCACTCCAATATTCAACTTATTCTTGTACTCTTATGTTTGTTAGTTTATTATCCCCCGACACGTGTTTCCCCCTTGATCACAATGGTTCTTCAGGAGGATTATTATATTGAAACATTTGTTTTTAAGTCTCTCCATGTCAATGTTTGTATCCCAATTATTTTTTTTTCTAGAGGTTCTCTTAGTGTGCTTGATAATTTTGCACTCTAATTCAATGTTTCCACAACCTTACAATTTGTGGCACTTTTAATTTCCTTTTAAGTACCTTGTTACGCTTTAAGTACGAGAACTGGGTCCTTCCGGACAAGCGTATTATGAATAGCTTTAGCAGGGATAACAACCCGAATGGAACATAGATGTGAGCAGCAGCCCCATCCAATCAGATGGGTGAACCGATTTGACAGAATTGACAGGCCGATATTACGTGTTGAAAACTTAAGAAATGCACAGGACATTTTTGTAAAGTCAAGTGGAATATAGAGGTTTTTTTTTTACAATGTAGAGGCTGAAGTAATTTGTTTTAGGAGCCATTTCTCTTTGAAGACCCATGAATCTGGGAATATTCATTCCTAATATGCTGAATGCTCATCTGGTTCCAGTTACTACTTATATTATCTTGTAGAGGTCACTAGTATTAATGGCTTGCTGAGGTCACTGCCATTAGTGACTTGCAGAGGTCAATACCATTATTATCTTGCAGAGGTGACTACAATTATTGACTTGCAGAGGCTACTACCATTAATGGCTTGATAGGTCACTAATATTATAGCTTTATAGACCTACAACGGGGAGCCGCACTGGGCATTACGGGACCTGAAGACCGAGTTAATGACCCAAACGAAATGAGGCCCTTTAACGACTTATAAGGGCCCATGTGACAGTATGGGCCAAGGGCGAGGTCTATAAAGCTACCCCTGGGCAAACACACACAAGGTTTATGTCAAAATATATATTTTTTAAATATTTGTTTTTTTTGGGGGGGGAGCTTAAATATTCCACGTGGAATATTTAAGGTTATAAAGTGGCACAGTAGGGGGGTTGGAAACATGCCCTCAGAGGGAGGAGTTAGCAGGTGTGAGTGTGCGACAGAGCACAGAGAGTGGTGACCGGAGGAGTACAGGGAAGGCAAGCGAGGACCACGGAAGAGTGAGGGATAGCAGAGAAAGGATAGTTGAGGGGGTGAGTGAGTTCACAGTGAGGAGGGAGGGCGGCACACAGAAAGTAAGTGAGGTAGCAAAGCCTGAGGTGAGTGCTCGGGCTCACATAATGGGGGCGGGGAGGGGTGAGCAGGGCCGGACCTTAGGGCAGGGCGGGCCAGGCATTCACTCAGGGTGTCATGCTTCCCAGGGCGCCATCAGCCCCCTGCCACGCCAGCTCAGGGAGTCTTTGAAGGGCTCCCTCGAGCTGGCGTAGTGGGTAAAGGTTGCATTTAATAAAAATAGGGTGCTGATGCTTTGAATTCCTTTAATGGATGAACTCCTATCTCTTCAGTATCTGCGCTCTTAAAGTAAGAGGAGCTGAGGGCTCAATGCCCTCCCCTTTATGCTGATTAAGCATCCAGTCCTCCTGTACTGGGTCTTCTTTCTCTTCTTGGTACATTTTCCAACGTTTTAAAACTGCCAGTCTTTTCTCTAATGTATTTCCTGTGTACAAAGCGTGCACATATGTGGTCATGTATTGTAATACTGCTTTTGACAATGATCCCCCTTGTGGCCATGACATGAAAATGTTATCAGCTGTGCCCTTTACCCATTCTGCACTGTACTGTTTGAGCCTGGGCGCATGTCTTGGTAATGTTTTACAAAGGTGTATGGGAGGAGTATCTTCCATAATGACAAGTCGCAATTGACTGTCGATACTTACCAGATCATTAATAATATCTCTGTCTATCTCAATGCTTATTGCTCACCCCTTTTAATCTCAAAACAACACATTTCAGCAAGCACCATCAATCGCGGCTCCATCCTCTTTTATTTAAACAACCAATCTGTCTTCTGATTGGCGCCAATCGATTATTACACTTTAACTCAAACCAACATCACTTCCAACCTTTACAGCTTATTACCTCTCGAGACTTCAGACAACAAATAACACTTAAAACAATAACACAATACACATTAATAACTTTTGTGATCACCTTCCCTTTTACCTGTAATTATTTATAGTAAGAGGTATTCGTTCCTCGCCTCCAATTGCCTTACCCTGTACAGGGTTTAAGACGGCACCTTGCACAGTCCTGAGTGTGCGTATTCTCTCTCTTAATATTCTGACTGGAATTTGAAACACCTTCTTCTATCCCTCCTGAAATAGGATTACTTAGGCATTCCTTATTCTATACAAACTTTCCTGTTACCCAAAAATATCACAATCCAGACCCTTTATATTGCCATTTCCCTTACTCTACTTACATCCATTAATCAACTCGAGGCCTTCGGTATCGACTCCTCCTTCAATCCGATCACTTCGCCTTCCGTCCGCGGAGTCCCCATGGAAACCGACAGGGATTTATTCAAAGAGGGACCTGCCCAGCATCTCGATTATTCTTGCAAATGTATTTCGATCAGCCGCTCTCCACAGGAAACTACACGATCTTCCAGCTAATGGCAGAGGATTCCTGATTGTCCGAAACCTTGAAGTCAAACTGGTTTGGATTGGGAACCATCCACACTGCTACTAAGTGAGCTTATGGCCCTTTGGAACGTGCATATCTAATGGATGGGATTACACCAGAATCATTCTGAGTCCAAATAACTGTACAAACTCAAGAAGATGCCAAGTTACTATTTTATTAACAATTATCTAAAACATGGAGGTTACAACAAACATCAACGGACGTACGCTCAGTCTCTCAATGATCTCCACAAAAAAATAAATTCTTTTACTCAATTATACGTGAGAGTGACATCATACTACATAATAGTGAAAAACCTATCAAGTGTCGGGATTGTTTAAGGGAAACATCTAGATATACAATCATTTAGGAGCTAGGATTGTAATTGACTGTCCTTTATCAGGTGGACAACTTATGTCTACCTCGTCAAAAATGTAATTTAAGAAAACATAGTTACATTGTTTTTCATTGGTCTTTTAAACTATAAGTATCTTCGTAATACAGACTAATACAATTGGTTGTCATGCTAGTTCCATGTCTGGAAAATGTGGTTAATTTAGCAGCATGTAAGCCCAGACTGAGATGCAGCGAGATAGAACATGACACTATCTCACAGACCCAATTAGTCCTGCATCTCTCATTGTTTTAAATTCTCTAAATGAAATATAACTTGGTATCCTTTGTGTTCTTTCTTGCACCTTAACGTGAGAAGATTTATCCTCTGAACACTCGTTCTTCTTCAGAGTAGATAGCTGACCTCGATTTCTACGATCTTGACTACATGACGGACAGCCTCGCCACGCAGCTTCACTAGCTTGTTATTCTGCTGTGACAACGCTTTCAATTCCCCCTTCATTGTTTTCTGGCTTATTTATTTCATAATACCAATGTCCAGTTTCTGTACAATGGCGGCTTCGCCGGCATTCTATTCACTACTCATAGCTAGCCTATACAACGACTTGATCTACCTTGTGTTTCAGCGTCTATACATTTATTGAACTTCTGATTTCTGCAGCACGTTGTTAATGTGTACTCTTCTCCTTATCCAGGTTGATAGTTTACTAGATTCTTTACTTCATTATTTGTCCTCTAGGATCCATACATTGCCTTTAATCAGTATCTCGGGACGTCATGCAGACTTTCTTGTGACGTCATCAGTTTATTTTATTTGCTCTTTCTCATATTCCTTCAGGGAGTTCCTCCTGCAGGTTGTCATCACTTCGAGGGTACATTCGATAGGGTTGTCTCAGTGGGTATCTCCTTCCAAATACCCGCTATGGTATTGGTACGATAGCTGGTGTCAGGCAAGTCACGGTCCGATGTATCCAATGCGGGTGGCTGAGGGGGCAGGATCTCCTGCGGATGTATATATCTGGTCCACTACATTGCGAAGCATATTTGGAACTTCATAAAAGGCATACAAATATATCAAACACATAGCAACAAAAATAAAAGATACAATGATACAACTATATTAATACAATTGTAAAAATGCATTTGCTGAATGACTGGCATCATGCATATTAATTAACGATAACAAACCATATAGGCCTGTTTTGAAGAGCACCAGAAGGTCAAATGAATAAACAACAAACAAACGTACATAGAATGCCAGTAATGAGCCCATTAAGATCTTAAAACATTTTGACCGTTTTTAGATATTCTGACAGTTTTTAGTAATCAGATGTAATATTGCTTCTAGATACAGCTGTTGCAACCACTTTTGTTGGTAATAAATATATATATGTAATTGTCTCTTCAACTGTTCTGCATTTAGTCTTCCTTAAAATAGGTATCAAAAACCACTGCTTCAGATTTTGAAATAATGGGCAAAAAAACAAAACATGCGTAAGATTGTCTGTTAAAATAATATCACATGGGCACCAAAAGCTCACTTTCCAACCAACAAAATTGCTGCCATCATGCATATTAATTAACGATAATAAGCGACTTGCCCTTAGATGGAACAAAACACTTCTCCATGTTAGCGCAGGGCAGCACATCGGCGGCGTTGCACATGTTATCTACACAGGGTGGACATGGGAGGAAATATTTAAAACCTGAAAAGGAAATCTCAAAGAAACAAAGTCTGTGGATAGTGTCAAGAATTGGAAATAAGGAGGTGAATATAATGGAAGTATATGTACTTGAGGAATTGTGATCTGTAGAGAATGATAATGTGACCACGTGATGGTGATAATGGACTATGCAAAAGTATGTTCATGGGTTTCTTGATATAAACCATATAGGCCTGTTTTGAAGAGCACCAGAAGGTCAAAACACGTGTCACGAAGGGCAGATTACATATGAAAAGTGCATCGCAATAAATAATGAATATGAATATATTTCACTGCAGAAGATTTATTAACTAGAAGCCGTTAGATGTCTGGCGATGTGGAGGGTCGGTACACGTGATCACACTTTCAAAAGTAGTTTTATCGTATCTCATCCTGCCTAGGTAAACCATTATCAAAACCAAGGCTTTTCTCTAGTAAAATGTGATCTTGTATTCGTTCTTCTGTAATAGACTCAACAGCCTGCAAAATGTCCTTTGCCATAGCCTCCAACCTTGACAGTTCACACTGGAAGACCTCTATTGCTCTGGTAGTACTAATCCGCATTGCTACTAAGATGCCCTCTATTGCCCTGGTAGTACTAATCTGCATTGTTACTAAAATTCCCTCTATTGCTCTGGTAGTACTAATCCGCATGGTTACTAAGATGCCCTCTATTGCTCTGGTAGTACTAATCTGCATTGTTACTAAGATTCCCTCTATTGCTCTGGTAGTACTAATCCACATTGTTACTAAGATGCCCTCTATTGCTCTGGTAGTACTAATCCGCATTGTTACTAAGATGCCCTCTATTGCTCTGGTAGTACTAATCTGCATTGTTACTAAGATGCCCTCTATTGCTCTGGTAGTACTAATCCGCATTGTTACTAAAATGACCTCTATTGCTCTGGTAGTACTAATCAACATTGTTACTAAAATGCCCTCTATTGCTCTGGTAGTACTAATCTGCATGGTTACTAATATGCCCCCTATTGCTCTGGTAGTACTAATACGCATTGTTACTAAAATGCCCTCTATTGCTTTGGTAGTACTAATCTGTATTGTTACTAAAATGCACTCCATTGCTTTGGTAGTACTAATCCACATTGTTACTAAAATGCCCTCTATTGCTCTGGTAGTGCTAATCCGCATTGTTACTAAAATGACCTTTATTGCTCTGGTAGTACTAATCCACATTGTTACTAAGATGCCCTCTATTGCTCTGGTAGTACTAATCCGCGTTGTTACTAAGATGCCCTCTATTGCTCTGGCAGTACTAATCCACATTGTTACTAAAATGCCCTCTATTGTCGTAGTACTAATCCACATTGTTACTAAATTGCCCTCTATTGCTCTATTAGTACTAATCTACATGGTTACTAAAATGCCCTCTATTGCTCTGGTAGTACTAATCCACATTGTTACTAAAATGCCCTCTATTGTCGTAGTACTAATCCACATTGTTACTAAAATGCCCTCCATTGCTTTGGTAGTACTAATCTGCATTGTTACTAAAATGCCCTCTATTGCTTTGGTAGTACTAATCTGCATGGTTACTAAGAAGCCCGCTGTTGCTTTGGTAGTATGTATCCGCATTGTTACTAAGATGCCCTCTGTTGCTCTGGTAGTACTAATCTGCATTGTTATTAAGATGCCCTATATTGCTTTGGTAGTTCTAATCTGCATTTTTACTAAAATGCCCTCTATTGCTCTGGTAGTACTAATCTGCATTGTTATTAAGATGCCCTATATTGCTCTGGTAGTACTGATCCGTATTGTTACTAAAATGCCCTCTATTTCTCTAGTAGTACTAATCCGCATTGTTACTAAAATGCCCTCTGTTGCTCTAAGATGCCCACTGTTGCTCTCATAGTACTAATCTGCCTTGTTACTAAAATGCCCTCAATTGCTCTGATAGTTCTAATCTGCATTTTTACTAAAATGCCCTCTATTGCTCTGGTAGTAGTAATCTGCATGGTTACTGCCCTCTTTTGCTCTGGTAGTACTAATCTGCATTGTTACTAAAATGCCCTCTATTGTGGTAGTACTAATCCACATTGTTAATAAAATGCCCTCTATTTCTTTGGTAGTTCTAATCTGCATTTTTACTAAAATGCCCTCTATTGCTCTGGTAGTACTAATCTGCATTGTTATTAAGATGCCCTATATTGCTCTGGTAGTACTAATCCGTATTGTTACTAAAATGCCCTCTATTGCTCTAGTAGTACTAATCCGCATTGTTACTAAGATGCCCACTGTTGCTCTCATAGTACTAATCTGCCTTGTTACTAAAATGCCCTCAATTTCTCTGATAGTACTAATCTGCATTTTTACTAAAATGCCCTCCATTGCTCTGGTAGTAGTAATCTGCATGGTTACTGCCCTCTTTTGCTCTGGTAGTACTAATCTGCATTGTTACTAAGATGCCCTCTATTGTGGTAGTACTAATCCACATTGTTAATAAAATGCCCTATATTGCTTTGGTAGTACTAATCCGCATTGTTACTAAGATACCCTCTATTGCTTTGGTAGTACTAATCCACATTGTTACTAAAATGCCCTCTGTTGCTTTGGTAATACGTATCCACATTGTTACTAAAATGCCCTCTATTGTTCTGGTAGTACTAATCCGCTTTGTTACTAAAATGCTCTATATTGCCCTGGTAGTACTAATCTGCATTGTTACTAAGATGCCCTCTATTGCCCTGGTAGTACTAATCTGCATTGTTACTAAAATGCCCTCTATTGCTTTGGTAGGACCAATCTGTATTGTTACTAAAATGCCCTCTATTGCCCTGGTAGTACTAATCTGCATTGTTACTAAAATGCCTTCTATTGCACTGGTAGTTCTATTCCGCATTTTTACTAAGGTGCCCTCTGTTGCTGTGGTGGTACTAATCTGCATTGTTACTAAGATACCCTCCATTGATCTGGTAGTACTAAACCACATTGTTACTAAGATGCCCTCTATTGCTCTGGTAGTACTAATCCACATTGTTACTAAAATACCCTCTATTGCTTTGGTAGTACTAATCTGCATTGTTACTAAAATGCACTCCATTGCTTTGGTAGTACTAATCCACATTGTTACTAAAATGCCCTCTATTGCTCTGATAGTACTAATCCACATTGTTACTAAGACGCCCTCCATTGCTTTGATAGTACTATCGCATTGTTACTAAGATGCACTCCATTGCTTTGGTAGTACTAATCCACATTGTTACTAAAATGCCCTCTATTGCTCTGGTAGTACTAATCCGCATTGTTAACAAGCGATAGAGGTGGTAAGTGCACACAGTCTTACACATGAATTGTTCTAAATATAAAATCACAAAACATTCTATGGGGGAAAAAAACACCATGAGCAAACAATCTCAAGAAACCCTTCTTGATACTGCCACTAGGTGTCAGTGTTTGCTTGTTAATGAAAGAGCTTGCATTGGGCGTGTAAAGAACTCTTAAATGGAATGATCTATTTCCACGAGTACATTATTGATATAAACATCCGCCGCGACACAGATTAATAAAACCGAGAAATACAAACATTCCATTGTAAAAAGTCAAAACTAAATGTATTTAATAAAAGCAGTTTCAAGGCGATAGAAACGCAATGTTATACCCTGTTAAGGCTGTAACTGGCCTGTGGATGGACAGCAGTCCCCGGGGTGCATGCTAAGGAGTTGGGTGGAGAGGAGGGACCCGATGGCAATAGGTGTGGGGCTCAGTCTAGGTGGCGTTCTGGGTATATGGGAATGGTCACATCACAGAGTACTTAGGCAGTGTCCTTGAGCCATAGAAAGCCCATCAGCAGAGTGTTATCTAGGAGACAGTCCATATTACATGGATAGCGGTTAATCTCTCCTCTGGATCAGACTTGTTGGAAATATGCAGATGCATTCGGACCATATATGCATGGCAGACTAGTGTTGGAAGGGCCTGCTTCTTTGCACCCTTTTCAGGTGTGTTTAGTTTGATTTGTTTAAGGCCCCCGGGAATCCAGCCTGTGTTTCCGCGGTGGAGACCTCAATGCAATGCAGTCCAGTTCGGGAGGGGGCATCTTGGCTTCAGGCTTGTGTTGATGTCTCTGTATCATGTCGTGTTAAAGGTTCTAGTGCCGCACACTTTTGCCACCTGCGAGGTCTCTTAGCGCTCTTAGTGATCAGAAATCCATCTACATGTGAATCCATTTAAGGTCGGTGAGGAACTGGACATTTCAAAGCGGGTGCGGGCAGGACCCTCCCGAGAACCCGTGGTGCTTTACTTATTTCATATGAACAAGGAATGCTGACTAGGGAAGGCAGGTGGAAAGGTATAGATATGCCCTGGGAGGGGGAGGGGGACGGTGTTGAAGTGACCCCAACAGTGAAGCAAGTAGGGTGCCTTAAATAACTGCCATGGGTTCCCCCCCCCCAGTGCCAAGGCCTTTTTTGGTGATTTCAGTATTTTACCATGCAAAGCCTTCTAACATTTTCTCCTTCATTAACCCCTTAAGTGCCAAGGACGAGCTATCTCGTCCTTGGCACTGGGGAGGTAATCCCAAGGACGAGATACATCGTCCTTGGCACTTAAAGGGGATTCTGGGGGTGGGTGGTGACATGTCGGGCAGGAGTATACGGTGCTCATTTAGTTCCTTGATCCTGGCTCGATGTTTACAAAGTAAATGCTTGCAAAAAGGGAGGCACGTAGTCTAGTCCTGAAGGGGGGTGTTAATAGAAACGGGGGGCTGCATATTGAAAACTGGAATGCATGATGTGAAAGTGGGTAATTCAGGCAGCATAAGCAGCAACACAAGAACAGGCGTGTGTGTAAACTAGTGCAACGCATGGTTCAGGGTGATTACATCAAATCTGTTTGCTTGTAGGAGAATTGTTATTTTTCTTTTGACCGGTTGTTTTATATATATGTGGCAACATTCGTCATGAAATCTGCAGTGAATTCTCCTGCTACCAAATAGGCTGTGAAGTAATCTGCCAATCTCCAACGTGTGACTGAGAAAGGGTGCTGGAAAGAGGAATGAGCACAAGGTGGCATGGATCAAGGGGGTGAAGGAAAGGGGAATGAGCACAAGCCAGCTTGGATGAAGGGGGGTGCTGGAAAGGAGAATGAGCACAGGGTGGCATGGACCAAGAGGGATGCTGGAAAAGGGAATGAGCACAGGGTAGCATGGATCAAGGGGAGTGCTGGAAAGGGCAAAAAGCACAGGGCAGCATGGATCAAGGGGGTGCTGGAAAGAGGAATGAGCACAGGGCGGCATGGATCAAGGGGGTGCTGGAAAGGGGAATGAGCACAGGGCGGTCTAGATCGAGGGGGTGCTGGAAAGGGAAATGAGCACAGTGTGGCATGGATCAAGGGGGTGCTGGAAAGAGGAATGAGCACAGGGCAGCATGGATCAAGGGGGTGCTGGAAAGGGGAATGAGCACAGGGCGGCCTGGAACGAGGGGGTGCTGGAAAGGGGAATGGGCACAGGGTGGCATGGATCAAGGGGGGTGCTGGAAAGGGGAATGAACACAGGGCGGCATGGATCGAGGGGGTGCAGGAAAGGGGAATGAGCACAGGGTGGCATGGATCAAGGGGGTGCTGGAAAGGGGAAAGAGCACAGGGTTGCATGGATCAAGGGGGTGCTGG
This sequence comes from Ambystoma mexicanum, assembly GCF_040938575.1. Lineage (NCBI taxonomy): Eukaryota > Metazoa > Chordata > Amphibia > Caudata > Ambystomatidae > Ambystoma > Ambystoma mexicanum. The sequence goes on from NC_090937.1 coordinate 1,611,337,891, forward strand.
AAAGGGAAATGAGCACAGGGCGGCATGGATAAAGGGGGTGCTGGAAAGGGGAATGAGCACAGGACGGCATGGACCAAGGGGGTTCAAATATTTGAAAACCGCGTATGGTACACTTAAAATATGGAAATGAAAATATCAAAGCAAAACAAGTAAAAGCAGGCCTTCGATGATTAGGATCCTGGGATGTTGGGCAACAACAGAAGATATGTACAGCGCAAGTCGCCAAATATCAGGGAGGCGAAGGCATTTACATTGCATTAACCTGTGACTGTCAACAAACCACTTTGCCAGAGTGTGATATTGTTCAGGAGAGGAGACCCAGCAAGTGGAGAGGCCAATAGCGTGCCATCTGTCATGGTAGGGGACGAGAATAAAAGGGGGAACACGTGACATGCGGCAGCCTCAGTAATTGCTTGATTCTCTGCCGCTTCATGCCTCAATCAAGGGCGTGGCCCCCAGTTTGGGTAAGGGGCCGAGAGCAGACCGTTTGGCAAGAAAAGAACGGCAGGGAATGGGTCAGGAAGCAATGGCACACTGCACATAGCACCTCCCTTCCCGAAGACGGAAAGTCGGCGATTGCTCTCTAATTTATTGGCCTTCTTCTTTAAGACTGGGCCCATGATAGATTAAAGCCTGGCGCAGTGTGAACCCAGTGCGTCTCTCTTTCGAAAGGTCATCTTTGTATTCAATATATATACAACTAAAGAAGCTGCAACTGGATTTCAAACCTTGACACTACATCACTCCAATAACTTGGGGAAAAAGTTAATTCACATCAATGGACACAAGAGGGCGCCACGGACCGTCTTTTGGTGATATATAGCCCTTGTTAGATCACAAACTGAAAAACCAGAGCTAGAAAGCACGGCTCCTCGTCCCGAATAAGTACAATAAGTAGTGACATTTGGTTTGCATAGTGCGCTTATATAGAAATAGTGCATTTCCCAGCTATATGTTCGTAATTTATATGTATTTTACTGGTGGGAGCAGACATGTGTTTAAATACTGTACGAGCGCTTCTATCAGGGGAATAAAAAAGCGGAAATTTGCTCTACAGAGAAATATGCAAATGTTGTCCAAAATGTGCCCACTTTGCCAATTTTGACTGTGGATGGAAATTAGCCATTTTGGACGGTTTCTCGAATGAAATTGTGCATTTTCCCAGCATTGTCATTTTTTTTTGCCAGACATGTCGACCTAATTGCGGCTGCAAAAATGTTTCCCCCCAATTTCCGGCATGAAGCCAAATTTGCCTAAAAGTGGCAAATTAGGCAACAATCTGCTCCACAGGCGAAGTGCAATTGGAGCCCAATTTTGCCTGTTTCATTTCGAATGCGGTAATTTGACCCCACCACTAATCCAGGATACACTCTCTAGAGAAGCCGCCCCTCCTCTGGCATGCTTCCCCATTCTATGGGTGGCGAAAGTGGCCAAAAGCATTTGTACTTTGAAATTACCCAAGCCATAAGAAAGCAAACCATTTCTTGTGCTAAATAAGTACACCTGCACAAATGGCCTTCATAACAAGGAAGATCAGGCAATGGGTTAAACCATTGCACCAGTGTGTGGGAAGGCCCGGCCGCTCACAGAAACAGCAGAGCGCTATATTGTGAGATGAGATGATCTGCCCAGGATCACTGTATTATCCACTGGTTAAACAAGGATTAGGAGCCTCAGCACTTTGGTTCCACACCCTGGAATTTGATTATCTAATCATCTTTCCAGACTAAGGGCCTCATTACGACCCTGGCGCTCCCGTAAAGAATGGTGCTGGTCCGGGGCCGGCCCCCTTCATTACGGGAGCGCCGATTACGAGGTTCCCTTTGCAGGACCCGCATCAGATCCCAAGAGGGGAAGAGGGAGGTAATAACAGCCCAGTTGTAATCTGCCCGTTATTACCTCCCTTCCCTTTCCCATTGAGCCTAATGGGAATGGGGTATGGTTCCTGCAAGGAGGAATTACCGCGTCCTCCTATGTCGGAATGACCCGGTGGGTTCCAATTGCAGGAACCCGGTAATGGAGCCCGGTTTGGAGGCAGCCATGGCTACCTCCTTTTTTCTTAATGAGGCCCTAAGACTTCATGGTCTTTATTGGGATGTCTGCTGGTTTTGGCAACCCTCGTGTGGAGGAACACAGCTCTAGAGTTGCCTCATATGGATGCTAATCTACTTTACATTGCAAGTGCTGTTTTATGAGGTACATTAGCGGAGCAGGTGTTGCTACCACAAGTATATGCACACCCAGGTATTATCCACCACACACATTGGAAAGGCTGAGTCTACCCTGCTGGCATGTGGTATCTGACATGTGAATACACATCTCTGTAACCAGTGTGTATTGCACAGGATCAATATTTGTATTTCAGAGTGACAGGCCCTCCTGTCCCTGTGAGATATGGTGAAAAATACAAATGCAATTCTAGCCTTGTTTGAAGGGTAGACATGCAAGTGGGAGAGCAGCAGTTAACACCACTTCAAAGAAAATATATGAATGGTTTAGAAATGAACCTGTCATGCATTGGTCTTTCCTCAGCACCGCGTTCAAACAGGGGCAACTGATTTTTGCACATCCAATTTGTGGATTCGAGATATGTATTGAAATGTGCAAAAAAGCCCCCTTAATTACGCAAATGAGCAAAGGGAAGGTAACAATTGCATCCGAATGGTACCAACATTCAGAAGCACTTTTCGGATTTGTGTGCACTTTTGGGTGTAAAAGATGAGATGCTTTAGCGCATTTTATCACTGACGCCAAAATAAGAATACGTTTTGAGAATCTGGCCCACTGTGTTCTCTTTAGTGAGTGCAGAAGTATCTACAAGATTAATTGAAATGAACAGAATGTAGTTGCAAACAGCAGTCCTACAGCAAGGCACCATAACCATCCTGGCATGTTTCGCAGAAAATGGGCACAGACGTCTGTGAATCAGGCAGCCATGTGGGCCTCCAAAGTTGGGGTCCGGGGCACTAGCCCCTTTTTCCCTTCCATAAAGACGTCTCTGGGTGGGATGAATGCTTTGATTTTGCAAAGTGTGGAGATTTGGAGCCAGGCCTTTTTTGCCCCAAATAAGCAACGTACAGGCATTATTCTTTAGGGCGGGAACCATGATAGAATAAGCCCTGGTACCCCTTGAACCGATTGTGTCTCTCTTTCTAAAGTTCATCTTTGTGTTCTATATACAGCGGTTGGGAGCAGTGCCCCGCTACTTTTTAAAATTACTTTTTACTGTTCCTATACTTTTATTTTACAACGAAACCATTCCGGAACTGTTTCCTTTTAAAATAAAAGTGTAGGAAGAAGCTGAAGTGCAGTGCCCTGAACGTTCCCTTAAGCAGCAGGGGCTTGTGTTTGGTGGTTTGTATTGTGCATGGGGTGGGGGTGATGAGGTTTGTGGGCAGCGGGGCCTGCACAGTAGGGAACATAGTCCCACTACTTATTTTCATACCCTTCGACCACTGTATCCAATTAAATTACCTTCAATTGAATTTCAAACTTGGACATAAAGCAGGAGAAAAAGTAAATTCCCTTTTCTGGTCACAAGAGGGAGCCAATGCTCACCTTTTTGACATATATAGCCCCTTGTTGGATCATGGAACTCCACGACAGTAAAATCAAAATTAAAAAAAACTCAAATACGGAAACGCTTGGTTTATTCTACTGCTGGTCTGTCCTGAGAACAATAAGTAATGACATTTGGTTTGCAGAGTGTGCTTATACAAAAGTAGTGCATTTCCCAGCTATGTGTTCGTGTTTTATATGCATTTTATTGGTGGTAGAACAAACGTGTTTGGTAACAGTACGAGGCACGAGCGCTTCTATCAGGGGATGAAAAAAAACGGGTCTTGTCCTGAGAAGACACATTATTGTCATCCCCGTGCCGGCCTGGGACAGATGAAACCCTGGACAGGAGTGACAGCTGCAGGGGTGATCACACTCCACGCTGCATCGCTTCAGGAATCAGGCACAGGGGTGGGCAAAATGGCAGAATTTTGACAGGCAGAGACATTTGCAAATTATCGGCCCCATTCTTCCTGCTTTGCCAATTTCGCACATGGAGCTACATTGCCCATTTTGGACAGTGTCTCACCTTAACAATTTTTCTTTTGGCAACCATGGGCCCGTTTTACAGAATGTTTTGCGTGCTGAATTTGGGCACTAATCAGTGCGCAAAACTCCTATCATCAATTCATGGAAAGAAATTAGCATGCCTTTCTGTGGCTTCGCGCGGGCCCGTCACGTCTTTGCGTGAAGTTGTGTTCAGTGCGTTAGACTCCGCGCAAAGTGTGGGAGAGGCCTAGAGAAACAAATATATAGGGAAGGAACATGCATATTCCCATTTCCCCCCCATTTCCCTCTGCAAAAGGAGGAAGTACAAGGAATAACATTGGGGTGTTGACGGAAGTGCCATGCAAATAAACAGCATGCCCATCCCAGCGCAACGATAACCGAATTGAAGGATTTCTCTGCACCACGTCATGTTGGCGCAATCCTCCTGATCTCACCGCCTCAGGATAGTACAAGCAAAGTACAACGCGCCGAGGAAACAACGCCCATAAAGCACGCAATGCACACCATTGCAACGTCAGTCAGCCGCAGTCAACGCAGGAATACTGGGAGCCATCTTAGTTGGGCACAGAGGAGGAGGATGATGCAGAGTCCCTGGATTTTCCCAACACGTACCGCGCTGTCTGGGATGACACATGACCATGTGTATGAACGGTCCTGGTCCCCCCCTATGTGATACTAGAACTGACGTTGCATCCCCCACCATCTGCTCCCATGCCATAACCTCCCTCCCTGACAGCACCCCATTTCATAGCCACAGCCTCCTTCCAGCGCACCACAGCTATTGTCAGTGGACTATCTCAGGCCACACAATCCCACTGTCTCCCCAGGTGTTGGCCTGCATAACATTGCGTGCGTGTGTGCGTAGGCACATATACATGCCGCACACGCTGCAGGGACGGGTGAGAATGTGTCAGGAGTTCTATGCAGTAGCCCACTTCCCATATGTACTTGGAGCCATTGATTGCATACATGTTGTGATATGCCCCCCCCTGATTGACAGAGCACATTTACTGCAACCGGCAGCATTGGCTTTCCATCAATGTGCAGGTCATCTGTGATGCAAAAGGAGTCATCACGCAAGTCAACACCAATTTTCCAGGAAGCACACATGACAGTTACATCTGCCGCCAGTCACCACCAGTAGTATGTAAAATCATTGTGGAAGCATGTGTCCTGCAAAATATTTCCCCATGGCGTGGCATACCAGCCGCCATGCAGGAAGGTCATCACCCTTGAGTCTGGTTGGACAAAGGGCACATGGAGAGGCTGCACACAATCAGCTCGTGCAAACATTCTTCACATGAAAACCTACCCCTGTGGAGCACACACAGTGAAGCCACATCCCTGGTGTCATTCAATGATGATTTGGGGCCAATCCTACATCCCCATAACAACACCATGAAAATATATGTGTGGGAGAGCAAAACAGTGCTTGGCCATAGCCATAAAATAAACTGCAGCAAACAGAGTCATAGGAAATGTAAACAACAGTGGCCATGTTGCACACACCAAAGCACACATCACAAGCAACATAATCCCTGACCACTTTCCCATGGACACCACCAACAATAATGCATGCAGACCCCAACAACACACAGGAGAACACAAGTGAGAAGGCACATCACTAAATGAAAACCATAACCAACACCTGTGTGGACCACCCCAGCCACACTATGCATGACGCACAACAATGCATGCTTGAGTGGCCACCCCATTGACTCACAACAATAATGGTGCAATACACATCTACATAAAAATAGACAAAGAGAATGAGAAAACTACTAGTTCACTACAAGAAAGATTCACATCTTACCTCACACATTTCCCCTTGTAGGCCAGCTACTGCTTGCCCCTGGAATGCATCCTCCCTACACTCTGTAGGCTTACAAACCAGCCTGCTCTGCTGACGTGTTGCATACATGCATCCCACAGCACTGTTCTCCAGAATATCAGCAACCCCCTTGCCTTGCAGAATGACTCCCTATACAAGATCAACACAAGGTCTTGGCAGGCAACACATTCATGCACCCAATGAACATGCAACATGTGCCTTCCAGAGTGACATGCAACAAATGCAAGCAATAACTCTGAAGCCACCAATCACCATGTGTCCCTGCACACATGCAGCCAGACCCACTCACACCCCACACACACTGACAACTTCCCCACCCACAACACCTACACTGCCTGCACCCCAAAATGCCATGCAGTGAAGAGCCAGGTACCACTTGCTCTTGTGAGGGGCCATTGGAAACACTCGGATCTGGCTGGAGTCAGAATGGGAAGACTCCCAAATAGAGGTCACTGAGAGGTTGGAAACCTAAGATCCCCTTGGAAGCACTCCCAATGCCACGATATGACAACCCCTGATTAACATGGTGTCAGGACAGTGCAGTAAAGCTAATTTATCATCAATTGCAGTGAAGATAGGATCTGGCAGAAGGCAGCTGGGCAAACAGGCAGCAGTCATAGAGGAAGGCAGGACACAGAGGAAACTTGCATAAAAGAGAAACACGTTCAAGAGAAAGGAATGAGAAGTGGGGACTGTAATCTGCAGTTGTTTGTAAAGAAAAATAAGTGTACCCAGTCATTTTACCGAAAGTAAATCAGATTGGCAAGTTTTACTGAAACCCAAAATACTGAAAAAATACAGAAAATATTAATTAACTATATATATATATATGGTAGTGGGGTAAGGGGTTAAAATGGGTGGGGATGGGATTGGGGTGGTGTTAAAAGGATTTAAAAAAGGGGGGCTAGGGGAAGGACCCTACAAAGTATAAAAACAAAGAATTTAGTATTCTTTAGGTATTTTGGGTACAGTGAAATTTACCACACTGATTTTACCTTTAGAGAAATCACATATAACCACAAAAAGTATCATTTGATAAATAACATACTTTCAAATAAATACTTACATACAGTTGTACATTTAGATTTACTTTTTTGACCATTATAAATAGTACATTGTATGTACTATTTTTGGTACAATATTTGTGCGTGGTACACTGTTGTTGTATTAACATGTACGAATCATTGGGTCATTGGGAATAAAATCCATGGTGGATAGAAAAAAACAATACTGTATAGCGATACAGTTTGCAGCCTTCACATGCTTTTGTGATAGCATGTTTGAAGTGTATTGTAATGAATGGTATGTTTAAAGTAGTTAGATACCCGTTGCGGTATTCTAACTATTTAATTTTAAAAGTACTATTGAATTAATACAGATGTTTTATTCAAGTATAAGTGGGATGGTATGTTTCAAAACTGTTGTAATGAAGGTTGTTTTAAAGTAGTTAGATACCCATTGACATATTCTAACTGTGTATTATAGTGTGCTTTAGTGAGTAAATTTGGTCTGCAAGATTGTTTGGAAGGCATTTGTTAGATTTGCTGGTGACCTATGTTTTGGAGTAACAGAAGTTTTGTTACATTCAAACCCACCACCTCTTTTATTTTACATATGCAGAATAGTTGCCTGAAGTGGTTGTGGCACCAGTGTGGTAGATCATGCTTACTGGTTTGAAGGTTTTCTTGCCAAGAGATACTTGGCTGTGATGAAGCTAGTGAGCTTAGAGTTTATAGAGTTATGTTTGGTACCATCTGCATTGTAGCTTAGAAGCATTGGTATCACATACTGACCAGGTGAATGCATTTGTATGCTGGAGGATTGTCTAAATTGCAAAAAGAACATACTATGCCCTGATTTGCAGTCTGCAAACACTAGTGAAATGGAATTCATTCAGAATTTGCTATGGATACATATACAAAACATTCATTACGGATGTGCTCTTGTGAAACATGGTGCGTGTATGTTTCAATGCGAAGATTTTATTTATAGGGAGGTGTTTGGTTTCTAGTACTTGTAATAAGTACATTAGGAATTCTGGTGGATTATTCTTGTGTGGTTATGTTGGTTTATGATGAATTATACCATTCCTGCACATGATTCCAATTCTTGCCGTATACCTGAGACACTGTAGGTGCTGTCAGGATTATTTGTGGCATTTGTATGAAGGACAAGCATTTGCAAACACAGCTGGTATGAGCCGTTTAAGTAAATATTGTGAACAATTGTTGGAAATTGGACAAGAAGATTGATTGCTACATTTTTCATAGCAATTTACTGAAGTTGTGTTGCTGAATTTAATTAAACCAGCGGGTTGTGCCTCTGTTTCCTTTGATGGGACTTCAGTTGTTTTTTGACAAGAGACATTTGTCTCTGTGTCTGTTGATGGATGTGTAGTTATTTTTGGACTAGAGAGGTTTGTGATTGTATAATTTGATGGACTTGCAGTTGTTGTTTATTTATTGGTATTAAGAGAGATCTGGTATAGCTTTTGTTTTCATTACTTTTCTTTTTAAATGTTTTGTTTGTTGAGGTACAGGATACATATCTAGATGGGGGTACACAGTGCACATAGCCTGTTGTAGTCTAGGATGCAACAAATGTCAGAGTGGACTTGTTTGCATCAAAGTTAACTAGGAAAAACCTTTGTGTGTACAGAGACGTGAAAGTGCTACGTAACTCATACCAACTTTGAAGACTGTGCTGCCAATGTAGATCAGTGCACGGTCTAGAGTTAGACCTTGTGACTTGTGAATAGAGACAGCATATGCAAGAGATATAGAGAATTGTTCTCTGCATACATACATTTCTCTGAAAAGAAAAACACGTGCTATTGCGCTCCCTATTCTTTTAACTTCTGCAAGTTTGTCAAAATGGATGTTGACAAAATGAATGTTGCTGTCATGTGGATATGTTTGGAAGCCAACAACTATACCAATTGCTCTATTGACTAAACAATGTTCTACGTTAAGGTTACATTTTAGAATTATTCTACAGTTTAGACGCAGAGTTAATAGCTGTTCTAATACAGCTGTGTTGTAGATACAATTTTCTAAGCTATTTAGACGTGCTGTTGCTTGTTGGCACATAGGGAATGTCGTACCATGCACTTCTAGTTTGTTTGGGGCGGTGATATACACTATGGGTAACATTTCTTTTTCAACATTGTGTCTTTCAATTGGGTACAGTTTACAAGCATTGACATTAAGCACATGCATTTTACAATTTGCTGAGTTAATTGTTCCATGACATCAGGGGGAGATGCCTTTTGTCCATACAACTTATGGAATACTCTAGATTTTAAGATTGTTTTTGCATCCTTAGTAAGCAGACCAGTTCTAATGCTTTTAAAATGTTAGCATAGGTTAGGTCCGCAGACTGGCACATGTTTTGAGTTAGTTCTCTGTAGTGAAAATGTTGCTATAGATTTTCATTCCTAATGCTGCTGAGTGTATTATGGAATTAGTTGTGTCCTATTGTTTTGAAAATAGGTTGTCCTTTTACTGTTGTTAATTGTAGGAGGCCTCTGGAAACAATAACTTGTTTTCCTCCAAACAGCAGTTGGTTTTTAGGACTTCCTGCATTCTGAGATGAATTTAAGCCAGCATGAGTTTGGAAACCATGCTTACTTCATTAACCAGGAGGCCTTTCATTTGTTGCGGAATTCTGCATACTTCTGTGGCAGCTTCTGCTGACAATTCTTAGCATTCTAATTTGTTTTGGTGATCTACTGGGAGGAGAAGTAGTTGGTATAAAGTTACACCTCCTATGTTGTAGGCAGGTAGACCTGTGGGGGCTGTTACAACAGCTGAAAGGTTGTTACTTGGTAACTGTGGTAGAAATGTCCTTATTATTTTAATTAAGAAGGTTTTGCTAGAACCAGTGTACCCACTTGCATACAAGAGCAGAGGTCTATCATTTTTACAGATACACGTTTTGTTTTCCTGTTTAATTTCAGGTTCAATTTATTCAATGACTTCAAAGTAAATGGTGAGTTGTTTCTCATTTAGCTGTGATTTGAGCACTGACACGTCTTCTTCAGATTGTTTAGAATGATACCTGGTGTTTTCTACCTAGTCATGGCTAGATCTGCTTAATTTTGAAAGGGTAGTTCTCTCCACGTGGTTCTTGGCTTCCTTTAAGGCAAGGTTGACTGCCTTCAGGAGTGTCTTTATCTATTAGAGTTTCAATGTATTCTGCTTTTTGGCGTTCATTGTCCAACATTTGTTTGTACCATTTAAAGTTGACACATGTTATACTGCTTTCATTTGCTTGGAATGCAGCTTCAAATTAACCATATTCATCTAATAATTCTTCTTCCTTTCTCCAAGGCTTGAAAAGTTGCAGTAGGGCCATGAAATAAAGTTCTCTATGTTGTGGAGATTCAACAGATAACTTTAAACGATTAATTAGGCTGGATTTGGTACATTTTACTAAGCTAACATCACAAGTGAGATTGAATATTTGCCAGTTGTCTCATCTGGCATACCATTCTTTTTGTAGGAATGGTTTTAGGCTATGTCGTATAAACACATATTTTCCAAAGCAGTACATTTTCTGTTTGGATAGTATGTGTCAATTAAACTGTTTTTTTTAAATGTCCTGGCTCTCATTTGTGGCTATTGTTTTTATCTCTTGGTATAATATTAGAACCCTTTTTTATGATGAAGCTGGACCAAGGTTTAGCCAGCCAGTGTTTTCATATTATCCATATAAGCATGTACCTGTTAAATGGTCAGCAGCTTCGTAGCATCCACATCCTCTATGAGACAGCATTTCTATACCAGCTGCGTCCAATTATTGTGACAGAGTTTTGTCAGATGATATGTCATCCGACAGATTTATCAGCTCTGTCTTCTCAGCTTTGGTAAGATAGGCTGTGATATATCTTGCAACTGCTGTGGACTGTATGCAATGTGTTTTATGTCTATGTTTGCATTCCACAAGAGGGCAATGATTGCATTGTAATCATTGATGTACTTAGATGCCTAATCTTTTTTAATGGTGTATGTGTTTTTTCTTCCAGAATTCACTGGGACTACAATCTTCTGTCCATGGTTCAGGTGAGGGGAGCCCAGTAGTTGCAGGTACAGAGGTCACTTTTCATGCCCGGGAGCTGGTCATGGTTTTCACCAGATGGTTCCAGTCAGCTTCAAGAAGAAGACCCCAAATGAAGAAATGGTGAAGACTTTGGCCGTGCAGACCCCCCAGGACACCTCACTGGATTGCAGAAGGATTGTTCCAGTGTAGGTAGCCGAGTACCTTCCTAACTCGAAGTAAATGACCACCTCACTTTGGAGAACTTTCAATCCCCCACCACAGCCCACTGCATCAGTTCTGAAATACCTTTTCCTAAAGAAACCAAAGTTGGAACTTGTGACTTTTTGGGCACAAGGCCTCATACATCTTAGGGATGGACTTCCTAAAACAGAGGGAGCTGGGTTTGTGATTATTCTAACTAATCTAACTGTTTTACTTGGATCTAATTACTCGCCTGTTGAATACTAGTATTTAGTGAATATGCAATATTATTAATAAGTATTATGACTATTCGCAATCTGATTGTATTCTCGGACCAAGGTTCTGGGGGATCTCTTTCATTCGCATATGACTGCTCTACTCTGAGTTTTTAAAGGCTACGTCTATGCTTAAGTCAATGTCTGCATTGGATTATATCCCGTTGGTGATGTGAAAGATTATGCCGACCATTGCCCCATGTGTGGCTCAAGCCATCAATCTTTTATGCCAATCAGGGTTATTGCATCACTGCTGAAATATGCACTGGCGATCCCTCTTCTGAAAACACCTTCTTTGGATTCGGCCTGTCCTGCTAATTTTCATCCTATCGCACATTACCTTCTTTATTAATATTTTGGAGCCGTTCATCTCTCCTTTTCTTAGTTCTTTTCTGAAATCATCTACTTTGTTTGATCCTTTCCAGTCTGGTTTCTGCTCTTGCCGGGGCACTAAGAGCGTGTTTTGATTTTGGTGGTAGATGACCTTGCACGTCTCTCTGATCAGGGTACAGAGGGGGCCTTGATATTATTAGATCTGTTAGATCTATCAGCTGCTTTTTGACACCATCAAACAATTCATTCTGCTTTCTCAGCTGGCCTGGGCGGGGATAACTGGGCAGATACTATCTTGGTGTTCGCTGCTCTTGGTAATCGTGCGCAACATGATTTCCCTTCCACCTTTTCGCTCCGCCCTGTCCCTCATGTTGTTTAATGTGTACATCCAGCCTTCGGAGGTATTCATCCAATCTCATTGCCTCCAATGCTATTCCTACGCTGATGACACCCAGATTATTTTGCGGCTTGATCTTTTTCATATTGATCCAGCGTCTCAGCTTCAGAGTTGCTTGGAGGACGTGGGGTGCTGGATGGGTCACAACTGACTTAAATTAAACGTGGACAAGACTGAGATTCTGGTGAATGTCCCCACCTCTGCTTTCTCTCTTTGGACTTTGCTTTCTGGCCTTCTTCTCTTGGTCCTTGCCCCAGTCCAGTTTCTGTTGTAAAGGATTTGGGAGTTAAAATGTCCTCCTCGCTCTCCTTGGAGGCTCAGGTGGCATCCGTCTGTCGGTCTGGTCATTATAAATTGAGAGTTCTGTCAGGCTATTGAACTTTCTCCCTGCACAATTTCATGCACCAGTGGTTGCCGCACTGGCGCTGAGTACATTGGAATAGTGTAACTCTCTGTATTTAGCTCAGTCACTGTATTTGATTCACCGCCTTCAAGTGCTGCAAAATGTGGCAGCTAGATTGTTGGTTTTCACACTTATCACATGTCCATATCCCCGGCTTACCAGTGGCTTCATTGACTCCCTGTGGCCCCGAGAGTGCAGTTTAAATCCATGTGCATTGTGCACTGGCCCTTCTATAGTTAGGGGCGAATAACTGCAATGCAAATTAGGCCCCTATGATCCCAACCATCCACTTTTCTCTTTTGAGTCGTGCACTATCTCTGTTCCACGTGTGCGGCTCTGCCAGGTTGGAGGGGTGGGCTTTCTCTGTCACTGCAGCACGTTCTGGATTTCCCTCCCATTCGATCTTTGGGGAATGGCAGATTATCTGTCTTTCTGCCGGTTATAAAAGACGTTTTGTTTTGCCTAGAAATTCTGACAGTGGGTTTGAGACTTTTAATGCACTCTGCTTAGCGCCACGATGCCGTTGGGTGGACGTGCGCTTTATAAGTTCATTTAAGATGAGATAAGATAAGAACACATTCTTCAGGCCAGTGGACTGGTGTTCAGTTCTGTGCTGAAAATCATAACCTCAGCTATTGTTGGGTTGATTTTCAGTCTACTTGTCATCATAGCAGGGGTCCCTGTATTTGGGGCATATGGGAAGTTCAAGTTCATTTGACGAAGAGTTGTTTGTGAATTTATAGATGACTTAGGTATCACCAGCATAGTGGAAGAATGGGAGGCACAAGATATTAATAAGTTCCAAAGGCGGGGTCATGTAGATGTTAATAAGGAGAACCAATAGACTAGACCCTTGCTGGGTCATAGGAATCTGACGTGGAATATTTTTAGTAGATCCTTGACGTGAGCTTTTTGATGATTCCTTACACCATGATAGAGTTGAGTTGGGCTTGAAATGAGGATGACTCTCAGGGTTTCTTTGTTACTGCTATCTAAATGCTGTGGTGAGGCTCACGTGTTATAGCAAGGCTTCTAGATTGCCAACGGTGATCGGGGGTTGGAAGCCCTGTACCGAGAAGGTATGGGAGGCTGTCAGTACTAGAGGAGGTGGTCTCCTTTGTGCTGTTCCCATTTTTGAGATTGGTGGTGTTGGGACTTTCTTACCTAGCGCATCTTGGATTCATCAAATGTTTTTGTGGACATGTGCTGCAATGGACCTGTAGAGGTTTGGAGATGACGTCATTGCTGAGTTACATGCTTCAGTGTTTTGGAACTTGTGGATTAGTTTAATAAGTGGCTGTGCTGCGATTCTTTAATTAAGTGGTCCTATTGAGTCTTTAAAACCTGGACGCCTTATTTGAAGACATATTGTCGAGGATATCTGATATTCAGGTATGAATGACATTTAGTCCTTTTTCTGGTGTTCAAATCTAATTTTTTCTCATGGACTAGGATTTGGAGGCTTGCAATTTTTCAAGAAGCGTGTCCAACTTAATTTTGTTCTACCGTCTGATTAACGTTGGCAAGTTCTGATTGGCTTAATAGTGGTTGTGCTTATGTGAAGATTTGTGATGGGGATCATGAGGTGGTCTCATCAGGGTAAAGGAACTGTGAAGGATACCATGGTATAATTCTCATTGCAAAAGTCACCAATGACTGTATATGTACTGCTACATGGATGGGTCCTTTAGCTTGGTACTTGAGGTGTAAGGCACCACTTTTTGCAGAGAATGATTTTCTAGCTGGGTAGTCTTGCTTTTCCAGCCACAGACTGGAGTCTCCAGACATAGTAGGACATTGAGAGTCTACCGAACGCTTAGTGCCCACAGCTGCTCGGTCACCTGCAGAGGATGGGATTTATCAGGTGGGCTGATGATGAGAAGGTATCTCAATGTTCTGCGTGGTTGTTTATGATATGGAAAGAAGTGATTTGCAGTCTAGGTTGTTGTTAGAGTCTGTCGGGATGGTCATGTATTTAACCGCTGTATAGTTCTCTGCAAGCAAGGTCTCTGTGATGAATAAGTCTGGATGAATGAATTAATCCAAACCCACAAACGTGGCCTGCGCATTTCTACAGGGCTGTGCTGCAGCACAAGTGATGTGCTATCCACTCGTGTAGCGCCTGGAGTATGCATGGTGTTCACTGCATCCAAGCGAATGCTCAGCGTGCATTTCATCAGGACGGGTCCTTAAAAACCCTATCATTGTGAAATGTGTACAAAAAGAAAAAAGCATTTCTATTCACACTTCCAAAGTAATACATGAACGGGACAGAAAAGACCCTGTCATGCATTGTACTCCTCTGATTCCTGTTCCATAGAGGTACAGGACATTGTGCATTTTATTCTGTACACTTTATTGTGCAATCTGTTTCTGAATTTGAGATGTGCATTGAAATGTGCTGAAATATCCCCTCATTTGTGGGAGCAGGAAAAGTGAGTGTTAGGAGAAGAGCGGTCATCCTGGAAGTGAGGACCGTGATCAACATCTTCATCACCATTGTACTATTCCGAGTGGGTAAGCACTGAACTTTCTCTCTAATACTACAAACTACTTCTTTGTCCTTCAGATATTCTAGAGCTCCTCATTCCTTGTGTCTCACAGTTACCACGTGTTGCTCTTTTCAGAAACCATATTCCCCTCATTAAATATATCTCAAAGTTCACAAGTATCACTCTCCTTTAGACATCAAACCCCCCCATTAATGATATCTAAGATGTCCCAAGTATCTCCCTCCTCCAGATACCATATGCTCCTCATTAACTATATCCCACTAACTATATCCCAGATCTCCCAACTGAGTTTCTCCTCCAGACACCATCATCAAACTCATTCACTATATCCCACTAACTATATCCCAGATCTCCCAACTGAGTTTCTCCTCCAGACACCATAATCCACCCAATTCACTATATCCCAGAGTTCCCAACTATGTTTCTCCTCCAGACACCATCATCAAACTCATTCACTATATCCCAGATCTCCCAACTATGTTTCTCCTCCAGACACCATCATCAAACTCATTCACTATATCCCAGATCTCCCAACTATGTTTCTCCTCCAGACACCATCATCAAACTCATTCACTATATCCCAGATCTCCCAACTGAGTTTCTCCTCCAGACACCATAATCCACCCAATTCACTATATCCCAGAGTTCCCAACTATGTTTCTCCTCCAGACACCATCATCAAACTCATTCACTATATCCCAGATCTCCCAACTGAGTTTCTCCTCCAGACACCATAATCCACCCAATTCACTATATCCCAGAGTTCCCAAATGTGTTTCTCCTCCAGACACCATCATCAAACTCATTCACTATATCCCAGAGTTCCCAACTGTGCTTCTCCTCCAGACACCATAATCCACCCCATTCACTATATCCCAGAGCTCAAAATTGTGTTTCTCCCCAGAACCATAATCCACCATATTCGCTATATCCCAGAATGCCCAACTGTGTTTCTCCTCCAGACATTATATTCCACATCATTAACTTTATCCAGAGTTCCCAACTGCATTTCTCCTCTAGACACCATATTCCTCCCATGAACTATATAACCATTAGCTCTTTAATCTCTTCACTTGCTCCCCGTAGCTGCAAGGATCAAGTTCAAGACCCCCTGCATCGTCCACAAGGCTTTCTGGGGCCTGGGACCGCTCTACCTCAAACTTTCTCTTCCAAAACATCTTCCTTCTCGAGCTCTACGCTCATCCACCTCCAACTCTTTGAGGGTCAGATGCTTCTCCAAGCAGAGAGTTGGGGGCAGATCTATATCCTCGGCTGAGGCCTCCCTCTGGAACAGCCTCCCTGCCTCTCTCAAAGTTGAGCAGAACCACCTCCGGTTCCGGAAGCAACTCAAGAACTTCATTTTCACTTCCACTTTCTCTCTTCCTCTCCCCTGCTGATGCACCTGACTGCTTCGCGCACTGGTCACCTGGTCACCCTCTGAACTCGGGCCCAGCCTCCTGCATGTCGAGTTGCCCTTGCACTGCCTTTGGCTCCCCCGCACTTAAGGGTCTGCATCTGTGTTTTGCTTTTGTGTAGTGTGTAGTTACCCTAGAAACCACTTACCAGATTACAAAGACCAAAGGGAGGCAATAACCCACCCCTTGTGCAGTATTTTGAATATACTCGCCTCTTTACAGGCCCTTTATTCACATAAAATATAAACACACACACACCATTCTATAAATGAATAAGAATGATTACATATAAACATACACATAAGATAAGTAAGGATAGATATGTTACCTCACCATTAGAGTAGTTGAAGAAGAAAACCTCATCCCCGGCCACCTCGTCACTACCCAGTCCTGGGGCAGGTAGGCAGAGAGATCACATGTGCTAACTGGGTCTGGAGCGGAGCGTCTTCCCTCTCAGTGAGACTTAATCAACCAGGGTTCCAATTCTAAGCCTACTACCTTGAATCCGTAGGCCCTTTAAGACGAGGTTACAGTATCTGAGATGGATGGGGATGCAGATATTACTCATACAATAATAATCAGACCGACTCAGGAAGTTGGCAAAAACACAACTGTTTTAATTGCAATTGTCTAAATCAGGGATTACAATGGGCATCAACGGATGCCACACTGTCATAAGTCTCTCTCTGATTCACATGAAAAACCACATATTTATAGTAAAAACTCATCATGAGTGACGTCATACTACATGGCAAAATAAGAAATCCTTCTAGGGGATGCGATAGGCTTAAAAAGAAAATCTATGTATACTTTCTATGGGGGACTGTGATTGGGTCTCTAAGGTCAGGTGATAGGCTATGTCCACCCCTAGTGCAAGTCATCTTCGGTGTCATACTAATACTAAATGACTCGCTTCTCACGTTCATTGTGTCATCTGGATTAGATAACCAGGTTCTTGGCAGGCCCAACTTTTGACACAGGGCCAGACAAGCCTTGTCAAATTAATCCTCCTTCGCCGTCAGCTGTTTTGTTCTACTGCAGCACACGTTGAGACCTTCTATGCATGTGGTCCAAGTTTGCTAAAATGCATTGTGAAATATCCAGATTCTATACAGACACACACACATATATATATTGGCGGCACCACCTGCAGTCTATTCACTGCGTATAGCCAGCCTACTGATTACTTAGTTCTACTCGCGTTACTGCATCTGTAAAATTATAAAACGGCTTTGCATTTTCTTCAGTGCTTCTCCCGCACGTGAAATGTTCATTCCGCACATGAAATGTTGCCCAATCATTTACTTCGCCATCTGATTCTATTAGGTCTATTCACCTTCTTCATTGGCATCTCTTCTGGGTGCGTCATTTCTGCTGCATGTGACTTCACCGTTCTTCTCTTTCAGTCATCTTCACACTCCTTCCAGAATTCCCTTCGGAAGACTGTCTTTTCTTCGTGGATACATCATGTAGGGTTTTCTCAGTGGATACCTTGTTTCAAGGACTCTTTGCGCTCTAGGGACCATCGCTGGTGTTGAGCATGTCACTATTTCCAGCTGCCAAGATATAGGCAAAATGGGGGCGGGGCTTCAGGTAGAGGCACTTGGCTGCACTTCTACACTGCCCCCTCTGGTTGATGTATCGACCACTCTCCCAGGAGTCTTCACATCTAGACTTCCTCGCCTGAAGAAGTGCTTCTTTGGAGTCCATATCTTTGCCCCTTTCAGAGATTCTGCTGATTTCACATCCTCTTCAATACTCCAGGTCATGAGGCGACATTGTCCATTCGGGCTGCAGTAGATCCATCTTTCCACATACTTCTTGTGGTTTCTTGGATACAGGAACTTCGTTCCCTCAGCTGCATGAATATTGGTCTTTACATAGTCTCTAATTTCTTCATCTGGCGGCTCGTTGGGCCCAAGCCCTGATTTGACATTACTTATGATCTTCATTCCTGGGGTTTTCTTTGCTGTGTTCTTGCACTGTGTGGTTATTATTCTGCTCACACAGAATCCAAACATGATCATCACCAACAAGGCTTTGAGTAACTTGAAGATGTTTGCAATCCATTGTGGTACCAACGAGAAGATTGATGCAAACCAGCTATCATCTGCAATAGCTTCTGCTTCATCTTCCATCTTGATGTGCAATTTCTTCAGCATCGTTATGGCCTCCGGCAAGGTCCCATTCTCTTCATCATGAGAAGGTATGAATGTGCAACATGATTCTCCAATATTAGCACAAACACCTCCATCCATAGCTGTAATCATGACCAGGACATATCTGTTCTGAAGAGTCATCAGCCTTATGGCTCTCAGTGCTTCCTTGATAACATTAAATCCCTTTGTGGTAGTGTTGATCATCTGCAGGAGCTCCCACCTGGATATCTGTAACCATCTGGCATTTGCCATCTTCTGGATTCTGGCATGAAGATTGTCATGAATATCGCCGAAGCCTGGCTGAACTACCTTTGTTAGTATAGAATGTAATTGAAAGCTTCTGTCGGTTTAGCTGAAAAATAGTTCTCTCTTTTTGTTCGATTGAGGAATCCAACTGATCTCCTCTTTCTCACCTGAGCATCTGCTTTCGGAAACTCTTCAATGTTCAGGTCCCTCTTCGGAATCACCAACGCTGGAATATGAACTAAAGAACACAGCCCTCCCCACTCCTTTGGCAGCTTCATGTATGCTCTGGATCCACAGGCCCAGTAGCTGTCCATTATCACTACTGTTCCATTATTCGTTTCTGGTACATCGAAGATTCCACTGCACTGCTGATTCTCTCTGCCTTTTCTTGTGCCATTATTTCTGAAGCATAGCTCTGCACTAGCCAGAGACACTATCTGCAATGGGCCTCCTTTGTCCTCAACCCATGTTAGCAACTTTGCAAGCTTTGGCCAGAGAGGTTTGCATCCCTTTTCCACACAATCTATAACTGGTTTGTGATGTCCTGTACTGCCACAGCTCTGCATACAACTATGCCTTCTTCCCATACATCTGGAGAAAGCACTATTCCTCAGATTTGCATCTTGCCTCTCTCCTTGCATCTTCGTATTTCTTCTTCATTCTTCCCTTGGAAATTTAGTTTTTTATTTATTTCCCATCTGATTCCTGCTTCCTTCATTCGAGGATGTTCGTATCTTATCACAATATCTCTGGTGCGTGCTCTTGCTCTTGGCTTCAAATCTTGAACATAATCATCTTCTTCTGGAGCTGACCATTCAGTCACCCATACCAAGGGTGCTGTTTGACCGTGGAAATTACCTCTTGAATGTCAGAATGCAAGGTGGGTCAAGCAATGACATGTCTGGACTTCTATTTCTATAGCTATGAATATCTTGGACTTCTCCATAGTATAAGGTAGGAGAGCACAAACATAGCAACTCTCCTCAGAGTACTTTTTCCCACCTCGTTCATGTGCTGATACCACATGTTATTCCCCAAATGTGCTGTACTGTCTAAATAATTATTTAACTCATAATCATCTTCCCTTGTGCTTCTCTTAGGTCTCTTTTTTGCGAAATGTGCTTGTTCATAATGGCCATGGAGTATATTAAAAACGGACCATCCTACAGTGAGAATCATAGGAACACGTGACAGAGAAATGGGTGTCTATACATGTGTCACTGGTGTAGGTATAATCACATATGGCCTTGGTCTCTCTGCAACAGATAATCCTGCATATGTCACTGGAGTGGGAAGAATCAAGGGGACACCTACCTTTTTGGGAACCAAAGAAGTAGACAGTGTGGATTAGCAAAATCAGAAAAACAATGATAAATGCTGAACGCATATATTATGCACTAATACATGAGACCCCACCACTTCATCCAGTTTGCTCACTTTCTAGATCTGAATTATTCTCATCAGTCCACATTGTGCCTGTGTACTTCTTTTAAGGAAGGAAAAAACCTTTTTTTTTAATCAGGCACCATCGTTAAATGCTCAGGTAGCTGCCAAATCTGCTTATTTATCTCCATTAGTAAACATCTAATTGCAGGGTGATTCTTAGGATCTTACAAAAACACACACATGTTAGTAATACTCCAAACAAGATGAGGATTGACTCGAAGTATGTATATAAAGAGAGCGATAAGTAGTCTATGGGCATCGAGATTAGCTAGAACCATGAGTCCAACCAAAGCAAAACTCAGTGAGGAATGAATCAGGAAACTAATCGTGAAACTCAAAGTCAAAATCTGGCATTTTTAGCACATCAACACTTTCTAAAGTACAATCGAAAGATTCCTGCGGCTCGAGAATGTTTACTTTTGCACTCCTGCTAAAATATCTATAAAGAGTGTCTGGGATGTGCCACAGTCCAAATGCACACTTGCATTTATTTAATGAGCAATCTAAGAGTCCTTCTTCCTCGTCATCGATCGAGTCTGCATGCGCTGAACTACTTCTTTGTGTCTTGCTTCCGAATCAACAGGTAGGGGTGCATTGGTTTCACCAGCATAGGGCTTCACGTCACCCAGGTGTACCCGGGCATGTCTTTCATGGACCTTTACTGCTGAGGGGGTAACCTTTTCAACTACAAAGGGCCCACTCAAACGCGGCTTGTGCCACTTCCTTGTGAAGTTGCGCTCTAGGACTGAGTCTCCAATAAATATTTTGGGCACATGTAATAGTTCTTTACATCCGGTTGCTGCATGGTCTTTATCTTTGTCCTGAGACCGACACCCCTTGTGTGTGAGTTGATCAGAAATTGCAGAGATACTAGCGGTCATACATGTCAAATACATATGTAACTCATTTCCTAACAATTCTGCAGTCATCTGGGCATCACGTCTGATCCTTGATGGAGGAGACAAGGGCATTCTCATTCACCTCCCTGTTACTAACTCACGGTGTGTGAGGTGGTGGTTCGACCCAGGCTGATTCCTTAATGCATATAATGCGAGGGGCAGGCAATACATCCCTCCCTTCTTCAATATCAATTTTAACTTTCTTTGAGAAAACCGTTGAGTCTCTCATGTATCCCATTCGCTTGCGGGTGAGAATCAGAAGAAAATGTATGTTTAATACTAAGCAATAGGCTAATCTGTAAAAATACTTCATAAACAAAATGGGGCCCATTGTCAGATCTCAGCACCTTTTTCTTTTTTTTTTTTTAATTTGTTTTTGGTTTATAAGAAAACCTTTACAAAGAAAGAATATTAAAAGTTCAAATTTCATACAAAAAGCAGTATTTCTTGCATATTTAAGAGTACAGAAAGTGAAAGGGTAAAGCAACAAGATAAAATAACAAAGTAAAATAAAGGCTCAGAAACCAGGGATTTAACTAAATCGACTGATCCCCTTGACTGGAGAGTTCAAGAACATGGCTAGTCTGTTGATAGTTCCTTAAGATAGTAAGCTTCTCCAAAATGTTTACTATCTCAGCAGTTAGCATGACTTCTTGGCCAGAGATCAGTCTGTCCCAAAATGCGTCCTGAACTAGGCTCTCCTCTCTAGTTACAAATCTCCCCAGTGATGATACCCTGATCGCCCATGTGCCTTCGTACTCCAGCAGCAGGTGTTTGAGGGATTGTAAATTCGGAGAGGCACAGATCTTGCAAAAGCTTATTGCCTTCTCACCCTGGTTTCTTTGGTCCAGTATTTCACCCGTGTGGGCTATATTCAGTCTAAGCCTGAGAAAATTGTTTCGTATTCTTTGGTCCGGGAATTTTTCCAGGTAGTGCGGGATGTGCCGAGCTTTCTGTCCGCTGTCAGGAATAGGTTTGGGGGGTTAAGCCTTCTGATTCCCTCGATCGTTTTAATCCAGTCCTCCGTTTCTAATATTTTTTTGACTTTCTTAGGATTTTGTATGAGGGTTTCTGTTGTTAATTTTTTTAGATGTTGGTTTACATCGAAGAAAAGGGTGGATGCACTGGCTGTAATTATGTTACGATAGAGGGACAGTAGCTTCCACTCTGTGCGGCAACTCAAAGAGGTCAGACCCAACTCAAATCTCAGACTAGCGAGATGGGTGCACGATGGGAGATGAAGAGAAGATTTCCACAAAGAGCCCTCAACTTTGCTCCAGTCATAGTTCCACAAAAGAGGCTTTGCCTCCAGGCCGTAGAGAAGGACCGGGACAACTTTGCCTATGTAGAACTTCTTGAGCGGAATTATAGAAAATTTGCAGAATCTTCCGTTCAGATTTTTCATTTGTGCAATAATTTTTGATTTCTTCCCCAGAATGGAGTGTATCACCTTGTTTGAGGTTGGGTGGGCAAGAATTTCATATCCCACGTATGTTAACTCGTCCACCCGTGGTATTGCTTTGCTGTCCAAAACCCAGTTTCTTGAGGTCACCCTTTTTTTTGCATGTTTAAAAATGAGGACCTTAGATTTGGATGGGTTAATTATGAGGCCGTTCAGTTTGGCATAATCTTTAATTTGGATAGGAGTTGTTGCAGCCCTATCGCTGAGCCATCCAGTAGCACCAAGTCATCCGCATAGGCTAACCAATGGAATTTTCTTCCATTAATTCTCGGGCAGATTAATGATGCAGAGGCTAGGATGTCTCCAATGTCTGAAAGAAACAAATTAAAGAATAATGGTGCACCCAAGAAACCTTGTCGTACTCCCTTCAGGACTTGGATTGTTTCAGATAGATTGCCTGGTTCGTCCAATCTCACTCTGATGGTAATGTTTTTGTGGAGTTCTATAAGCATTGCAAGAAGGGGTGCCAGAATCCCCCAATTATTTAGTTTCTGCCAGAGGAGGGATCTGTCTACAAGGTCGAACGCTTTTGATAAATCGACCCACGCCCCGTATAGTGGAGAACCTTCTTTCTCATTTGAGCTTTCGCTCAACAGGTTCAGGATGAGTCCATTAAGACTGGTAGAAAGGCCTTTCCTGAAACCTGTCTGCTGAGGGGGAAGGATGTGTCTAGAGTCTACCCATAAAGTAAGTTCTTTCAATATTAATCTCATAAAGATTTTGCTGTCTATGTCCAAAAGGGCGATGGGTCGATAACACGCTGGGTTTCGCCTGTCACCCCCCTTAAAAAATGGAATAATAAGTGCCCTCTTCCATGATGGTGGGAAGACTTTATTCTTTAGAATTTCTTGAAATAAATAGAAGAGTAATTTTGCCCATAACTTTGGTTGGTTTTTAAGCACCTGATAAGTGAGGCCATTCGGACCTGCTGCCTTAGAGACAGAGGAGGATGTAATAAGGTCCTCAATTTCTTCCTCAGAGAAGGTCAGCGACCAGGTTACGTTTGGGTGAGGATGATCTCTGAGTTCAGTTGCTTCAAAGTTTTTGGACAAATATTCCACCCACTCGTGCTCAGGGACTAAATTGCAGAGTGAGCTATTTTGGCCGGTTTCAAGTTGGTTTAATGCCGCCCAAAAGTTCCTGCAATTATTTGCATTGAGGAGGAAAAGCATTCTCTCCCCGTCTTCTTGACGTTTTTGATGCTTGTGGTTCTTTGACCAATTCCGATATGTTTGTTTAGCCTTTTTGAGCTTTTGCATACAGCTGGGCTGGTCTTCTGCTTCATTTTGTCTTATGTGGCGTAATGTTTGGTGCAGGATTCTCTTCTTGTTGAATGTTTCCTCATCGAAATTGTGAAGGTGCATCTGTTTCCCTGCAGTCTTTCCTTCACTTGGCTGGCAGGTGGACCACATAAATTTCCCAAATTTTTCTGGGTGCATTTCATTTGCCCATATAGCAGGAGGAACTGCCTCCAGAAGTTTGTTTAACTTATTTCCCCCATTTCTGTATTTGACCACTTTCAATTTACCTTTGTGACCCTCCAATTCCTGTGTGTTATATATGTTGGGGGATCTCTGAATTTTGGGGAAGAGGAGTTCCAGCCTGGCGTGATCACTCCCCCTTCCCAATCCAGAGTAAGACTGGGACAAAGTAGGGTAAGAGATGATGAAATGAAGATGTAGTCTAAGGTTGATTGCAGAGCCCCTTGACGCCAGGTTGGTCCAGCCACTTCCACAGAACTACTTTTTTCACTCATCATGTCCAGGTCCCATGACTGGAAAAAATCCCATCATTGCTTGCCTTTCCGTATAGTACTTTGTTTAGTTTGGCCAGACCTCACATTCTTTGAATTAATACAGTCAGTATTCAGGTCCCCTGCAAAGATGATCTGTGCTCCCTCATATTTGCTCTTAGCCGTTGACAGTAGGGAGTGTAGGGATTCTATGAAGTCTTGGAGTTTTGACCTAGCAGGGTTCCAGTAGACGTTAACCAGTATTAGGGTAAGCCGAGAATCATTCGGTCCCATCTCTGCTTTGCAGGCTTGAATGCCCACCATGTTGTTGCATAGTGGAACGATTTCTTTGACAGTAGAGTTTTTGGTTGCTATTAAAAGGCCTCCTGCTGGTCTCCCTTTAAGTTTTTGTGCGGCCGTAAGATTTTGTATTGTAAAGCCTTCTATTTCAATGGGATTAACCAGCCATGTTTCCTGAAGCAGCATGATGTCATTCTGTTGTAAA
The DNA here is from genome assembly GCF_040938575.1 of Ambystoma mexicanum. Classification (NCBI taxonomy): domain Eukaryota; kingdom Metazoa; phylum Chordata; class Amphibia; order Caudata; family Ambystomatidae; genus Ambystoma; species Ambystoma mexicanum. The sequence continues at coordinate 1,611,362,837 of NC_090937.1, forward strand.
AGAGTATTTTTCAGCTGCTTTTATCTCAAGAAACTCGGCCCTCTGGTGTTCCAGGAAATTAATCTGAGACCCCTTTGTCTAAAGACTGTACTGCTCCTCGCCTAGTTTCAGGAACATTTGTGTGACAATTTCTGGGATTCTTGCTAACAGGTTCTCATTTAATTCAGGCCCGGGTGAAACTTTGGTTTGGGGCTCTCTTGTCGCTCTGGTGGTGCCCATAGAGGAGGATGCGTCCTCCACTCCTGTCTGTTTAGGACCTGTGCAATTGCCATACCTTCCTTCCTCCTCTGATTCAAATACCCGAAGACCTTCTTTAGCTAGATCGTGTTTGTTAGTGATGAGGGCCTGTTGCGCCCTTCTAGAAGTGAGGGATATTTCCACGAAGAATTTATCTCTCCTGCACTTATGGGGGAGCAGTACTATTTTCTTTCCAGTTTCTCTCTGCTATCATCCTGAGGAGGAATTGCAAGATTTATGAATTTCCCTAATCCATTCCGACAATCAACTTTAATAATTGTGGCTCTTGGTGGAATTGCTTCTTGGGCAGCTATTAAGGGAGCAGCACTGGTGAGAGCGGAGGAAGAGCCTGTTTTCCCCATCGGTTTTAAGAAAATTGGCGCTAATTTTATAGCAACTTGTTTTTCCTCCAATTTACCCACATTTGCTTTTCCCTTATTCGATTTTTGTTTCAGAAATATTGGGGCAATTTTGATGTTTGTATGGGCTGATTTTTGATTTTTGTTGTTAAGGGTCTGCAGATGGGGATGTTATAGGGTCTGTTTGCATACTAAAGTTTAAAGTTTGAATTTTGATGACACTGGGACCTTCCTTGCAATTTAGGCCTGCTTTTTTCTTCCCTTTTTCCCCCGGTACACGCTTATTGGCTTGTGAAGTAAGCGAATTTGTGGTCTGAGAGGAATTGGAAAGGCAGGGCAGCTGTGCTAGTTTCCGCTGTCTTTTCACCAGACGGAGTGGTCAGATTTTTCAGAAATGTGTTCTTTCTGTTTTTTTAGGAACATTATTTCTCTGGTTCTTTGATTTCTTTGTATTTTTGTCATGTAAAGTATAGGGAATTATCTCTTTGGACCTGCCCCCTTTTTTCCTTTTTGCCACTTTTTGCTTGGGATCTCATTCTGGTTTTGGGAGTTTTGTATTTCCAGAGGGAGCTTCTTTAAAAGTTCTTGAGTTGTAACACTGCTTTTTGCTCCCTCTTTCAGTAGATTATGGATTTGGGCAATATCTAACCCTTGTTTGACACCCTCAATTTGAGTTTCTTTCAGAATTGGGATCAAAATTGCGTTCATGATGTTGTTTGTGGTGACCAGTGCTGATTCATTCTTCGAGATTTCATGTGACATCTCCAAGAGGAGACCCGCTTGTGTTTGTACCTCAGTTTTAAGAAGGTCAAATACTGAGACCAAAGAATTTAAAACAAAGCTCAAAGCTGCCAAAGTACTTTCTCCTGGTGGGGGAGATCTTTCAGAAAAGATTGCTGTTGGAACTTCCAATTGGTCTTGGTGGATTGGCAAGCTTGCCCTATTATCTTGAATGGTATTTACGGGCGTTTGATTATTTTCTTCACTCTCTATTGATGGGGTATTTTCCAAATTCGTATGATCGTGGGAGGGTGGCTGCCAGATGGAATCGATAATGTCAACCAGGTCGTTGGCACTCTTGTTTCTTTTTCTGCAGAAGTGGTCATTGATTCTGCTCTGAATCTTTCGTGTCGTCAGGGTATACTCCAGCCCTCGTTTCCAAACTTTCTGGATATGGAGGTTTGGGAACAACCCCTCAGGGGTTTGCTGACTCTCTATATTACTGAGAGCATAGTTGGTAGCACATACCGGCAGAGCTATAACAGGGTCAAGAACGGTAGATGCCCCCTGCCCAGCCTCGCTCCCTGCCTCCAGATATGACCCATCCTGTCCAGCCATCTCTTCCTCAAGAGGTGAACTCCGTAATCTCATTAAGGGTCTCGAACAAGAACAAATGCTTAAACAATTAGTGGAGAAGCTTTTGAATTTGTTTACCTTTTTGGTGCGGCCCCAGTGCGCCAAACAGTCGCTTAACAGTCCCTGGGCTTAACTCCTACCGGGCTTAACGCCGCAAGGGTGGTAGCCTTCCTCCTTTGAAGCGGCCCGTAGTCACATGACCGGGTCACGTGTCCCTCTCGCCCCGCCTCCTCCAGGAAGCGCGATGTTGCGACGCCGGCAAGAGGCCCCTGTTGCTCGCAGTGCCAGGCACACAGAAATCAGCCTCTGCACAAAAAGAGTTCACCTTGCAGAGCAAGTAGCACACAGTGCGGTCGGCAGCCTTCCTCCTTTGAAGCGGCCCATAGTCACGTGACCGGGTCACGTGACCGGGTCATGTATCCCTCTCGCCCCACCTCCTCCAGGAAGCGCAATGTTGCGACGCCGGCAAGAGCCCAATGTTGCTCGCAGTGCCAGGCACACAGAAATCAGCCTCTGCACAAAAAGAGTTCACCTTGCAGAGCACATAGCACACAGTGCGGGCGGCAGCCTTCCTCCTTTGAAGCGGCCCGTAGTTACGTGACCGGGTCACGTGTCCCTCTCGCCCCGCCTCCTCCAGGAAGCGCGATGTTACGATGCCGGCAAGAGCCCAATGTTGCTCGCAGTGCCAGGCACACAGAAATCAGCCTCTGCACAAAAAGAGTTCACCTTGCAGAGCACGTAGCACCTCACATACTCCCCATCAAGGAAAGACTTCTCGAACTAAAAACTTTGCAGCGCAAGTGGCATCAGGGTGTGTACAGGACCTGCTTCAATCCATCTCAAAAAGGCGAACACCACCACTATCATATACCTATATTCACTACATACCTGCAGCATATCAACATAGTCAATATGTAACTGCTGAAAAGGACTGTTTGGTCGAGGAATCACTCCCCTGAGTGTCCGCAGTGTATGCCCGCGGTAAACATTTGACATAAGATGCAATTTACGGTTTATAGTGAAAAGGTCGAATTTAAAAAAGTCGAATGTCAAAATCTCGAAAAATAAATCTCGAAAAAAAAGGTCGCTTTTTTTTCTGCCATTTTTTATTTAAAATAGGAGGGTTCCCCCCTCAACCCCCAAAACCCCCTTTTTTTTTGTTTTACCCATTTTTTTTATTCCCGGACCCCAAAATAAATATATAATTAAAAAAGAGGGAATTCAACTTTTTCGAGATTTATTTTTGGAGATTATTGTCATTCGACTTTTGTTTTCGAGATTTTGACTGGATACCACAATTTACTACATAAATGGCAACGTGTTCTAACAGGTATGGAAAGAGCCAGTCCTCTGCAATAGCTGCTGCAAGGCATTCCCTAGTTACATGCACAGGATAGCGTAGCTGTTCAAGCGCTACCATTAATAAGGCTACAGGCAACACTGGCTTTCCAGTGCTCTCCTGTCACCACAATGCTTCAGAGGGGGATAAAGAACACCCCCTTCATTTCCATGAGTCTTGCTCTTCCTGTGGAGCACTGCCTTGAACCTCCATTAACAGTGTTCTTGACAAATTATGAAACCCCTCATTTACAATCATATTTGTGACTACTTTCTCTTTTACATTCAGAGTATCAAAACTTGAAATATCTGGTGAATATGCAACCCTTTTGACCTCTTTGTCTGCGGCTTCGTTCACGCGTGAGATAAAGTGAGATAAAGTCAGTTAAACTATTGCAATAGATATTGGGAATTGTAGTGCCTTAATAAGCCTGTCCAATAATGCTGCGTGTTGCACTGGAGTGCCGTCTACTCGGAGGTAGCCCCTTCTTTTCCAGCGCACTAGCCCTGCATGCACGGTTGACGTCACATAGGCAGAGTCACTGTACACCGTCACTTCCTGCCCTGCATGTTTCTCAAGCGTGACAATAAGCGTCACCATTTCTGCTGCTTGCGTCTAAAAGTGAGACGGTAGTCTTGCACTTGCTACCACTTCAAATTCCCCATTAGGTATGTGCCTTACCACAGCTGAACCTGAATGCCTTTCCCCATCAGTTTGATCAATTTTTGAAGACCCATCAAAAAGAAGAACCTCCACTTCTGCTAGCACATTCTCCTTCACTCTTGGAATATCATCCTATAACTCCTCGTAGTTAGAGAAATCGTGCACATGCTCTCCCACTGCCACGGGCTCAGCTACAAAAGTGGCAGGGTTCACTATTTTACACCTGACTACTTTGATTGCTGGATTCGATATGACTACCTCATATGCAGAAGCCCTCTGAGATGTGAAGGTACCCTTAGGCTTCTAGGAAACGGCATGCTCAACAAACAACGTCATAGAACACCCCACCAAAATGCAGGTAGCCTTCTGAAGCGAGTGCCAGCAATTGTTCGCAAGGAATGTGCCCTCTCATAACTGGATCTAAAATCCCACTCTAATACGCCAGAGCGTCTTACCCTAGTGTAGTGCTCTACGTAAGCACCGCTGTCATAATTATCCCATTTGTGTTCAAAAATAAAAAAGAACTCCTCAGAATAGTTGGGAATTCCTAAAACTGGAGCTGGACAAATTGCTTTCTTCAATTCTTCAAACCCTCCCTCCATTTCCTCAGTCCATTCTATTTTTTCCTTACTCACTAATGCTTTCTTCGGAGCCTGCAAAAGGGGTCTTGTCTATGAACGATAATCAAATACCCATGCTCTAACATAGTTGCCCAATCCCAAAAACTGCTGCATTTGCTTTATGGTGTGCGGTTTTGATGTTTTCATAATCGCCTCAGCTCTTTCAGGTGTAGCTTTCTTCCTCTCATGTTAGATTAACTGACCTATGTACAACACCTCTTCTTGACAATATTGCAACTTCTCCTTGCCCACTTCATAGCCCTTGTCTGCTAGAATGATCATTAGCTGAATCGAGTCTTGCGCCCACTCATCTTCTGTCATGCTACAAAGTAAAATGTTATCTACGTACTGCAGCACATCACTTTGCAAATCAATGTTGCTTAGGTCCATCTGCAGGATCCTATTAAAGATCGATGGAGACTCACAGTACTCTTGTGGAAATCGAGTGCTCTTTAGCTTAGTCTGACAAAACATGAATGACGTAAGGTCTTGGGAGTCCTTATGCGATGGGATTGAGAAAAATGCATTTTTGAGGCTAATCACCATGAAATATCATGCCTCTGCTGGGATACTTTATAACCTCGTCACCGGATTCGGAACTAAAGGAAACGCTGCTTCTACAATCTGGTTTATTGGCCTCATATCCGGAATTAGTCTCCACAACTCCCTTTCAAATTATTCACAGGATACATGGCAGTTTTAACAAGTGACTCTAACGTCACTAAGATACCCTGTTCCCTCATGGCTGATATAGTCTTAAAAATAGCACCAGCCGCCTCTCAAGACATGGGGTACTGTCTTGCTCGAGGTAAAATTGCTCCGGGCTACAGCTTAATCTTAACCTCCCCTATCCCCTTCAGTAGGCCTACATCATAGAGGCCTGTAGTCCATAAAGAGGTTGGCACTTTTTCCAAATCCTCATCAAAAAATGTTGGGCGCTGCCGCACTATCATCATTCACTGTGGGACCTCTCTTTTCTCTATTCGGATCCAATATGTAATACTCATCTCGAATATTACTTCATCATCTGACGGATCATTTCTGAGCATATCCTCATCAGTGATGTCAGTCAAATTATACCCTTCAACAATGGCAAGCACCGTTCTCCATGGACTGTACTAGTCATCGATTCATTCGAGCATGGCCAATTCCCCTTGCACTATGGCTGCATTGAAACCTAGGGGAATAGTTTGTCCCCCCTCTTCATCTATAGGTATCTGTGGCCTGAACAGGAACTCATCAGGTATTCTCATAATCTTTCCCACTAAGCCGGGAATCCTTGTCAACAAAATGCATACTCCATAAAGAAAGACTTCTGGCTATAATGGCATTCCTCCCAGAGCCATTTGCCCTGTAAACCCCAATATAAATTCTACCATGTTTAGATAATGTATCCCTGAAGTGGAACACACTATGCCTTCATCAGTAAAAGCAATCGTCATATTTAGCTTTGTCATAAAATCTCGGCCCAGAATATTAACCAGTGTCTGCCTTCAATACAATAATGGAACAGACATGTCACACTCTCCTATAGAGACTGATAATTCCTTAGTAAAAGGAACTCTGCTTGTAGCTCCAGGGAAGCCTTGCGTATTCATGGCATTTCCCGAGAAATGAATATTTTCCCTCTCGTATACATGAACGAGTTGCACCTGTGTCTACTAAAAAAGAAAAAGATTTGCCTTCTATGGTAACATCAACCCTTGGTTCCTCTTGGGGGTCTGGTGTTACCGAAAGTATTGAACACATGATGTCGCCCTGTGAGCTGTCCTATTGTGAATACATGCTTATCCCTGTACCCGTAAATGGACTTCCTCCCACCATAGTGACACCCCTACTCTAGGTGTCAATAACTGTCCCGCCATCTAACAGGAGGATCACAAAGTTTCCTGTGGAGAGCGGCCGATATAGAACTCTTGCAAGAATATATCATGCCCACAATGTTTCCTCCAGGAGCCACAACACCACGCAGCGGAACTGGCACCAGGTGGCGGGGTAACGTCACCATCGTCATTCATCGTCCAGATCGTTGGATTCAGCTTTAACATGGATACACTTGCCAGCATTTCTCGCATGTCCCCGGACCCGCCTGAATTCAATCCACACACATACACAAACGCAAACATCATGACCAGGGTCTGAAAAAAAAATGGCAAAGGCGACCAAGATATCAATGGAGTACATCACTTGCATAAATAACATTTGTCAGCTGGAATATGAGTCCACTTCCTCTTCCCTGGTTCCATCACAAGAACCACTTGGTTCTCTCCTGCTGCAAGTACATGTTCCGTAACCAGCAAACCACTAGGTTTCTCGACCCAGACTTTTGCTCGGAGAACCATTTTGTCTGATGAGCCAAAACCTCTGTCCCCACGTGTAGTTATCACAGTGGGTGGCTCTCCCTTTTTTTTTTACCATAGACACTTTTACAGGTACAATGATTAACTGCACCATCCTATAACCCTTATGGGTGGGTAGCATGTTCTCTCCACTATTAATCAGCATTACTTTTATTTCCCCTTGCTAGTCAGCATCAACAATCCCTCCCAATACCTGGATTCCTCTTAAGGCTAACCCAGACCTAGGGTCAATTAAACCTATATGCTCTGATGGAATTTGTACTCCGATTCCTATGTCAATTACACCAATTACCCTTGGTTCCAGTCTAATTTCTCCCCTTGCATGCAAATCCACCCCTGCAGACTCGGTGTGGCTCGATAAGGTAATAGTGCTCCAGGTGACATTTCACAATACTTGTTTTTTGTTTTTTTTCATTAGAAAGTTGGCGTAGTTGTCATTTCAACTTTTTCATCATTATTAGTACATTTTGCAATTCACTTTTTCAAGTCAGTTAATTAATAGTAAGATCAATGCATTATCATTTGAAATATCAGCAATTATTAGACTGTTACATTAATAAATAGTTACAAAAAAGATCATTAAAATCACAATCCACAATTAATATCATTAGAATCAGCTATAATCACATTATAGTCGCGGAATAATGCTAAAGGAAGGTATATTCATATTAATCTAGCACAGTTAGTATATCTAAATAATTAAAACAATATACTGAAACACTGAAATGAATAAAAACAGCTATTGTATCATTATAATGAAGATGTATTATTTTCATATAGACTCATATTAATAATACTTGTAGTTTCAGTGGTCAGTGCACCTAAAGACATTCCATTTTTATGTTGTTGTTAATAGGTGTCTCTTAGTGTGTGACCTTGGCTATTATTGTGGGCATTCTAGGCTTCTGATCATTTCAATGCTAGCAGAAATTGAATAGAGTGATATTCAATTAAATGCTATTTGCATTAAATATATGAGTCCCCATTTGTTTTTTAGTTAATAGCTTAAAATGTTGAAAATGCTTATAAAAAGCTGATGTTCTAGCTTCTTGGAGAAAAGGACATTCCATGAGAAGATGCTGTAGAGGTTCACACATTTTGGGTTTTTGGCAATATCTGCACGACGAATCCATATTCCTATGTGGAATCAGAAAAATACAATATTACGGCTGTTACACCGAGCAAGGGAAAATACACCGACACAGGCTTATAAAGATTCCCAGAATCTTTATTACAAAACTGAACAGTATTCAACAAAGTACACAAATAGCTATTTGGCCGTCAATACATCACAGAGACCACCAGCAGGGTTCAATGTGAGCAGTGACAGAATTTCCTAGCCGGACATCGACGCATTTATACAATTTGTAAAATGATGTCCAGCCCTCTTACAGGTTAATCATACACTGAACTAGGGTCGCGCCAGGTTCACCTTCCTAATTTACATATCTTGTGCATGAGGTTTACTTTTCAATACATTTACTAACACACTCCATTATTCTTTAATTTAACATTTACACTCTTTACATGCTGGTTTAATACAGACCAAACAAATGTTTCACTTATTATATTTGGATAGCATTACTGTCCTTATACACGTGTAGTTTAACTTTGCTAATTCAAGTAAACCCCTGCTCCCGAGGTCAACAAAGGACAAGGTCTACATGACCCTAACATATAGCCTGAGGGCAGGTTGGACATTAACTCCCCTACATAGGTTGGAAAGGTTAAGGCAAGAACAAGGACACATGAGACGGCCATTTTAGATTACAGGGTGACTTTGTATAAAACCCCAAAATGGCGGTTTCTAACCTAAAATGGAGGCTTGATTCAAGATGGCGGCTTACATCAATTTCTAAGGTCAAGACCTTGCCGTAGAGAGTTATTCGCGTACATTTTTAAGCAACTTGGAGTAGGCCAATATACATACAAATTGTTAGTAATAAGAGGCATAATTTAATATCCGGTTTGACAAACCCTCCTTTTGGCCTATGCCAAGTGCTAACACTACTTCTGATTTGCTTGCAAGTAACTCCATACGTCATCGTCCATAACCCCGAATCATTGTCGGACATATCTATTGCCATTAGGTCTGATACCAGAGTTTCTTTCAACACATACTCTTTGGAGAGCTCCTTTGGGGCGTATATTTTATTTCCTAATACACTTGTTGCTTGCGCGCAACATCCCCCTAATACTGAGCATATACCAGGGAGACACTGTATACAACAACAAAGAAACAGAAAATTTCCCGAGATAATCAACAGGGCCGAGAAGAACTTCCATCCCCATGACCATAGGAGGTCCCAAAACCATGTACCAAGTCCCCAGTTTCCCTCAGGAACATGTACTTCTGAACTAAGAACATGTAGATTTTGGATCGCCCTAAAGATCGTTGGAGAGGGGTCTGGAACGTAAATGCAGCAAGTGGACCCAACTAATTTACATACTCCTCCTCGCTCTGCCAGGATGACATCTAATGCCATCCGGTTCTGAAGAGCCACTAATCTTATCGCTCTCTGCTCTAACGTCATATTATAGAGTATGTCAGTGGTCCGATTGATGGTTCTCTCCAATACTCTCGCTAGTCCCCTAATATCTTCTGAATTTGTAATTTGCCCAAAAAATGGCACAAAGGATTTCATAATATCTCCTAGAGTTTGCGCTGGAGTATCCCCTTTTACACCTCGTCGTGGACGAGTCTTTGAAATTTCTGTAGTACTGGCAATAAATACCCCAGGTAATAGAATCCCTAAATAACAGGTTCCTTGCCAATCCCTGGGCAACCATGGAAATGCCACATTACCGCAAACAAAATAGACAGGTTCGCCTACGTATAGAGGTCTGTTTTCACTAGTCAAATTTGCAACATTGGCGCACTTTCTAAAACTACCCATTGACCGTGTTCCATTCCTCTGTATGCAGAAGGATATTGAATCGGGGCTATGATTAACAGAATAAGATGGAGGCGTGGCATCCTTATTGCCTATAGGAGCCATTTTGAAAGAGATTAAAGACTGAAAAGGACGAGACAATCTATCAGAGGCCCTAACAGAAGCAACGTTTGGCTTACTTCTATTTGCAAAAAGCGAGCATACCAGGGGCATCAAAACATTTTTTCAAAACTATTTAAATTTGTACCATCAAAGTTCCCTCAGATGCTGTCATTCCATCGACCAAAAAACAGTGCTCTAAGAGAAGCGTAACAGGCAGTTGTCAGAGGCAAAGGGTAAATATACCAACCTAGCCCCTTATCCCAATGTTGCGGTAGATGTGTACAGATCCAGCAATTGGTCTTATTAAAAATTGCATGAGTGGCATTCATTATTAACAATAGGGTATTATTCTGATATTTCCGTCTATGCAAAGAATCCCTAGGCGACAAAGTATGCAATTGCACAGAAGGAGTGGGAATCACAGATACATTTTCAATAGGTAAAAAGTCCTCTAACAGATATGCTTCTTCCAGATACCATAACCCAAACCCAAAAGTCATTACAAATCCAGTAATTATCACGAGAAGGCAACAATACACTTTGGGGGTACCCTTACATACTTGATCATTGTCTCTGCTAGTCACATTTTTATCTAAAATTTCAGTACAAGTGGTAGCGGGTGCAGGCATTGTAGTCTTCAATCGAAAAAACACCAATTGTTTGTTTGCTGGCGACTCCAGTCGCGCATCTTCTTAATGTCTTTCCCACAACCCTTAGCCAACAGAATCTTCCCGTACAATCGGGCCAAAAGGCAAGCCCTCAAATGATTTTCTCAATCGCACAGTCAGACCATGCTGTACGTTTACTTCCTTGGGCGCAAATTATATTTTGCAGTTTCTGGTGGGAACAAAGTGTCGTCACTTCCTCCTGGAAGTGGTGAACGGACGGAAATGGGATCAAGAAGGGATTGATCCGGAAGTTCCACTGTTGGGGAGTGTGGAGACAAGATGGCCGTTTTGTCCGGCCCTGCGGATTCTGAAACGGTCTCCGATTCTCCCTTGTTGGTTGTTGCTGTTTCAGGCACGCTAGTTACAGCAGTGGGAAGGGATTCTGTGTCTTCTGTATTGTGAGGCACGGGCTGTGGGATCCGTTTGGTGTGCGTCGCATGGATCCAGTGTTTACGACCTGCTACCCGTACGGCAGTCTGAGTGACCAGCAGGACTTGGTAGGGACCCCTCCACCGAGGTGCAAGGCAAGACGACCTCTCAAAAACCTTTGTGAGGATTGAGTCCCCCGGTTATAGACTGTGACCAGGACCCTCGTAGTGCACAGGTAATGCCTCTCGCACCTGGTGATAAATTGAAAACAGATTTTTAGTCAACTGGTTACAGTAGTCTCAAAGAAGCACATTTTCTATATCCCGTAGTGAGCGACTTTTTGGCATACCCCAAATATTAGCAGGTCTCCCCATTACCACCTCAAAGGGAGAGAGCCCAGTCTTAGTTTGAGGGGTTGTTCTCATCGATAGTAACACGATCGGTAAGGCGTCCGGCCATTTTAGCATGGTGCCAGCACACGTCTTAGCGAGTTTGTTCTTTATAATGCCGTTGTGCCTTTCCACTAATCTGGCACTCTGGGCATGTATAGCTGAATGGAACCGCTTGTCAATCTATAACCCTTTGCAAATTTGTAGGATTACAGTGGCAATAAAGTGTGGCCCATTATCAGACCAGATGACTCTCGGCAGCCCGAACCTAGGAAAAAACTCTTTCAACAGAGTTTTTGCCGTGGTTATGGCCATTGCATCCATAACCGGGAAGGCCTCAACCCACTTACTAAAGGCACAAATAACAACCAATACATATTTAAGATTGTTACACCGTTCCATTTCAATAAAATCAAAGTAAATAACCTCAAACGGGATGGAAGGTGGAGCGAAACTTCCTCTAGGAGTCGAGGTACCTTTTCCTACATTTTGCTGCAAGCAAACCATGCAGTTCTGAACAAAACGCTCGCAGTTTTGAAAATCTTATCATTGGCCCATACACTGTGTAGCATTTTTGTTAATTTCCGCGCACACACATGTGTCGGACCATGAGCCATAATAACCATCATTGTAATGTAGGCGTCAGGGAGTAACCATTTCCCTTCAACATAGTCTACCCAACACCCATCATCATCCAATCTCCCTGCACCCTCGATCCATCTCTTAGTTTCCTCTATGGTAGCATCTGTTTGTATATCTTTTACAGCATCGATACTTTCACCCAAACTGCAAACATTTACAATTTCTTTTACAGCGTACATTTCTGAACTGAAATCAGTGGCAGTTTGTTTAGCTATCTGATCGGCGAAGGCATTCCCTTTTCCTACATCATCTGTAACTTTTTGATGTGCTGAAAATGTTATGATAGCTAACTGAACAGGGAGTGCAAGTGCTGAAAGCAATCGCACTATTAAAGTGCCGTGCTGGATTTTTGTTAAGTGCGATGTCAAGAAACCTCGTTCTTTCCAAAGTCCACCGAAATTGTGGGCCACCCCAAAGGCATACTGACTGTTCACTGTACACACTTCAGAAAGCTCACAAGCTCGAGTTAACGCTATAATTTCTGCGGCATGCGCAGAGTTATGCATAATTCTTTTAGTTTCCACAACCGTGCTTAAAGTAGTGACAGCATAATCAGCCGTGGATGTACCGTCTGGAAGTTTAAAAAAATAGCCATCACAAAATAGCTCTCCTTGAGGGCTATTCAAAGGCGTGTCTTTCAAATCGATTCTGCCTTTAGTCTCTTGTTCTGTCATATAAAGGCAATCGTGTGATGTGTCATCATCATCAACAGTATTTTGTGAGACAGGTAAAAGTTCAGCCGGATTTAATACGCAACACCTCTGAATTTGAATGTGGGGGGCAAACAAGATCAGTTCATATCTTGTCAATCGTGCAGAAGTGAGGTGTTGCGTTTGAGTTCTATTCAATAGAATATCTACAGAGTGAGGTACCATTAGGTTTAACGCATGACTCAGGACCATTCCCTCACCCTGTTTTACAGACGCAGCAGCAACAGCGCGCAAACATCTTGGCAAAGCGCATGCTACACGATCAAGGGTGGAGGAATAGTAGCCGCACGGCCTATTCTTCCCTCTATGTTCCTGCGTTAACACAGCCAAAGCACATCCATCACGTTCATGCACAAACAATACAAAGAACACAGCGCGGATTTGAGCAAATCAAATGCTGTCTGGTGTTCCAGAGTCCATGGCAATGGCAAAGAAATGCCCTTCTTTGTCAAAGCCAGCATTGGTTTAATCGTTAACGAAAAATTAGGGATCCACAATCTACAATAAGAAGCCATACCTAGCAAGGCTCTAACTTCCTTTTGCGTATTTGGGACAGACATACCAGAAATGGTCTTTATTCGTTCAGGTGTCAACCGTCTTGCCTCCTTTGACAGGAGGTAGCCTAAATAGACGACCTCCTGGCAACAATATTGGAATTTCTTAAGTGAAGCTTTGTGGCCATGTTTTGCTAGATGACAAAGCAACAACACAGTGCCTTTTTTACAGGCACTCTCAGAATCAGCAGCCAAGAGGAGGTCATCTACGTACTGCAGTAACGTGCAAGTAATAGGCAACTCCAGGGCATCAAGCTGCTCTTTCAATGCCCTACTATAAATACTTGGACTCTCAGTGTACCCTTGTGGTGCATGAGTGAATGTAAACGAGCGTCCACCTAAGGTAAACGCAAACAAATACCTGCTATCCTTGTGTATGGGAATACTGAAAAACACGTTTTTAAGATCAACAACGCTAAAATGAGTGGCAGAAGCCGGAATCATAGTTAGTATCATTGTGACATCAGGTACAATAGGAAATTGAGGAGCCACAATTTTGTTAATAGCACGTAAATCAATTATAAAACGAAAGGGAATCGCATTATCACCTTTTTTGTATACTGGCAAAATAGGGCTGTTACATATGCTACCCGTAATCTCCTCAATTACTCCACGATACACAAAATCAGAAACTATACATTTCAAAGCCTTTTCGCCTTCAACTGAGATCTTATATTACGGGATGCAAGGCAATTTTACTACATGTTTCAAAATCATTTTAACAGGTTCAATTTAGAGAATGCTCACATCATTATCATCAATTGCCCATAAGCATTCTGGAACATTACTAAATTCTGGCGGTAAAGGTCGAGTCAAAAACTGAGAGGCGAATGATTGCTGAGGTGAAATTGTTAGCCGAATTCCATCCGGAGAACAATGAATTACTGCGTGTAATGCCTTCAACAAATTTAGCCCCAGCAAGTTCTGCCCACAGTTTGTGGTAAGTAGAAATGGACACTGTTCCGTGAAGAGACCCAGTGTTATCGGTACCGGCAAAGAGACCGGACAAACTACAGGTGTGCCTGAAAACCCTACGGAAACGTTGGATTGCCCTGACAGTGGAATATTTGGAACCCGCGAATGATCAATGGAACATTTCTGTGCTCCTGTATCTACTAAAAATAGATGCTTCCTATTTCCCACCGCCATCTCAACGTAGGGGCCTTTCTGATGAACGGGAATAGGCGTAGGTTCCAAATCCTGCTTCGGGCAATCCTAGCAAAACAGAATATTACCAAAAGGAAGCTCTTCAGAGAGGTACGCGGCAGAAGGGTGATCAAAAATGTTTCTATTATCCACATTTGAAACTTGCTTATCTTGTGAAGGAGGTTACTGTGATTCTTGTGTTAACTGACCTCTGCCAGGGCCCCCTGTGCCTGGGTGACCTCTGGATCGTCTACTCATGTTCCCACATTACCTTTGCTGTAAGGTCGGACATTGTGCGCGCCAGTGGCCTTCCTGCCGGCAATAGGCACACTGGTTAATAGTTACCGGAGCCAAGGGCGCACTTCCCTGTGGAATGTACTGACCTCTAAATTGAATACAAGCTCTAGGGTTTCTAACAATCTGCTGCAATAAAACTTTAGTTTTCAAGTCACCCTTTTTTTTCTCAAGTTTCTCTTTTTCAGTATTTACACGATTTTCATAGTATTGAGCCATATGCAATACTTCTGATTAGGACTTTGCCTGCCAAGCGCTTTCAGAGGACATAATCTGTAACTGGATGTCAGGCAGCAATCCACGTACAAACTTGTCGACAAACAACCTTTTCCCTGACTCTGTGCCCAAGTCTTGTCCACTGAAATCCGAGAATACCTGCTCGAACCGATTGAAAAAATCGGTAGCACCCTCAGACTTTCCTTGGACACAGGCCGTAAACTTGTCCCAAATGATTCTTTTTTCTGGAACCATAGTTTTCAATTTTACAATAATTCTATCAGGCAAGGTTAATATCACTTGAGGTGGTTGTTCGCCAGCTGGTCTTTCTCTGTCTAGCCTAGTCATGTTATCCCATGTATCTCCCAACCCAGGTATGTTATCTATAGTCCTAATCTGCTTCCACAAATCAACTGGCAGGAGTACGGGAAATAATAGGTCAATATCACTTAAAGTGAATACCGACGACTGTAAGACCGACTCTATTTCTTTATAGAATCCGGTCTGATTTTTTCTTATATCAGGAATAGATTGCTTTATGGTGTTCACTTCCTGTCTTGAAAACGGGACGTGAACAAACTGTGAAACGTAATGTGCAGGAATTTCTCCGGCTACTATACCTCATGCAGCATCAGCCGCAATCTCAACTTTTGGGACAAATGTTGGAGGGACCTCTCTCATAGGCAACTCAGAAGTAGGCAGCTCCGAACGCTTACTAAGCAACAGAGCCAAATCAAGCGCTAAGGCAGTCGAAGAAGTATCAATCGAAAAAGCTCTCTTATAAACACTCAACAATTCTGCGGGACAACATATCTTTCTTCTTACACACTCATTCTGCAGGTGTTCTACCATCACCTGTATCACTTTCTTTTGCATTTCTAACGTATACTGACTATATGTGTCATATACTTCATCTGGAGTTATCGACATATCCGAAATCCATCTTATCGCGTCCTTTGTAAAATTCGTGCTTCCTCACCTTTTAATTCTCGATGAGGAGAAAACCGTTTCTAGAAGTACATAATACGTAAACTATGACCATTTACTTCCTCGTTCTGTAACTCTTCCAACTCCTTCCTATACTCAAAAATCCTCTCAACATGCTCATATACCTTCTCCGCAGTATATCTGCGCAACGCTAAGGCGTTCAAATCCCGTAACCCTTATGGGAAATCTACATCATTTAGTCTATTCCACATTACAAAATGAGTCCCTAATCCTTCGATAAAAACATTTTTCTCAGGCATATCTTTTAAATTTTCGAGTGTTGAAAAAACATCAGCTTGTTCACCCTTCTCCATACAATGTTTAGCCCATCAGTCAATTCACTTCTCTTGTCTGGGAACACAGTATTACGAGTCACAACCCTTGGTCTTGCTCCCTGGTCTACTACAAGCGATGCAGGATCACTTGGAAGAGGAAGAGTAGGCACATTCTGAATAACAACGGGTGAAGGGAAGGGGGCAGGCAAAGGGGCGACGGCTGGAAGAACAACAGGAAGAATAACAGGGAGGACCGGAGGAACTACAGGAGGGGGGACTACTACAGGAAGGGGCAAAGCGCCAGGAGGAGAAAGATATGGAGGTGGCGCGGAGGCATCGGGCATTCGTTCATGCAAAAGTTTATTAATCAATTCGTCTGACGTATGAAAATCTTTTGAAGGGTAGTTTTTCAATGCCTAATTGAAATGCCCTGTCCGTGTTCCTAACTGACTCCAATTGTTTATTTTGATCATATAACCGTGCCTTTTCGACACTCGTCATATGTCGATGCATATGTTTCTCTCTACTCTTTTGTTGCTGCAAAGCTTCTGTTTTCCAACTGTGCAACGCGTCAAATGCTGCAGGCCTAGCCTTTTTCTTTTCTAATACAGACTCTAAATATTCTATACGAGGGATTTCAAAACCACCATTGGTTGGCCACCGGAGATTAGAATTATGTCTGGTTTGTCTGTGCCAAATGTCATTAAATGCTATACTACCAAAGCCTTTCTTACAGTACATAGTACATGCGGTGACCCCTCCTGTGGTGCGGGACGGCTATCTTCCAAAGATTGTCTGTTGCTGCGGAAAAATGCCCTAAAGCAGGCAGACAATTTCCCAGGCATATCAAAGTTCTGGTGTTCCCTGGTTAAATAATTGTGCTCGCGAGTACAATGCTCCAAATTCAAATTTGTCAGGATTAGATTAAGAATCGGGACACGATTCACCTGACCAAAGGACCGGGAGGCCCGATCGGGTTACTAGGGACAATGCAAGGGACCCACGTGTCTGGTGATTTTCGGCAAATTTACCCACCTCAAATATATGAACCCTCGTCAAGACGTCGTCTCGGGCTACAGCTCACCGTCCAGGGATCGGATTGTGCAGTTTCGTTGAGGAATTCACTTCTCGTCTAGAGTGGCTGGTTCTGTTGGCACCGTCCGATCCCGGTCCGATAGCCGAGCCAACCTTTAACGAGACAAAGTCAATCTTGAGGGTCCCTATTCGGGCGTCATCTGTGGAATCAGAAAAAATACAATATTACGGCTGTTACACTGAGCAAGGGAAAATACACTGACACAGGCTTATAAAGATTCCCAGAATCTTTATTACAAAATTGAACAGTATTCAACAAAATACACAAATAGCTATTTGGCCGTCAATACATCACAGAGACCACCAGCAGGGTTCAATGTGAGCAGTGACAGAATTTCCTAGCCGGACATCGACGCATTTATACAATTTGTAAAATGATGTCCAGCCCTCTTACAGGTTAATCATACACTGGGCTAGGGTCGCGCCAGGTTCACTTTCCTAATTTACATATCTTGTGCATGAGGTTTACTTTTCAATACATTTACTAACACACTCCATTATTCTTTAATTTAACATTTACACTCTTTACATGCTGGTTTAATACAGACCAAACAAATGTTTCACTTATTATATTTGGATAGCATTACTGTCCTTATACACGTGTAGTTTAACTTTGCTAATTCAAGTAAACCCCTGCTCCCGAGGTCAACAAAGGACAAGGTCTACATGACCCTAACATATAGCCTGAGGGCAGGTTGGACATTAACTCCCCTACAGAGGTTGGAGAGGTTAAGGCAAGAACAAGGACACATGAGACAGCCATTTTAGATTACAGGGTGACTTTGTATAAAACCCCAAATTGGCGGTTTCTAACCTCAAATGGCTTGATTCAAGATGGCGGCTTACATCAATTTCTAAGGTCAAGACCTTGCCGTAGAGAGTTATACGCGTACAATTTTAAGCAACTTGGGGTAGGCCAATATACATACAAATTGTTTGTAATAAGAGGCATAATTTAATATCCGGTTTGACACCTATATTGCCCAAATGTTGCTGGCCTAGCTTTTGTTGGCCATAAGTTGAATCGTAATCGCAATATTGCCATAGCATACACTGTATCTGGAAATTTAGAAAAATACGTTGGAGTTGATGTATAGACTTTTGTATAAAGGCTTCCGTTTTGAACATGGCATAGGTACTACACATTTCCCACGTATGAATCCAATCCCATCTCCAGAAATTCCATTTGGCTTTGTCAGGATCATCTCTCAACAAGTCTATGGAGATGTCGGCCTCTTGCAGTATATTCCTATAGTGATTTTTCCATACATGGAGAGGGCCTGTATTTGCAGTTAGTGGAGCTGTTTTTAATACAGGAAACAGATTTGATGCGGTCGCTACAGAACTCAAGCATTTCCGTAAACTGCTAAATACTGCCATGCAACAATGGATGCTAGAGAGATAAGACCAAGTTCAAATCTAATAATTGGCGTCGGAACATCCGATGGTAGAGTAAAAAAGAATTTCCAAAATAATCCCTCAAGGGTATCCAATTTTTACGATTTAGAGGGGTGTTTTTGATTGTGCTCAATATGAAATTATAGACACTACTTTCAATCTGTAAAAAAATCATTATTTGCTTATGAGTATATTGGCCATATTTACTCTGAAGGGCTTTTCCTTGAGCGGCTCGAAATGTCATTCTATTTGTTAATTCATTTTTATAAGGTTGGTCTGACGGATGATTATTCAGGTTAACGCCTAGATGTTTATAAACAGAGACTTGTGTTACAGTGTCTTTCACTAACTTCCAGCTGACCTTGTAGCCTGTTTAAGATGGGTGGTGATGAAAGATTAGAACACTGGATTTAGCAGCACTATTGATAGACAAATGGTTCACGTGAGCATAATTACCTAGGACAGTTCATTTTCTTTGTAGTCCTACTGGGGTTTTATCTAAAATCAGTAAATTGTCCGCATGCAAGAGCCACTCAATCTCAGTTGATCCCAATTTCGGTGGATAGGTTCTACTGTTTGAAAAGCTCCGGCCAGGTCATTGATATCAAAATTAAAAAATATAGAATGCATCCTTGCTTTAATCGTACATTTTCTAAAATTGATCTTGAGGGCATTTCATCAGTGGTACGTTTAACTTTGACTGAAGTATCTGTGTAAAATTGCTGAATAAAATAGGTAATATAGGGAGGACAGTTTGCATTTGATAGCTTTCTCCAGAGGTGTTCACGAGAAACTGTGTCAAAAGCCCGCCTAAAATCGATTCGAGGGAGGAAGACTGGTTGTTTAGTTGCAAGCACCTGTTTTTTTAACTGCAGATAACATTGTTAGATTTAAAACCATCCCTACTCCCTTTATAAAACCAGACTGATGCCAGTCTAATCAGCATGCCACCAGATATATCCTTCATGAGGCATTGGAACGCAGCTGAGGTGATGCCAGTCTAGATGGAATGCAATCAACAACTCCTTCTTGATGTACTGGAATGCATGCGAGACTGATTCCAGTCTAATAGGCATGCCACCAAACAACACCATCATGAGGCACTGGGAAAGCAGCTGATTCCAGCCTAATTAGGATGCCACAAAAAACCTACTGTATTAGGCACTGAAATGCAGCTGAAGCTTATGTCAGTATAATCATTTTGCCACCAAACAACACCTTCATGAGGCACAGGAACGCAGCTAAAGCTGATGCCACTCTAATCAGCATGCCACCAAACAACTCGTTGATGAGGCACTGGAACACAGCTGAGGCTGATGACAGTCTAATCGGCATGCCACCAAACAACTCTTTCTTGAGGCACTGCTATGCAGCCTAGGCTGATGACAGTTTAAATAGCATGCCATCAAAAACTCCTGTATGAGGCATTGGAACACAGCACAGGCTGATGCCAGACTAATCAGCATGCCACCAGATAACTCCTTCATGAGGCACTGGAACGCAGCTGAGGCTGATACCAGTCTAATTGGCACCCCACCAAAAAACTCCTACATGAGGCTTCAGAATACAACTGAGGCTGACGCCAGCCTAATCAGATGCTTCCAAACAACTCCTTCATGAGGTGTTGGAAAAGAGCTGAGGCTGATGCCAGTCTAATAGGCATGCCACCAAACAACACCTGCATGAGACACAGGAACACGGCTGAGGCCTGCCTAATAGGCATGCCAGTAAACACATACGGCATGATGCACTGGAATGCAGCTGATGCTGATGCCAGTCTAATCACATGCCACCAAACAACTCCTTGATGCGGCACTGGAACACAGATGAGGTTGATGGCAGTCTAATTTTCATACCACCAAACAACTCCTTCATGAGATACTGGAATGCAGCGGAGGCTGATCCCAGTCTAATAGGGATGCTACCAAACAACACCTGCATGAGGCACTGGGAAAGCAGCTGATTCCTGCCTAATAGGCATGCCACCAAACACCTATTGCATTAGAAACTGAAATGCAGCTGAAGCTGATGCCAGTCTAATCAGCATGCCACCAAACAACTCCTTGATGAGGCACTAGGACACAGTTGAAGCTGATGGCAGTCTAATCGTGTATGCAGTCTTTTCATCTACACATTTTCAATGAAGAGCCTTTCCATCGAAAATTGTTCCCTGAAACATGTTTCCATCGAAAAGATGTTTCAATGAAAATCTTTCGGTGGAAAGGCCCTCGGTAGAAAATAGATGTATGTGTGTTTGGGTGGGGATAGGGATATGGGATAGGGATACATTTTCAAAACGGGGGTTTGGGTGGGGGTCCAGTGCTGGAATACATTGGAAGCGACTTCAGCACTGGACAGCTCCCTCTAACTAGTTTAGTATTAGCGAGTGTCAGAGAGTGAAATCATTTTATTTTTATTGGGGAGGTTTGGGGGTAAATAGATACATGCCTTCACTATCTGATACTCGCGAATACTACACTAGTTAGAGGGAGCTGTCCAGTGCTGAAATACATTGGAAGCAACTTCAGCACTGGACAGCTCCCTCTAACTAGTTTAGTATTAGCGAGTGTCAGAGAGTGAAATCATTTTATTTTTATTGGGGAGGTTTGGGGGTAAATAGATACATGCCTTCCCTATCTGATACTCGCGAATACTACACTAGTTAGAGGGAGCTGTCCAGTGCTGGAATACATTGGAAGCGATTTCAGCACTGGACAGCTCCATCTAACTAGTGAAGTCATTTTTTTTATTAGGGGTCATGGCGGGGGGTGGGGTGGGTGCAAGGGACACCCAGCTAGGGCTCAACACAATTCTAACCGGCATGCCAACAAACTACTCCTTCATGAGGCACTAGGAACATAGACGAGTCCAATGCCAGTCTAATTGGCATGCCACCAAACAACTCCTGCATGAGGTATTGCAACGCACCTGAGGCTGATTCCTGTTTAAGCGCCATGTCACAAATTTGGAATGCACCAAAGGATATGACAAACATAGTCGAGAGTATTGTGATGTATTTTTCTCTTTTGTTGGGTATTCTGGTTCCCTCCATCCTAACCTGTGTGTGTGTACGCGATGGGTTCTTAAAATACCTTGTATGATTATTTCATGTGATCGGGCCTCATTACAGCTTTGCCAGTGCAGAATTAACGTGCCAGTATTTGCATAAATTGGCACGTTTCAGCATCAGCAAAGTACAAATTTGCCAGTGGGGAGGCCGTTTTTTTTTTAAACTGGAGGTATTTCCACCACCACACCAGCAAAAATATCTGGTAATACCGGCAATCCACCCATTGAATACTATGGGATCGATTCTATGGAATGGGGATTTAACACTCTTAGCATCACTCATAATTCAACAGTAATTCTGCTGAACTGCAGGGTCGGACTGGCCCTTTCGGTCTTTCGGCCCGTGGCCGAACGACTTTGGGGTCCCCTGGGGCCGGTTTTCCGGCAGCCACCTCAGGGCCGTTTTTTTTTTAAAAAAAAATTCTTTTTTTTTTTTTTATTGGCAGGCCGGGCCAGCGGCCCCCCGGGCCCGGCCTAGTGTGTGTGTGTGTGCGCTGCAGTGTGCCGAGCCGCGGCGTCGCGAGTATTTGCGGCCTGCGGCTAAATCAGGGGATGGCCGGATTGGGGGGGGGGCTGGGGGGCTGGAGGAGTGAGTCGCCTCGCCTGCCCTAGGCTGGGCGAGCCAGCCAGTCAGTGGAGGGCGGGAGGCGGGAGCCAGGAGGGGGAGTGAGAGTCTGCCCTGCACAATCATCATAGCATCTTGCTTTGATGAGTGCATCTGCATCATGCATGCATCATAATTTATGATGCATGCAGATGCAGATGCATGTGCATAATTCACAGGCCACTGTGGGCCTGGGGCCTGGCCTGGCCAGGCCGGCGGAATGCCGCCGCCCGCCCAGTGCCACTGCAGGGGGCTGGTGCGCCTGCCGTCAGCTCACGAGCCTCTGGCCTGCGGCTGCGGCGGGCGCGGCCACAGAGAGAACAACTTGTTTAGTTGTTTAATCTGTGGTGGGACTCGGGAGCCGGAGGGAGGCAGGCTGAAGCAATTGCAAACACAAAGCAATTGTAACACCTGCCTCCCTCCTCCCCTCCGAGTCCTCCTGACCCTGGGGGGTGCAGCCTGCCTGCAGGCTGACTGAGGGCTCCGCTGAGCTGGGGCCGAGCCTGGCACTGTAAAACACAGTGACACATTTCACACTTGCTTTCAACTTTGCTGCAGGAAGTAAGTAACACTTCTTTGCAAAGTTGAAAGCAACTGTCTTCAAATTGTGCGCTTGGGGGCTGGCTGGCCTGGGCCCCCAGCCGCCGGCGCCGTGGACGGATCGGACCCATTGACCCAATGAAAATTCGGCTGCCCACCCAATTTGCCGCCAAATCGGCGAAATCGCCAATGCATACATTATGCTACTGGCTGGGCTGCTGCTATATGAGCCCCAGTGCCCCACAAGCACACACCGTCTGCAGTGGACCTGCCAGTGCCCACAGCCACAGCCCACACAGGACAGGAGGACCACAGCAGCACTGAGGCGGCCGGCCAGCAGACAGACAGTGGAGTGCCCAGTGCCAGTGCCGGCCACACAGACAGCAGGCAGCAGCCCAGCCAACAGCCAGCCAACTGAGGTAAGGACTGGACTGGAGTGGGACTACTGTGAGCATTGAGCAACGTAAACATTAGGGCAGAGTCTAACAAGTGCCTGTGTGTCTCAGCCACACCGTCCCTTTTCAGGGGCTTTCCCTGCCATGCCATGCCATGTGAGTGTGCCTGGGGTGGGTGGGGGGTGGGGGGGGTGCATGCAGGTCTGCTGTGAAGTGATATACATTTCATACAAGAATGGATCACCATATGTATCATTAATATCAGCGCATATGGGCCAATTTACCAAATTACTGTGAATGCAAGCAGATGTCCAAGGCCAAATGATAATGTTGTGTTATTATATAGCACTTACTTGTAAGAGCTTCATATAGACCAAATATACCTACAAAGTCACCCAACCTGTGTTGGTACTCACTTATCAACCTCAGGAGGATAAAAGGCTGAGTTGACCTGACCTCTCTCTCTGGGAGCTGAACCTGCAACCTGCAGAGCACACGCACATTGCAGCAGTGAGCGCTGAACCCACTGAGCTATCTTACCGGCTATAGCTATCAGAAAACTAGCCACTTAAGAAACACAGAGCCACATGCTGCTGACCACAGCCCAGGAGCCCCAATTTTAAATTAGGGGTAGCAAGGGAGGCTTCAGGGGTCACCAGGCAGACCCCTGGCAACCCCTACATGAGTTGACATCCCTGCCAGATGTGGTTTGATTTACAAATACCCGTTTCATAAAATGTGTATGCAATGGTCACCATATGTGCAGTGAGATACATAATTGTGTCGCTGACGCCTCACGTTCGGTTTAGCTATATTTTATTTTATTTTGCACAATGTTTAATTCCAGTGTCCTCCATAATACAAATAGAGTTTGGTTGTGCCGTTGACCAGGGCAATGATGTGTATTATTACATAGCACTTAATGCCGGACACCTCCCTGCTAAGGTGAGAGGCACTGCTGCTGCCCACTTGCTGCCTCTGATCCTCTGATCCTGGGTTTACCGTGCAGGTCTGCTGTGCCAGTGATGCGCACACACACTCGGCACTCGCACATCCTGCACACCCATTCCTCTTCATTACCCTCGTGCCACGGAGATTAATGCATAATAGCGGCCTCCGGTTTGGACACAGAGAATCAAAGCAATTGGAGAACCAATTCATGACTTCCAACATGTTGGTCAATGGTCAGTTGCCAATCCCTGGCAAAATGGCACTCTAGTAGGCCACTAGCACTCCCTAAAAGATGTGCATCTACGCTGTTTAATAATTATTAGATACTGATGTGCATTATGACAGACAGTGAAGCCCTCTGCAGAAAGGCAACTAACCTCTCTGTGGCAC
This sequence comes from Ambystoma mexicanum, assembly GCF_040938575.1. Lineage (NCBI taxonomy): Eukaryota > Metazoa > Chordata > Amphibia > Caudata > Ambystomatidae > Ambystoma > Ambystoma mexicanum. The sequence goes on from NC_090937.1 coordinate 1,611,387,459, forward strand.
CAAAGGCAAACGTTATCATGCGATCACATGGATCCCATTAACTCAGTAGAACAAGACATAACACAGGTTTCTGATTGGCTTATGAATCCCAAATGCAGGAATGATGTGATGCACCCCCGCTTGAGCAGCTCGTACTGCCCCAGTGTGGTGTGGTCGTGCGGCTGCATCTGCTTGCTGGGTGCCAGCTCCAAGCAACTTGTTTTTCAAACATATTGCAACGCATAACGCCCAGATCTATAGCTTAATATTTAGCCTGGGATTCGCAAACCTTTCTTTAGTCACCATTCCATTATATGTGTAGGCGTAAGCAGCGCATTCCTTTCAATGGTGCATGACGTTACCTGAAGTGCCGGATGGGGCTCCCCCAGACCCTTGGGCTCGCCCCATACTCTGAGCCCCCTTTCTCAAACCCTTTCCTTCCCTCGGTTCACGCGTGTATACCTTCTGTAGACCGTAGACCCCTGCAGCCTGACACGGGGTGGTACCTCTGCCCCAGGGGCTCTCCCCGACACCGGAGCCCCCCTTTCCTCCTTGTTCCCTTCCCCCTCTCTCTCTATTACCCTCTCACCGAACAAACGAGTCGAATCTTCCCGAGTCGGGTAATTCCCCAGTCCTGGTCCCAATTCCAGCTCAAGTCTTTCCATCTTTCCTTCTTCTTTGACCAAAGGCTTTCTGTCCATTTGTTTTAAAATGTTCAATATTCTTCCTTTTCTCTCATCAAATGTTACTCAGTTTCCTCTGCACACCTGCCTTTTATAGTTTCCATCGTCTTTTAATTTCTCTCTCTTCAGACTCACCTTTTTTTGTCCTTAAGCTATCTTGCAAACTTCTGTTTGCGTTTATTTTTCGAATTTTACCTTCTCTTTTGTGTTAATATTTATCTATTTCAAACTATTTTCCTACCCTGCTAAGTCACCAAGTGTTTGTTTCTGATTTCATTTTCCTTTCATTGTGTATATCCCTACTCCATAGTCCAAACTTATTTTTCTTTAGACCCCACCCTTACTGTACACTTCCTCTGCCTGCATACACCCACTCTCTTTTTGCCTCCTGCCTGAGTACCAAAAGCATACCTGTGTTCTTCCCCAGCCCCCACCAGGGCCCATCAATCGCTCTTTTTGCACTTGTTTGCCCATCTAGAACTTACCCTCCTCCCTAGGCTGCATCTCAGGTTCTGCCCTTATTGGCCTGCCTTGCCCCAGCCCAACTCCCCAGGCTCCATCTCTCCTCCTGCCCTTGTTGGTCTCTCTCGTGCCCCAGGGCAGGCTCTATCTCTGTGCATCTCAAATGTTGTGTATGTTTGTGTGTGTCCAGCATGGACTCTGCTATGTTTACACTCTGTTTCCATCATGTGACAAGCTGTTTCTGTAATTCTGCGCCACATTGTAAGTTTGGCGGTATCAACTATGGTAATACCGCTCAACTGAATTCCTCTTACTGCATGCGGCTACGATAATACTACAACTGATTTAGGGTTGGTGCAGTACAAGTTATTGCCCGCTTTTGAGGCCATTTGAACTGCATTGGGGACATGTGGTAATACTACATGGGGCAAGACCTCCATTGAAGATGAGGCAACAAGCAGGCAGCATATGCATGGGCTGCAAAGGCCATTATTGTGTGTTTCGGCAAGATAGGCGCTACTCTGGAATGCCACCTGTTACCACCATACTTATAGTGAGGCCGACAGTGGCAGACTGGCCCATAAGGAACTTGGGAACACTCCAGAGGGGCCTATGCCTCTGGGGACCTGTCTGGGGCTGATCCAGTTACAAGCTTTATTTTTCCACCATCCGACAAGTATGTCGTAATTTTTTCACTGGTCTATTGCAAGACTGAGCTCAGCTGTTCTTGGTGAGGGCAGCAGTCAGAATTAGGTGGCACAGCCATGGGCCAATGTATTGCCCTACTGCCATGCTTTCATGCTTAGTCTCCCTACCTTTCCGCATCAGTTTCCAGTGTTACATGCCTTTCGAAACGGAGCCTATAGTATGGACATTGTGAGCTAAGGGGGGTGGGGTGGGGCTGGGCATGTTGAAGGCTATAGCTGTACCAGTTCCGGTGATGAGTGCGAGGAGTTTGGGTTGTAAAAGCTACTGGACGTGAGCAGTAGCTCGCTGTCCCTGTTAATGGAAATGGTGTTACCTTGCGCTATCTATTGCCTGACATATGTGGGAATTTGCTCCTCTACCTGTTACTAAATGGGTGCAGAAACGTTCACAGAGAATGATCAGGAGCCGATTGTGTTTGAACTAGCTTTACCATAGCTAGAGCAGGCTGTACCAGTTATGCTGTACGGCTCCTTGGGCATCAGAGCTGGTTGTATTTGTTGGGCAATGTGGGCATGAGCGAAATGTAACCGTATCCGTTTTGGAAGCTGGCTGTACCTGTTCATTGGCATGAATAGTTAGGTAAAGAGTATTGCATGCTGCTACATTGCTCTCAAAGCATTTAGGCTTCCTTGATAGAGATGGATTGTGGCCCTGCCCATGGTAAAACATGACTTTTTTTTCTGTGGGTAGGGGCTGCAACTGGGGGAAAAGATGAGGGAAAAAGTGTCAGTACTGAAAAGTCAGTTGAGCTGGGAGCAGCCTCGGACTGGCCTGTAGGACTATAGGCCCAGGGCCAACCAAAAACACAAAATGCTGGTGTGGGACCGTTTTATTGGCCAAAGTGGGACCCTTGTTGGCCCATGTGGGCCAGTTTGATGAGTTAATTCACACTGCGACTAGTAGTTTTGACCAGTGTTGCTTGCTGAATAAATATTCTTTAAAATATACAATTTGCAAGTCACTTTATCAAAAAGCTCCGCCTGGGTACTATTCAAATAGTATCACAAAAGGAATGAAAAGCCATTTGCAACTGCGGGCCACTTTATCTTTGGTGCCTGAGATAATTGCATGGCCCAGTCTGACCCCGGATGATAGCTAGCCTTTGTTGCTGACTGTGTGCAGTTCGGAAGCACCCCACAGTGTCTTTGTCGAGGGCATAGGGGCATTGGTATCCCGAAAGGGGCCACTTTTTTTTGAGGCGAGGGGTGGGCCACTTTTTTGAGGCGAGGGGTGGGCCACTTTTTTTTTGTTGTCCGGGCCTATTTCTTGTCCCAGTCCGACCCTGCTGAACTGAGTGTCGGTAACAGTGTTACTGGTTGTCAGTATCCTAGCAACCTCATAATGAGGCCCTATTGTCTTCTATTCTTTTTACATCTCTTGTTTTTAAAATGAGTCCTCGTCACAGTCTTAACAGAAACATAGCTGTGGATTTGCCAGCTTTCCCTATTTGATTTTTTGATATTGCTTGATGGGGTTTAATTTACTGATTATTTAAATGTTATTTTATAATAATACATGCTTATTAACAGCTGCACTCTTGTCCTTAATGAGTTCTTGGGTAAGTGTAATGTTTATTCTCATAGCATTTATCTTGTGTCCTAAAATGTTTAAATTCATCTCACTTTTCCTTAATATAATTTGTTATATTTGTTGCCATCCATATTATTTATTCTATGTATTTATTGCACATTTTGGTAATTATTTATTGCACAGATATTTATTGTTCTTATGTTACAGCGCCTAGAAAGCAGAGAAAGCCACATTGCTATTACAGCCACACCTCAACGCAGGATCTGGCGCAAACTGCACTGAACCGAGTTGCATTAACGCTAATAGTGTTGGGCAGTATCCCAGTGTGTTTACAGCTGGGGTACCGCCCAACTCTTGATGAGGCCCATAGTCATTTAAAAAAAAAAACATTTCCGTGTAATAAAAACAGGACCTTCTGCATTTTTTCCTGACAAACCTTTATATCGTTAGCCTTTAACTACTAGGCCTCATTACGAGTCGCCAAAAATAGTGGTAATGAAATTACCTCTGCATTATCACACCACTGAACAACGAGTTTGGTGAAGGCGTACGAAAAACCTCCAGCAGAATGCTGGCAGTAATTCCCCCATGTCACTGCTGAAAAGATTCCAAATTGGAAGATTTTCCTGCCGCCAGAATTACCACCAGTGGTAATTTTGTAAAAATCTCCATGAAGATCTATGTAATACAGTAAAAGAGGATTAACACCAAATAACACCACTTGTAATCCACCGGTAATTCCACCGCACCACGACAGGAGGACTGCGCATGTAGGATGTGTCCCCCCAGAGTACACTTGAATACGTGTTTTTGGTGCGACGAGCATAGGAAAATGTGTGCGGATTAGCCCCACACATTTTCCGGAGGTTGATCTCCCAACCTTCCATTTAATTACAACATTTTAAAAAAGCACAGACGAGCACACACTCCGCGTGCAGATGGTCGAATTCCTCACAGCGCATGCAGTGAGTTCAACCAATAAAGGACCTGTAAAAGTATATATGTCGCCACAGCTGCCTCACTTCTCAGGCCCAGTCTCTCAGAGAAACATTGGAGGCAATGAAGTTCAAGACTCCACTTTAGCTTCTAGTGGCGCCCAGGCCGTACTAATTCATGGGGCGTGTTGACAAGTGGTCTCCACCATTCCTCCTTGTCTTAACTTCCGCCCACCCTCAGGCCTCACACCCACCACCTGCTTTCATGTTGTGCTCTTCAAGGTGCAACACAACTGGACCCACAAACTGGGGTGACAAAATGTACAAATTCAAAAAACCTGGACTTGCTGCCAAATAAATAGGACTACAATATGGTAGCACCCATTAGCATGGCATCACCCTGTGGAATCAGAAAATACAATATTAAGGCTTTTACACCATGCAAAGAGAAATACACCAACACGGGCTTGTAAAGATTCCCAGAATCTTTATTGCAATTCTGTACAGTTTACAAAGCAAAGTACACAAATAGCTATTTGGCCGTGAGTATATCACAGAGACCACCAGCAGGGTTCAATGTGAGCAGTGAACAGGATTTGCTAGCTGGACATCAGCGTATTTATACATTTTCGTTATAACGATGTCCAGCCTCTTACAAGTTAATCATGTACTGGGCTAGGGTCGCGCCAGGTTCAGTCCTAATTTACATATCTCGTGCATGCAGTTTACTTTTTAATACATTTGCTAACAAACACTATTATTCTCTAGGTTTAACTTTACACTCTTTACACGTTGCTTTAATACAGATCATACAGATGTTTCACATATCGTGTTTAGATAGCGTTATTGTTCTTGTATACTTGTAGGTTAACATCGCCGATTCAAGTAATCCCCTGATCCCGAGGTCAACAAAGGACAAGATCTACCTGACCCTAACATGTAGCCTGAAGGCAGGTTGGACATTAACTCTCCTACAGAGGTTGAAGACGTTAAAGCAAGGACAAGAGAACACAAGACGGCTATTTTAGGCCACAGGGTGACTTTGTGCGATAAACTAAAATGGCGGCTTTAACCTAAAATGGAGGCTTGTTTCACTTAAGGTCACAACCTTACAATACGGATTTCCTCGCAAAGCGACTGGGCATAAGCCAACAAATACAATGAGGACGCAACAATATTATATCAGTTTTAACAACCCAACAGCACTAAAGAAGGACAGCAATGCATTGTAATTAAAAATGGAAACCTAGCTGCAAGACCCATTGTTGAAAGCGAAACTGCAAAGAAAAATTATTGTCACTGTAACATTCGGCGAAGTTATTTTGTTCAGGGCCATTATGACACCATGTGAATACAGTGACGTATCAGCTGATGTACGTTTCCAGAGGAACTGCTAGATACAAACAGGGGTGGACTGGTCTATAGAGAACTCTGGAGATTTCCCATAGGCCTTTGCACCCTGGGCAGGGGTGGCCTGGCCAATGGGGAACTCTGGAGATTTCCTGGTAGGCCTCGGAAACCTGGGCCTCTTTTGTGTGGTAACCTATTTTATTTCCAAATGTTACTATAGGAAAAAGGTTAGGCTTGCTGAAATGTGTAATATGGGACCACTTATAAAAGTATTGCCAGGGCCACTTTTGGTTCACAGTCAGCCACCCGGTTACAATGCGGGATACTACATCCTGATAAATTACTCTTATGTTGACCTGACGCAGGAGACGGGGAATCGATGATGTTGGAGGCCCACTCTAAACTTATTCCATAATTGGGACAGTGCTTTGAGAGAAAAAAGCTCTTTCAATTCTGTGACTAAAAGCCTCTTTATTGCCCCATCTCGTCACAACTAGGACCACTAGTCACCTTATCACTAACCCTTCCCTTGGACATAACACCAGAGGGAATGCAAGGGTATATGCAGTAGATTAAGGGAGGGGCTGGGGGGCTCTCATTAGGAGGCATGGCCTAATTACATGTGTACTTAGTCCTATGGGGGTAGAGGCACTGGTAAAGCAGGGGAGCCGGGGTGCACTGGCATTTATTTCCGTGCTGGGTGCACCAAAGCTGTGACACCAGTGTACCCCAGCTCTCACACGCTGCAGGTAGCCCTTTTATTCAAGGAGCTGCGTGGTTAAAAACCACAGAATCCTTGAAAGAAAGGGCTGCCTGCTGCGTGATGACTCTAAACTACCAAACTGGAGTCGGGCTGGAGGGACCAGTCCCTCCTTTTGTTTTCGAGTAAAGAGTCCTCACGCATCCATGAAGCCTTGTTTAAAAGGCTTTCCTTTGCATGATGACTCTTTACTCTTTACTCAGAGTCATCATGGCAGCCGTGTAATCAAAGCCATAGTTAAACTGGCTGTCTGCAGATGTCAGTACTTCTGAAGTGCAAACAACTGCAGGCGGTATATGCAACTGTGCAGCGCTTCAGCTAAACGTTTGCGTGCAGTGTCAGCATGGCTGAGGCTATTCAGGGTGGGCCCCGGCAGGGCCCACGTCTCAGAGCCCTTTCTGGAGACTGCCGGGGCTAGGCCCCAGCTAGCCCCGGCCCACTTAGAGCCCTGGGTATATGTTAGTATTAAAGGCATTGCTGTGCACCCATGGGCACCAACCCCGACACTAACATGGGGTGCTAAGGGATGGTGACCCGCCAACACAGCTGTCTCCACATGCTACCTCTTTCTATCAGATACTGTTGCATGTCACCCCTCCGGGGAGCATGGTAGTTCCCAGTAGTTGTGCTTTGGTCACATGTTGGTAACCATGTTACCAAATTAATACAAGGGACTAGCCAGTTCTGGCTCGTCGGTTGACCAAGAACTGACTCCTGCGTGTTCATTGTTCGCACTTTGCTGGTGCCACGCGCAATGCAGATGGTCCACTTGCATGGCCCTGCATCTGGACCGTGCCCCTGCTGGGCAACACCGTCCCAACGGTATGACATGCTGTGTGATCAAGGACATTGGTGCAACCCCGGCCTGGTTGTGCCCAGAATCGAGGCCTGCGGTTAGCTGGGTGCCTCCAGCCCCGGTTTCCCTCTTTGGTGATCCAGAGTATGTAGGTTGCTCCCTACGGTCTCTATACTGCGTGGACGCAGTTCATTGGTGCATGTCGGGTGGTCCCGGCATATGATGAGGCTCACTCCTGTGAACCGGGAGCGGGCCACAAGAGGTACGGGTCCATAAGTGGCCGCTGCCTGTGCCCCGGCGCCTCAGCGTTCAGTACTCTAGAGCGGACATCTTGAAAGTGAAGCACGAGGTAATTCCACTTCCCGATCACGTGACGGCCGACCCAATTACATCATCCAGCATGGCAGCGCCATTACTGCCCTGCCGCCATCCATATGCATGAAGCGGAGGCGCGGCGGCGCGGCTGAATAAATCTCCCCGGTTCCAACAGATCTCCGCTAACTGCACTGTTACCTCTTGAACCTGCCTGCGATTTATGACCCACGTGGGTTCCCTTCCAGAGATAAAAGCTCTGGCAATATCTTGCTTTACATTTCAGATGTGGAAGAACCCGATTGACTGAATAAATTTCGCTCCGCAGCCTGGATGTCGGAATTAGAAGAAAAAATAGACTTTGAAGGTCAGGCGCGCCTCGTTCTCTTAATCCGCCCGAGAAAGTCAAACTTGAGAAACAATTACTCACCACTGAGGGTACTGGCGGGCATCTGATTCTGGAGGACACGCGGGGCAGTCGTTGACCTTAGCCACAGCCACTCACTGCATTTCCTCCAGTCCTGGCACCTCCTGGCTGCAGTGAAGCGCACAAGGGCGTGTGTCAGGGCCCAGACCGGCTGTTAGGGGCGAGCTTCAGCATAGCACTTGCCCTCATGCCCAGTACGAGAGGCAGATATGGCAGGGCAGTATGCCAGCTTAGGCGGGTCACCATGCCAAACAGCTGTTATCAAATTTCTCTGTAAAGTCGTGCCCAGAACTAGAGAACGAAATGACCTCTGTTCTTATTGCCAAGGGGGATTTAAAGGTATGCAGCCGACAGAGACTTGCATGAACTATATGAGTAGATTCAGGGTTATTCATGCATATTATCATATAAAACAATTGTACACAAAGGCAGAGTTTTGATTGCACACAAATTGTAGTTTAAAGACACTCTGAAAGGGCACTGGGCCTTGGACAAGTCCTTGGTATAGACTTATGGAAGAACATAGGAGCTACCAGGACCCCACAGGACATTTAAAAGGGCACAGCGAAAGAAGAAAGTCTAGGAAATAATGGATCTGTCTGGGAAATACCAATCATGATACTGTAGGGGCCAAGTGCAGAACGATTTGCTCCCCCTGCGCGCAACCTGTAACCCCTACGCGCTCCCTCTATGTACAGAGCTCTGCTGCTTCTAGGCTTGGCTCGCACTTTACACACCACATGCATACATGCACAGCATGTGGTCTCCGCTGCATGCTGAACTCCTCCACAATAGATAGCACATATTGATAGTCAAGTAAAAATACTCTTTATTCTGGAATGCATTGCATAAAAGCCAATCCCTAAAAACAAATTATAGAAAGACAACAGCAATGGGATACAATACAATACATGCCATAAGAGAAAGAAGCAAAAGCAACGGTTCATAACAGTGAAAATATAACACAAATGAAGACTGAATTCATTTCCACATTTTTACTTCTTCAATTTTAAAGGACGTTTGCAGGATCAGAAGAAGGACAAGGAGGCTTCTTACATGATTTGTATTCTAAAGTCAAATAAGATCTAGGGGTGTTTCCTACCTATTTTACTAACTAAGGTGTTCATCAGTCCGGGTGAATGTCCAAAAACAAGTCAATCCTCTGGCCAAAGCTAACCTCTCTGACCCTACGTGACTAATGAAAGAATGAAGGACAGTAGAAGGACTCCCTTCTCATGGTTGCTGCATTTTGATACAGGGTTTTCTATGTTCTTTCGTTCCACTGAATAGGCCATACGCAAAGTTCTGGATTAAGAGGTTTTGCAACTGTTCTAGGCGACTGATAGTTTTCCTCTCCCTTTTTATACGATCTTACTTTTATATGAGTTCCTTCTCTCTTGCTTGGCAGGTTCTAGCCTCTCTTCCCAGAATGCTGTTTCATGAAGGAGCTTTGATCTCCTGGGTGTGTGTTTACAAAAGGTCAATATTTGTTATATTCTCTTTCTCACCTTCGGGACTTGGGTTGACGTTTCCCTTCTTCCAAGGCAATGAGTTCTCAACTCTACTCCTCTCCCACTTTGTGTATTTCATGTAGCTCTGCCTTTTATGAACAGGGTTCTCATTCCTCTGCTTATTTCCAATAATATTCTCATTAGCGCTGTGACACGTTTTGTTCAAGTCATAATGAAACCCTCATGACTGTCCGGTAATCTTGTTTCCCGTATTACCTTATATTCTGAGGGGGAGCGTAACCAGTGCAGGTAAGTTCTTGGACTCTCAATCTGCTTCTTCTTGACTCTGCGGCTCTCTTGTTACACCGTCTGTTTCACATGCATATCATTCTCGTCTCTTGTGATATCATCCCTTTTCAGCATCTAGTCCATTGGAGGGACAGATTTGAAGGGATAGTCTTAGTTTCCTGTTGTGGATAGCATAGGTTCACTTCATCTTTATGGAATTGAGAATGTTCCATTATGTTAGACAAATCAATATAGGCCATCACTTTGAGGGCATCAGGGAGTTCTTCACAGGAACCAGAATCCTTGTCCAAAAGGGGGGAGTCTCACTGGCCTCGACCCACACGGAGGGTGTTGCAGAGCATGGTCACCTACCCTCCCTAGCCTCATGCGAGGGGCTCCCCATTGGGGAGAAGGGAGGAATTTCCTCAATTCATCACAGATGTACCTTGAAACACCAAACATAACCTCATTATACCCAGTCGACTTGTAAAGTGCCAAAGCTTGGACCTCAGACATAACATCCTATTTTAGAAGGATAGGATGCAGCCATTTTTTCCTAGCAGGGTGGTAGCAAGAGCAGTGTAAAATAAAATGGGTTTCCATTTCCAGTTCATGAGGACAGAAGGAGAAGGAGCGCTTTGATTACTTTGCCCCAACCAATTAGCAGTAAAAGTTGATACGGGGAAAATGTTTACTCTGAACTAGAGCTAGAGCACCTTATGTATAACTGGGGTTATAGTCTCCAGATAAGCCTCTGCTCCAAGTTCTAGCTTGTGGGTTCTGTAGCCTGACAGTCTAGATAGCTGTCCTGACTTGTTCATTACCTTCTCAATATACATCAACTTTAACCTTTAACATCCAGAATATTATTTTTTTGGTGTCAGAAGCGACTGGTGTTTTCCTGTTTCTCTAGATGCTGCTTGTCTCATGAACGGTGTGGATTGACGCTGAGAAGAACTTTCCTCTAACCACTCTAGGCTGGGAAGAACGAGGAAGGCGTGACCGGAGTGTTTGCCAGTGTTCTCAAGTGGGAGCGGTGAGTGGTGAGTGGCTGCCGGTCTTTAGCCCCTCAGCGAGCAACGTTGAGCTTCCCGCGACCGTGGGGGAACGTCTGTTCCACGGGTTAAGCAGCTCGTGTTACCCCTTCTCTCTCTTGATTTCTGTGTAGACTGTCTTTCCCGCTGTGGCAAGCCTGCCACCAGGGGATAGCTGTTGGTGTTGTCCCTTTCTCCAGCTGCATATGCGGTGTTTGCTGCGAGTGCAAAGGTAAGCCTGCATCCCCTTATCATCTTTTACTCTACCAGTCACGTGGAGCCTGTCACGACTGCGGGTGAAAGTCTGCAGTGCGGGGAAAGCTGCTTGTGCTACCCCTGTTTTCTTTTGGACTCCATTGAGACTGTAATTAAAGATTAAAGCAATGTAGAGGAGTTTCTTTCCCAGGAGCTTCCCTTGACTCTTCTTTTGGGGATATAGATAATAACTCCCTATTACGCCTCTTCTATCAGATGTGCTCTGGTGGGGTGATTGGTGGCTCTGTGGAAGCTGAGCCAAGGGCTGTCTTGAACTCTACTATGGATGGAGACCAGTTTAGAAAAGAAAGAAGACCCAAAGGTCGAATCCTCCCGTCCTCTGCACACTTTCAAGTACTGTAAAAAAGAATGTTACTACGAAACTCTCCACGTTTAGTTCAGGTAGTTAATCAATAAAATGCATATCTGTCTAGCTTTTGTAGAAACAATATAACGTTTTAATAGCAAACAACGTCAAACAATACAATGTACAAGTCCGTTTTCTTTGGCAGACGCGTTTCAAGGTGTATACCTCTCCTTCTTGAGCCTTACGGACTGCGAAGAACATATCATATAGAAGGACATGTTTTTCTACAAAAACTGGACGGATATGCTTTTTATTGATTAACGAGCTGGACTAAACATGGAGAGTTTCATAGTAAAATTCTGACAGTTTTGTAGAGTACTTGAAAGTGTGCGGGGGACGGGGGGATTCAACCTTTGGAGCTTCTTTTCTCTTCTGTATTGTGTGGTGGTTCTGTGCCAGGACCACAGTACCTCCCCTACACCTTGAATATTGTATTTATTTATTTATGTTACATTTGTATAGGCGCACAGGCAGCCCATAGGCATCGCGGCGCTGTTACTTGTGAAGCGCTTAGTTACAGAGAATGATTGCATGGTTACATGGTATTAGTGAAAAACAGAGTAGAGAACAATATTCTGTAATTAAGTTATAGAATTTTGAAAGTGTGGTCCCTGAAGAGGGTGTGCACTAAAATGTCCTGGCTCGATGGAGACCACTTTATCATTCCATCTCCCCCAGCCCCTTGTGCCCCTTAACCCTATGGTTTTGGCAATGGGGCCTGACTTTCGTGCCAGGGGGAACACATCTTTACTAGTACCGGTTAAAGAGCCGAAGGTGATAGACTTTCTACCGCTCCAGTACTGTTTCCCATTTCAAACCCTAACTCTCCTGAATCTGCGTAAGAATGCACAGACGTACGGGGCAAGCGTCTACTGATAAGAGGGTAATTGGTAACAGGAGTGGGAATTCTGGAGCGCAGGTAACTCAACTTGAAGTGGGAGTGTCATGGGATGTGCTGAATTTTTCTGTCAGAATTCTGCTTAAAATATGTGGCAGTACCCATAATGACAGGCGGAGCGAATCCCATCGCTAAGTGAGGGAGTAGCAACATGTACGGGGGACATTCAGCAGAAGGTGGAAGCAAGGCAGTCGGGCCCTCAAAAGGGGTGTAGTGGTGTACTGATAAATGATGACCCCATATCAATTCCCTCACAAAGTCTGGATCAAGACAAAGAAAACGTGGAGTCTTTTATTCAATCCCCTGCAAATTATTTTACACATAAGCAGCAACGGGTACAGATTAAAATCACCAGGAAAAGAATAACAAAATGCCCAGGAATAAGGAAGTAATGGCAAGTGAGCTGTCTGACGCAGACCCATTATCAAACTCTACGGTAATATCAAGCAATGGTCTGCGTAAATTGACTAAGCGCAAACATAAATGCGCCGCACGAAGGATGAAGCACGCTTCTATGGGTGAAGGAACGCTGTCAAGTTGGCTCATTAAGGAGCAGATGGAAGTAGAATTGCTTTCACAATCAGTGCCCATTGAATGGCCCCAAGACAGAGAGTGTGTCAACGAGCCTCCATTGACTCCAAGCTCCCCGGTGATCGGAAGGCAAATATTCAATCTGGGAGAGGGGGGTCCCTCAGCTGGATTCGTTTGAGTTTGAGTTGGTGCCATCAAGGTCTCCCACCCCCCAAGTCTGAGCCTCCGGATCTTTGTAAAGTAACTGTTGCGAGAAGCAAGAGCTTGCAGAAGCGCCACATTAATAGAAGCCAACAACTCATAATCTGCAGCAAAATACCAGCCTTGCGGGTTCTTAGCTCTGCAGATTTTGATTTTGTTGAGCCATTAAGAGGGGGGCTATATGGTGAGGCCTCAATTCATTGGGGCCTCCCGGTAACTGCATCATAACCGCGTGATCAGGCAGATTCCTTGACATGTTTAGCTGATACCTTAGACAAACCTCTAATCCTGAGAAGTACTGCACCCGAGTGTAGATGAAAAATGGATCTGAAAGTATATCCTAGGATTTGTTCATTAAATATAAAGGAACCTGAGGAGTTGAAGTTTGATAACGTACAGGGGAGGCGTTGGCTGAAAGCCATGTTTGTGCAGCGTGAAAGTCAAGCCCAGTGATCGCTGCCCAGGGTGGTGTGAAATACCAGGGGTCATTCCCATAACTTGAAAGCAGGCCCCTCCTTAAAGTTCTTGGAACAACACAATGGAGGTAATTCCGTGTATGGAGGTAGCCATGCCACTTTTACCAGGTTTTACCAGGCGTCATTAGCGGGTCCCACGAGCGGAACTCGTAATGAGGCGGTAGGTGGTTAACGGGGCCGGCAGCTCTACCGGCCCCGTTAACCCCCTACTGCCAGGGTTGTAATGACCCCCAATGTCTTTATGCTCCAGGAAACCTGGCTTGTTGATCAATTTCTACTTGGTGGGTTTCAGATATATTAGATGGAGGCAGGGAAAGGGCCTGTGGGCGCCCCTATGGTGGTTTGCTGAATGGGATCAGCAATGCATTGGTATCTAGGCAGATTGCCCCGGTGGAGAAAGGAGGAAGGTGTTGATTGTTGAGGTGTCCTGGGGGGGGTCTCAGAGGTAAAAAAGGAGCTTTGTGTTAATGTATATGACCCCCCAGGTGTGCTGCATACTGAGAGTGTTGCATATATTGATGAGGTGCTGATCGCATGGGTGACTGGCAATGGGAATGAAGGCATCATTGTGGGAGGGGATTTAAATGACAGAATTGGTGAGCATCCCATCGGTAATGGTGGAACTTGTGTTAATTGTATGGAGCTTAAAACTGTTAAAGCCAGAGGAAATAAATTCCTTAAATTCTTGAATGATTGGGATTTGGTGGTCCTTAATGGCAGATTCAAGGGAGATGAACGGGGGAAGTAAACATGGCAGAGAGAGTGCTGACAGTGTCTGTCTCTCTGCACAAGTGGCAAGTGATCATACCACCCTTTCTGTAGAATGGGGGCTGGAGTTAAATTGCCATGTAAAGAAAGGGGCAACGAACCTGGGAGTCTCATTAGCAGGATATGTTCTCCTATGGTCTGACAAGAATGTGACCAAGGCCTGTGATTTGTTAAAAAAGGAGTTTTGTGACACCAGGTTAAATCTACATGCATTGACTCCTAATGATATTGAAGGGTGGTTAAAATGGTTATCTAACTACACGGGTAAATGTAAAGGTAAAAGTTTGACCATGACTGGGAAATAACATAGACATGGCTACGACCCAGAGATTAACAGGGCAAAAAGATTGCTGAGGAGAATAATACAGGCAGTTACCCTTTTACATGTTTCTTCTGGTATGGTAATGTATGAAAGATCTCGATTGGAGACAATATTTCGCAATTGGATACGAAGAAGATCTTGGGAGGTGAAGCGGGGGAACTGGGAACATCTGATTCAGACCCTGACGAGCTGTAAGGTGGGGGCTATGTGGAGGAACCTGACTGGGGCCAGGTCTCCCGCCCAAACCTAAATCTTAAACCCCATTTCAGAGGGAGCTTGGATCGCCCATGTGAAGAGCTAAATGTTCATAGATATGGTGCCAGGCTTAACTGTTGATCATTCTGAGGTGGGTTGGCCCATTTACTTTTCCAGGCAAAATATCAGCCACCATTATAGAGAGAGAATTATAGAGCACTGGCGCCGAATGGCCTATCGTCAGCGGTATTGAAGAGCCACACTTTAGTTTGGGATGAAGCCTTGCATCCATTGTATACAAAAGTGTACAGGAGTAAAAGCATTCGATACTCTTGGAAAGAGGCTAATCTGGTTCTGGTTTTCAAGGCAGGCAACTTTCACTAAACCGTTAATACATCTAAGAGGTTTATACAATGATCTTCACTTTCTTTAAAAATTGCACCACGCTAATTAGGAGGGGCACAGGGCTTCCTTTCAGCATATATTGCCAGAAATATTCACTGATCAATGTTTCAGTTTTGTCAACAAATCTGCGGAAATTCCTCCCTTTTTTCCTGCAACTCAGAACAGGAAATCATCACATGTTTTATTGTTTCAGATGGATTTCCACAAAAATGGCAAATTGCACTTTACCTGTACCCTCTAATATAAAAAAAAAAACTTCTGTAGTTAATATCAGATTAAATCGTTTTCTCATAAAAGCATCTCTAAAACACCTAACCGGACTCTGCCTCAGTGTATATCTCTTTAAATGACTTATGTTTCTCTCATCACATGGCCAGACCCCGTATTGTTCCAGAATCATTCTTTTTACCTGAGTCGGGTTAGGCAATAATACTTCTACAGACAGACACTTCATATTTATCAATGAGAAGCTGACAATTCTCTTCATAAATATGAAGGCTCTCCCCACAGTTTGTCCATCTGCCCTACCATAAGTGCGTACAACGTGTTGGGTCCACCTATGACTAATTTCCTGTACAATACCAAGATCTTCAAATGTATCAGTGAAACCAATGAGTTGAGCCCCAATTCAAATCGCAGCATATTTGTGGGCATGCATATTGGGAGGGACAATGCTTTCCTTTAGATCAAACCCTCTAAATTACCCAGCTCTAATTTCTCATAAAAACAGGTCTGTTCCAAGCTGTATATTATCCACGGCATAACTTTAGATATGTAGAACTGTACCAAGGGCTGGACTGTGAAGAAACAGTATTGTTTCCCAATGTAAAACATTTGTCATGGAAATTGTCTACCTTTAGCCCAGAGTGCACTCTTACCTGTCTTGTATTCCATTGGCCTAATTGGCCCACAACCTAGATAGTTCACAGAGAGGACGACATTCACTGCGGTTGAATTCATTTTCCAGTTGTAATTTTCTGGTTTATATTTTCTTCCCCTAGAGCACAAGACACTTGATTTGTTTGTGTTAAGCAGTAGGCTGTTTCTGTTTATGTATTCTTCACAGCGAGACAAAAGTCTTTGGAGGCCAATTGGGGTTCTGTGTATAAGAGGATCATCCACGTCATCCACGTAGGTCACCCAAAAACAACGTTCCCAATTAATCTTTGCTGGTACAAATGAGACTTCCTCCAGGAATTCACCTAAATCGGAAAGATGTAAATTGAAGAGGCAGAGGACCAGTACGCACCCCCGACGCAGTCATAGAGCTGTTTTTGTAGGTTTAGTCACGACTCCATTTGCACCAAGCCTCACCTTTACCAAGGTATCACTGTGCAGTGATTTCAAAATGTCCAAGATGGGTTTCGGGAGGCCCTACCTCATGAGTTTCAACCAGGACCTTGCTCTGTCCACTTTATCGAATGCAAGGCTCAGGACAACGCTCGTTTCATAAATGGGGTCCTTCCTCTCCACACTGGACTTGTCAATTAGAGACTGGATAAGTAGGCCCTGGCGTCTGGACCACTTGCTCTCCTAAATCCTGTTTGAAACCAGGATAAACGTTCT